>NC_041388.1:347195313-347323698 GCF_002162155.2 Triticum dicoccoides | reverse complement strand
GATAGCAAGTATTTTTCTCAGTTAGAGAACCAAGGTTATCAATCCAGTAGGATTCCCCCAAGCTAATAAAGTGAACAACACCTTCTTATCAAACACAAAACACACTTGTCCCCAACACGGCAAGAGAGTTCTCAAGCCCCTTGTCTTGCTAGTTACAAGATTAAACGACAAGTAATAGATAGAGTTGATAGTAGTGTAACACAGCAAAATAAAAGTAGCAATGGTGTAGAAGAATTTAGTAATGGAGAATAGACCCTGGGGTCGAGGTTCAGTAGAGGCATATCTCCCAGAAATAGGCAAATGTCATGGTAAATAAATTATAGTTGGGCAATCGACCGAATTGCAATATTTATGACTATGATCATTCATGGCATATCTTTGCGACCGATCAATCTGGCCTATGTCACATAGCCCGACCATCCGAGGACCTCTTAATCCAGGACTCCCTCAGTAGCCCCCGAACTTGCCTTCAATGATGATGTAGTATCCGGCTTCATGTCTTCGGCTTTGCAAGGCGGGTTCTTCATTATACTTCGGGTCAACGATAGTTCGGATCCTCATTAAATATCATATTCTATTTGTCAAATTTCGGGTTCCGGCAAAACCCTTGAGGTTCGAACACTGGGGTGCGTACAAAGATCTCTCCCCCTCTCTAGCTCGTACCCTCTACGATCTTACGGCCTAGCTCGATGAACCCAAGGAACATGAGACACAAGATTTATACTGGTCCGGGCCACCGTTGTGGTGTAATACCCTACTCCAGTGTGGTGTGGTGGATTGCCTCTTGGGCTGAGGATGAACAGTTACAAGGGAAGAACCGCCTCGCGAGGAGAGGTGTTCTTGTGCTTGGTGAACTTGAGTGGTTGAGGATGGAGTGGATCCGATCCAAGATGAGTTGCCTCCTACTGTGGTGGCTAGCCCTATTTAGAAAGGCCCTGGTCCTCTTCCCAAATATTGAGCAGGAAGGGATCCCACAACGGCCAAATTCGAAGGGAGACAACTAGTACAAGCTATCCTGACAACAGTAGTCTTCACCTGCTAAAGGCTCTAGTGGTGACGCCGTCTTGGGCTCCACGATGACCGCCGTCTTGTCGTCCTGCTGGTCTTGGTCTTGTTGCACCGATATGGAAACCTTTACCTGATGCCTCGGGACTCCTTGTCTGCGCTTGCCCCTTTAGCACCAAAGAGGAAATGAGGACATTGCGCCCGCTGGCGCCCGCCTGGCGCCAGTCATCATGGCTCGCGTCACGGAAACCTCGTGAGGTGCTCCTCGCCTTGATCTCTCCTCCCCTCACGAGCTAGCCAGGTGAGGCCGCCCCTGAAGAGGTCTTGCATCGTCCACCTCACGAGGCTTGGCCCCTCGCGAGGGTCTTGAATGTTTGCTGGCGAAGATGGGCCGTACGGGGCTGCTGGTGGAGCCACACTGTGGGCTGCAGGCAGGCAAGTCTGGGGACCCCCGTTCCCAGAACGCTGACTGTAGCCCCCGGTCCCAAGGTGCGCTCGGGCTTGGATTCGAGGTGATGCCAAAGGGCAAGCGCGGAGCGTCGCGGGCCCCAATAACCTGCGGCCCTGCCTAACATGTGGTGATCGATTGGATGTGGGTGGCCCCGCTTCCCCATGCGGCCTAGATATCCGCCTGGCTAGGTGGCCACGGTGTCCCACACAGTTATTTCCTCCTTGCTGGCAACGCACCCCCCGACTCCTTCACTTCCTTGAACCTCATCTTCCTGTTTCAATCCAACCTGAGCTCGGTCCTCCCCATCGTCATGGCACTGAACCGGGTGGAGAAAGGAAGAAGCCCCTGTCCTTAGTCGACCCGCCTCCTGCCGTCGAGCCCTCCATTGGCCGATTGCGGGTGCTCAATGAGGACGCCATGGACAAGGTCCGTCTTGCGCTTGCCACCAGCTTCAACGAATGGGGTAGGACGGCAGCCTGGCCGGCATCCTGAGCTTCTATTGATAGAGCAGCCACCGAGGTCCAGTTCTTTGTTGACGCCCTGTGGGCCGGCCTGGTTCCCCTCTTCTCCGCCTTCTTCAACGCCGTGCTCTCCCATTACCAGATTCATCTTCTACACTTAGATCCCCAATCTATCGATCTTCTTCCCGTCTTCTCCTTCACCTACGAGGCCATGGTGGGCATCACCCCCTCCATGGCCCTTCTGCACCTGACCGACCCCCGGCAATGCTCGAGTGCCTGAGCTTCCAGGCCATGGCAGCAACGGCTGGCTCGTGGATTGACTTCGAGCTCCCGCCGTCTGCGAGTGGGTTCCGGATGCGGTGGGTGTATGTGGATGTCGGAGTGCTCAGCCCTTTGCTCTCGCCTCCGTCTGCGCCCGCCGTTCCCAGCTCCGGCTGGGATCACGAGAAGCTTACGAGCCCCCGCCTTGCCTTCGCCTGGCTCCGGATGAGGATGTTGAAAGACCTCGGCTTGGCCGCACCCATGGTGATCAATGAGTTCCTCCGACGCCGCGTCGCCCCACTCCAGCGCCATTCCCAGCCGATGTGGGCCCTTTTTGTCGGCTCGGATCGCATGATGCTCCAGGAGCCAGAGCTTCCGCTTGAGGCATGGAGGACAGTGCTTGAGGTCCTGGCGGGCAACCCCTCGCCAGCCGATATGCCACCAGGGGGCTGTCTCTTGTATGGCTGCTCGAACAGGGTGGAGTTCGTGGGGAAGATGCCCCCCTTTGACGAATGGGGACTGCGTCCGGTTGGCCTTGTGGGGTCCCGCGAGAACCCTGTCATCATGGTTCCCACCCTTGCCGCCAACGCCGAACTAGCCCCAAGAGTGGACGCAGGGGGCAAGCATCACCGGAAGCTGGGCCGCAGGCGGCACGGCATTGGAGCCACTTGCAGCTCCTGAGGCGTCAACTTCGGGAACCCACAGCTCTCGCGCTGACGAAGCAACTGAGGGGGCGACGCAACCCGCTGCTCCCAAGGGCGAAGCTCCAAAGGCCTCTGGAGGCCGTTATGAGGCGGTACTTAATGGCTTTCCCCAGCTTGGTGCTCCTAAAGTCGCCCCTTTGGGCGCTTCACCAGCCGCACCCTGCACTGATCGCCATGCCCAGCGATTCGGCTGGCTCCGTATAGACCTCGATGCACTCCGCAAGAGGAAGGGGTCCCCAAGCTGTGGCAGCGGCGCTTTTCGGCCGTTGAAACAAAGGAAGTACATCGCCATAGATGAGTAAGTACCTTGTCTTTGTAATTCCTTGGGTGGTGCTTCCCCTCCTGACGGTGGTTCTTTAGGATCCCATCTGCTAAGGCCGCGAAGCCCCTCGGGAAGCAAAATCCTCCTGCCTCGGATCTTCCGCTGGCCTTGAGCGTCCCAGGCCAACACGCTGCCCCCGTTGCAAGGTCGGCTGGAGAGGCATATGCGCCAGCTTGGCGCCTTGAGCCCGCACTGCTGCCGTTTCTCCTCCGTGGCCTCGTCAGGGGTGTGACGAGCGTGCCAAGGACTCCTCCTCTAGTTATAGATGGCGACTGGATGGCTTCGTTCTTGGTTCCTTCTTCGAGCAGCGAGCCTCGTCCCAACCGGGCCCCTGCCGAAGCCCAGTCGGTGTCCAGAGGGGCGCAAGCCCCCAGCCCCTTGCAGGAAGGTGGCGAGCTGCTTCGGGTACCATCGACGGCCCTTGCTATGGAGGATAGAGTTGGCCGCGCGCTCAAGGTTGCGCACGAACGGAGCGTCGTCCGCCATGAGCTCTTCCGAGAGGCGATGGGCACGATGAGCCGGCTGGGCGGGGAGCTCGCGGATGTAGACGCGCGCCTTGAGGCTGAGTGTCTTCGGCTGGTGGAAGAGTGGTATAAACTGAAGGTGGCCATCAACCTCGGGCGCCACCAACGTGAGCTTGATAACACGAAGGCCGAGGCATCTCTTGTGACCTCGCGCGAAGCTTGCGCCCGAGCCTTGGAAGAAGCCCGGGAAGCTGATCGACGTCGCGAGATCGCAGAGAAATGCCCGTGGGAGCTCCAAGCCTGGAGTGCCTCCCTGGAGCAGCAAGTGGAGGCGCGTGTCGGATGTGGGGTTCCGGCAAACCCTTAAGGTTTGAACACTGGGGTGCGCGCGAAGTCTTTTCCTCCCACCGATCTACGCCCTAGCTCGCTAAGATCTCGCGGATGAAGTCGACAAACTCGCAACACAGAAAGACACAAAATTTATACTGGTTCGGGCCACCATTGTGGTGTAATACCCTACTCCAGTGTGGTGGAGGTGGATTGCCTCTTGGGCTGATGATGAACAATACAAGGGGAAGAACAGCCTCCTAAGGTTGAGCTGTTCTTGTGCTTGGCTAACTTGTGTGGCTGGGGATGATCTAAAAAATGGTCCGTCCCTGCCTACGGTGGTGGCTAGTCCTACTTATAGAGGCCCTGGTCCTCTTCCCAAATATTGAGTGGGAAGGGAGCCAACAATGGCGGGCAAATTTGAAGGGGGACAACTAGTACAAGCCATCCTGACAAAAGGTGGTCTCCGCCTACGAAAGGCTCTGGTGGTGACGCCGTCTTGGGCTCCACGATGACCTCCGTCTTGCCGTCCTTCTGGTCTTGGTCTTGTTGCACCAAAATGGCAACCTTTGCCTGATGCCTTGGTACTCCTCGCCTGCGCTGGTTTCGTTAGCACCAAAGAGGAACCAAGGACGCTGCGCGCGCTGGCGCCCACCTGGTGTCGATCATCATGGCTCATGTCACGAGAACCTCGTGAGGATTGCCTCGCCTTGACATCTCCGCTCCTCATGAGCTTGCCCGACTAGGCCACTCCAGAGGAGGTCTTGTGTCGTACGCCTCGCGAGGCTTGGCCCCTCGCGAGGGTCTTGGATGCCTTGTTGATGAAGATGGGCCATACGGCCTGCTGGCTTAGCCACGCCGTAGGCCGCAGGCAGGCAAGCCTGGGGACCCCCGTTCCCAGGACGCCGACAGTAGCCCCCGGGCCCAAGGTGCGCTCGGGCTTGGCTTCGCGGCGAAGCCAAGGGCCAAGTACGGAGCACCGTGGGGCCCAAAAGCTTGTGGCATCGGTTGACGTGTGGCGGTTGATTGGACGTGGGCATCTCTGCTTCCCCACGCTGCCCTTGAATCTGCCTGGCTTTGCGTCCCCCGCCTCTTACTCATTTATTCTTCCTTCGCCGCGCCTAGCTCTTCCAATCTCCCTGCTTCCTCGAGGCCCTACTCCGTCCTCCCAATCTGACTTGCGCTCCGCCTGCTTCGCCACCATGACACCGAAACAAGCCGAGAAGGGGAAGAAACCTCTGTCCTCGACCGGCCCCGGGTGCTCAATGACGAGGCCATGGATAAGGTGTGTCCCATGCTTGCCTCCAGTTTCAATGAGTGGGGAGCGACGACAGCCTGGCCCGCGTCTCGCACTCGCATGGCTCAGGCAGTCATCGAGGTTCCGATCTTCATTGAGGCCCTCTGGGCTGGCCTGATTCCTCCCTTCTCCACCTTCTTCAACGCGGTGCTCGAGCACTATCAGATCCACATGCTCCATCTCGACCCTCAATCTGTGACCCTTCTTGCCGTCTTCGCCTTCTTGTGCGAGGCCATGGTGGGCATCGCTCCTTCCGTGGCACTCCTCCGCCACTTCTTCTCGTTGCATCTCACCGGTCCCAGCAGAGCTCGGGGTGCGTGGGCTTCAAGGCTGTGGCTGCGACGGCAGGCGCGGTGATCGACTACGAGCTTCCTTCATCCACGAGCGAGTTCCATACACGATGGGTGTTTGTTGACGCCGGCGTGCTCAACCCTCCGCTCCAAGCTCCGGTGGGGCCTGCTATTCCAAACTCCGGCTGGGGTCATCAGAAGCTCACGAGCCCCTGCCTTGCCCCCGTCTGGGCTAGGCTGAGGTGGTTTAAGGACCTTGGCGTGACTGCGCCCATGGTGGTGTGGGAGTTCGTCAGGCGTTGAGTCGCTCCACTTCAGCGCCACTCCCGCTTGATGTGGGACTTGCTCCGCAGCCAGGACAACATGAGGTTTCAGGAGGAGGGGCTTCCTCTTGCGGCGCGGCAAACAGTGCTCATGGTCCTATCAGGTGTCCTTCTGCTGGATGAGATGCCCAGGAACAACTGCCTGTTGTACCGCTGCGAGAACAAAGTCACATTTGTCGTGAGCATGACTTCCTTTGATGAGTGGGGGCTTTGCCCAATTGGCTTGACGGGGCCCCGTGAGAACCCCGTCTCGTGGTCCCCCTCCTTGCCGCCGGTGCCGAGCTCGCCCAGGGTGATGGTGCGAGGGGGGAGCTCCGACGGGGGCCGGCGGCTCAAGTGTTGACGAGCACACGACGAGCGGTGGTCTGGGGGCGTCGTCCTCGAGGGCCTGCGACCCCCCTCCTGAGCGTTGGTTGCTGAGGAGACGCATCATGCGGCTCCTGAGGCTGAGGCTCCAGGAGCCTCGGAAGGTTGCAGTGAGAGGGCGCTGGGCTGTTCTCCACGATCGGGCTCCTCTGAAGCCATCCCTCTTGGTTATTCTTCGGCTCCACCATGTACCGGCCGTCACATCCAGCGCTTTGGTCGTCTTTGCATGGACTTCGAGGAGCTCCGCAAGAGGAAGGGATCCCCCAGTGGCAGCAATATCTTCGGGCCGCTGAAGCGACGGAAGTACAACGCCATTGACGCGTAAGTATCTTATTGCCGTGGCTTCTTGCGTGTGGTCTTCTCATCTTGACGTCTGTCCTCCAAGGCCCCTTCCGCTGAAGCTGTCGTGTCTTCCAAGAGGCGGCCTCCTCCTTCATCAGTTCCCCCATCATCCTTGAGTGCTCCTGGCCTTCCTGCCGCCCCTAGAGCAGGGTCGGTCGGGGGAGTGTCCTCGCCTTTGTGGCACGCTGAGTCCGCGGTTTGGCCGCCCCTCCCCCACGGTCTGGTGTGAAGCTCGACGGGCATGCCCAAGACTCCTCCTTTGCTCATGAACAGCCGCTGGCTGACCTCGATCTTCGGTTCCTCTTCAAGCGGTGAGCCCTGATCAGCTTGGGCTCCTCGCGAGGACGGACTGACGTCAGGCGCGGCGCCAGCCCCCAGCCCCCCCGCCGGGAGCTAGCGTCCCACTTGATGCTCCGCCCACTGCCCCCGAGGTAGAGGATGAGGCGGGGCGAGCATTTGATCTTGAACACGTGCGAAGCGTAGTTCGTCATGAGCTCTTCTAGGAGGCGATGGGCGCGATGAGCCGACTCGGTGAAGAGCTCGCTAGTGTCGATTCGCGTCTTGAGGCTGAAGGTCTCCAGCTGGTGGAGGAGCGGCGCGAGCTGAGGGTGGCCATCAACCTCGATCGCTATCAGCGCAACCTCGAGAATGCGAAGGCCGAGGCATCCCTCAAGGTCACCCATGAAGCCCTCTCGCGAGCCTTGGAAGAGGCTTGCAAGGCCGATCGTCATTGCGAGGCTGCGGAAGAGCGCGCGTGGGGGCTCCAGGCCTGGAGCGTGTCCCTTGAGCAGCAGGTGGAGGCGCGCAGGGCCGCTCTTGCATCGGTGAGGGGGACGCCCGTGGCGGAAGAGGAGGTCCAGAAGAGCGAGGAGACGCTGGCCCTGGGAGCCGTGGAGCGCAGCCTCGAGCTCGAGCAACTGGAGACGAGGGAGTGTCAAGTTGCTCAAGCAGAAGATGCCGTCGGGGCCCGCGAGGCCGGAGTCGAGGAGGAGATTAATCGCCGGGTGGCCGAGGTTCGCGTAGATCTGGAGGGTAGGTACGACTTTAAGCTGAAGCTTGCGGGTATGGAGGATGCGGGCAGGGCCGCCGCCCTCAGGCCTAGGCTGGATGGGGCCGAGAGGCGTGCGGAGGCCATAGCCGCCACCCTGGTTACGGCGCAGGCGGACTTGGCCTCTGCCCGCACCGGGCTGCTTTCTCTCCGGAACCGAGTTGATGATGCTGAGGCCATCGCATGACAAAATAGGGAGGAAGTGCTCCAGCGCCGGATGCTGGAGTGCGAGCATGCTCCTATGCTTCAAGACCTCTGGAACAAGGCCAACACCGCCCTGGTTTACATCTGCGACGAGAACGCCCCGGCCCCTCACTCGAATGACTATGCCAGCCACCTGACCTTCTTTTCCAAGGTGGTGACGCGCCTGGAGGCTTGATCTGCCAAAGCTCGCCAGCTTGTGAAGGAAAGGGGTCGTGGCCTGCTTCAGCGCGCCTTCTCCCGTGTCTTCATCCACCTTCTGAACGCCGACCCCAACTTCAATTTTGACGCTGCCATTGCTCCCGTACCCACGGCCGTCCGTGGCAACCTGGCGCGTTGGGTAGAGGACAATGTGCCCGCGTAGGTCAGGGCCTTCACCTCGGAGGATGACGCGGTGGTGGTCGTCGCAGACGAAGGCAACATGGTCGATGACGGCGATGGGGCGTTGCTGACGGCGGCAACGATACTGACGAAGATGACGACGACACGAGTGACGCGTCCGCGGGTGATGTAGCGAGTGATATTTCTGGTTGATTCCATGTTCTCCTATTGTTTCATCCTGCATGCAAAACTCGTTCGTGGCCCTGGAAGACTTGTAAGAGCATTTTGAGAGGGGGAGTCCCTCATGTAAGCAAATTGCAGTTTTTACTTTCCTATGTGATGTGGGTATGTGTGTCGTGAACTCGTGAAGCCGGGGGCGAGCTTCCCGTCATCGTTTACCTCAGTCAGCGCCGGCTCTGGGCTGGGTCGTGAAGCGTTGAGCTTCTGAGAATCCTGTGGAGCTTATCGCCCCGTCTGAGGGGGCCCCTCAAGAGGTGAGTGCCAGCTGCAGCGCTGGCGCGTGCTTGACGAGCGTGCGCTTTGTGCGGTCCGGCTCGCGAGGAGCTTGCGAGGGAAAGGCGATGGACATGAGTCCCAAACCAAACAAGATCCAGAAGGCAAGAAATGGCTCGAACAAGAAAAGGCACGCCCCGCGCACATCGATAAAAATTCAGCTTCAACTTAAATCCAGATCCAGAAAGCAAAGCCACAGAAAGAGAGATCCAAAGCAAAAGGTCGCATCCGGCCCCTAGTCTAGTCTTCAGGTCTTCAAGTCTTCTCACTAGCACAGAGCTAAGTGCTGCCACTAGGAGTGGGAGGGAGCCCCGGGGCCTGAGGCCGGCGCTCCTGAGACTCCGGGGCGTGTACAGCCCCAACTCATTATTACGTGAGAGTGTCACGGGCGGCGAGCTTCACATGCACTCGGCCTTCTTCACAGGTACCGGCCTTGCTTCATATCACCAAACGAGGGCCCTGCCTTGCACCACCCTCGACCTCCTTTGAGCCGACCGGTCACCAGGACGACACAAAAGAGGGAAAGGGGACGCCAGCGGTTCCCTCTGCGACCACGGGTCCTCTGCCGGGGGAAGGGTCGTCGAAGCCTCCCCGGCAGAAGGCCTACCTCCGGGTGTCCCCTGGTTTCGCGCACCTTAGGGAGGGGCCTGCATCCCCCAACGCGATCCTCCCACTGCCAGGGGGGCCATCGAGCTAGGCCACCTGCCGCTGCGGTGACCTGCTCCTCCTGCGACTCATGGTTAGCGCAAGCTTGTTCCTGAGGGATTAGGGGTACCCTGTAGTGGTCATCGCACACGCGGTCGTGGTGGTTCCCCGACAGCTCCTGGAAGGCTTCGACTCCTAGAGTCCCTTCTTCCCAATCTTCACCAACAAACGAGTCGGGGTCGTCCTCCAGCGTGTACTCCTGGTCCGTCATGCGGGGCACGTAGGCTTCTGGGGCTGTTACCCCGAATACCTCGCCGTGGTGCCCCACACTCCATGTCGCCCAGCCTAGCGTGACGACCTATGGGTGATAGCGTGGCATCCCACTTGGGCCAGGGAAGGCGATGCTTGTGCCCATGCTTGTCGCAGGCGGTAAGGGGGTGGTAGAGCCCCCGGCGCCACCGGCCATGCTGGTGTTGACGAAGCCCCTTGGTGTGCCTGATGGTGCGTGGTGGCGGCGTGGCCCGCCGAGAATCCCCATAGCGGCATGAGGAGGAAGCTGATGGCAGAAGGGCGGGGCTCCCGAGGCCGTCGCATCCAGCAGCTCGGCGATGCGTTCCAGCAGTGTGTCCCAGCCGCTTTCCATCAGCCGGCACCTCAGCAGCTCCCTTGCCATGGTGAGTGTTGCCCGCGTGTTTTCTTGTTCCCGCCGTGAGTGCGGCGCCGTCGCTGCGGGGTGGCTTGCTGCTCTGGCAGCGGCCCGCACTTGCCGTGGAGTAAGGGTAGATGATGCCCCGCTGGGTTGCCCATGCCCTACCGGATTGGACGGTGCTCGTGCCGCCTAGAACGCGGGGTTGAGGTCTTCATAGGCGGTCGGCGCGGACCAGGCTGGCCAGGCTTCCCAGCGGTCGGAGTCAGCTCTTGGGTCGTCGGACATCGCGGCCGCGGAGCGTCTGCAAGTCGATTATTGGAGAAGAAGCTCCGGCACACCCCTACCTGGCGCGCCAAATGTCGGATGTGGGGTTCTGGCAAACCCATAAGGTTCGAATAGTAGGGTGCGCGCGAAGTCTTTTCCTCCCACCGATCTACGCCCTAACTCTCTAAGATCTCGCGGACGAACTCGACGAACTCGTAACATAGAAAGACACAAGATTTATACTGGTTCGGGCCACCGTTGTGGTGTAATACCCTACTCCAGTGTGGTGGTGGTGGATTGCCTCTTGGGCTGATGATGAACAATACAAGGGGAAGAATAGCCTCCTGAGGTTGAGGTGTTCTTGTGCTTGGCTAACTTGTGTCGCTGGGGATGATCTTAAAAATGGTTCGTCCCTGCCTACGATGGTGGCTAGTCCTACTTATAGAGGCCCTGGTCCTCTTCCCAAATATTGAGCGGGAAAGGAGCCAACAATGGCGGGCAAATTTGAAGGGGGACAGCTAGTACAAGCCATCCTGACAAAAGGTGGTCTCCGCCTGTGAAAGGCTCTGGTGGTGATGCTGTCTTGGGCTCCATGATGACCTCCGTCTTGCCATCCTTCTGGTCTTGGTCTTGTTGCACCAAAATGGCAACATTTGCCTGATGCCTCGGTACTCCTCGCCTGCGCTGGTTTCGTTAGCACCAAAGAGGAAACAAGGACGCTGCACGCGCTGGCGCCAGCCTCGCGCCCGCCTGGTGTCAATCATCATGGCTCATGTCACGAGAGCCTTGTGAGGTTTACCTCACCTTGACATCCCCGCTCCTCGTGAGCCTGCCCGACTAGGCCACTCCAGAGGAGGTCTTGTGTCGTCCGCCTCGCAAGGCTTGGCCCCTCGCGAGGGTCTTGGGTGCCTTGTTGATGAAGATGGGCCGTATGGTCTGCTGGCTTAGCCATGCCGCGGGCCGCAGGCAGGCAAGCCTGGGGACCCCCGTTCCTAGGATGCCGACAACGTGCAAGGCTGCCGTAGCTTCGATGAAGGGTACGCCTGCCGAGGAGGAAGAGATCCTGAGGCGCGAGGAAGCGCTGGCGCTGGAAGCCACGGAGCGTAGCCTTGAGCTCGAGCGATTGGAGACGAGGGAGCGCCAGGTTGCCCAAGTTGATGATGCTATCGGCGCACACGAGGCAAGGCTCCGGAGGAAGTCGATCATTGGGTGGCCGAGGCTCGCGCGGATCTTATGGGAAGGTATGACCTAAAGTTGAAGCTTGTGGAAGCCGAGGCTATGGGCAGGACTAAAGCCCTCAGGTCAGGGTTGGATGAGGCCGAACGTCGCGAGAAAGCCGCCGTGGCCGCCCTGTCTTCAGTGCAAGCTGAGCTGGTCTCCGCACGTGCCGAGCTGCTTTCCCTTCAGCAGCGGGTCGCCGACGCCGAATCCTCCGCGTAGCAGGGCAGGGAGGAAGCGCTCCGGCGGTGGACGCTGGAGCGTGAGCATGCCCCCATGCTCCGAAACCTCAGGGTCAGAGCCAACGCGGCACTGGGCGCCATCTGTGACGAATGTGCACCTCATCCCCACTCGAACAACTACACCAGCCACCTCCTTTTCTTCACCGACGTGGTGACATGCCTGGAGAATCGATCCGAGAGGGCTCACGTGCTTGTTGAGGAGAGGAGCCGCGGCTTGCTCAAGCGCGCATTCTCCCGTGTCTTCGGCCACTTCCAGAACACCTACCCCAACTTCGACTTCGACACCGCCATTGCCCCTGTGCCCGAGGCCATCCGGGACGACCTGGCGTGCTGGGTAGAAGACAATGTGGACGTTCTAGTCACGGCCTTCACCTCCGAGGATGACGCGGTGGTGGTCGCTGTGAATGAAAGCGACGTGGTTGACGATGGTGCGAGCGACGCCGGCAATGGTGACGGTGAGGCTGGTGACGGGGATGGTGGCGCCAGCGACGGTGATGATGATGCCAGCAGCGTGTCTGAGGGCGTTCTAGAGGACGCGGCGAGCGATATGTCCGATGGAGCCCGTGCTCCCTCATTGCTGAGCCTGTAAGTAAAAACTTGGGCACGGCCCTGAAAGTTGTGAGAGCATTTTGGGAGGGGGAGCCCCTCATGTAAACAGATTACTGCCTCTATTCCTTAGGCCAAGCTGAAGATGTACGTTTTTTATGGGCCCGTGAGTTATGCCATGAGTTTACTGCTGAAATTTACCTTGGCCATGACCAGTTTTCGACCAGCTCGTGAGGTCGTGAGCTCCTAAAGGGCCTGCTGATTCGCTCGAGAGGGCGTCGCGAGGAGCAAGCGCCAGCCGTGGAAGGGCATACGTGCAGCGCGTGCGTGCCGCGCCCAGCCCCCGCTCTCCAGGGGCTCGTGAGGGGGGAGGAAGCAGGTACGAACTCCGGGTTGGGCAAGGAACCAGATGGCAAGAAATCAAACAAACGAGAAAAGTCACCCCCACGCATACCAATGAAAATTCAACTTCAACTTAAATCCAAAACCAGAAACAGGGCTACAGAAAAGAGTTTGAGAGCAAATGGCCGCGTCCGACACCTTGTCTAGTCTTCTTGTCTTCTCACCAGCGCGGAGCTAAGTGCTGCCACTAGGCGTGGGAGGAGCCCCTGAGGCCCGAGGGCGGCGCTCCTGAGACTCCGGGGCGTGTACATCCCCACTCATTATTACCCGAGAGTGTCACAAGCGGAGATCTTCATTGGCGTGAGCCTTATTTCATATCACCAGACGAGGGCCCCGCCTTGCGCCACCCTCGACCACCGTTGGTTCGACCAGAAACCAGGACAAAGCAAAGGGGGAAAAGGGGACGCCGGCGGCGCCCTCGAAGACCACGGGTCCTCTGCCGGGGGAAGGCTCATCGGCACCTCCCCGACAGAGGTCCTACCTCCGGGGGCGCCTTGCTCCGTGCGCTGCGGGGAGGGACCTGGCTCCCGGCCTCTCCCCTACTGCCCAGTGCGCTCCTCCTGGCGGGAGGGAGGTCGTTGAGCTGGGCCGCCGTCCGCCGTTGTGACCTAATCCTCCTACGACCATGGTTAGCATAAGCTTGCTCCTGAGAGATTAGTGGTACCCTATAGATGTCATCACCGGCATGGTTGGTGAGGCTCACGACGTGCTCGGGGGCTCCTGGAAGGCCTCAGCTTCCAGCGCCTCATCCTCCCACCCCGGCTCGAGAAATGAGCCATGGTCGTCTTCCCGCGCATACTCCTAGTCTATCATGCGGGGCACATAGGCCTCCGAGGCCTCTGCCCCGAAGACCTCACCAAAGTGCCCCACGCTTCACGTCACGCCGCCCCAAGGATGGTAGGGCGGCATTCCGCCGAGGCCGCGAGCGGCAACGCTCGTGCCCGCGCCCAGCAGGGGTGGCGCGGGCGTGAGCGGGCGCCCAGCGCTTCTGGTCGCGCTGGTGTCGATGAAGCCTCCTGGTGCTCCTGGGGGTGCGCGGGCGCGGCGAGGCCTGCCATGTGATCCGGTCGTGGCCAGGGGCGCGAGCAAGGAGCAGAAGGGTGGTGCTCCCGAGGCCGCGGCGTCTAGTAGCTCGGCGACGCGCTCCAGTAATGTGTCCCAACCGCTCTCCATCAGTCGGCATCGCAGTAGCTCCCGAGCCACCATGAGTGCGGACCCCATGTTTGCTTGCTCCCGTCGGGTGTGCGGCGTCGTGGCTGCAGCGTGGCTTGAGGCCCTTGCTGCCGCCCTCACTTGTCATGGAGTGCAGGTGGATGGTGTTTGACTGCGCCGCCCGCGCCCCATGGCGCTTGGTGGTGCACGCGCTGCCCGGGGCGCTGGGTTGAGGTCTTCTTGGGCGGATGGCGCTGCCCGGGCCGGCCAAGCTGCCCAGCGGTTGGCGTTGGTCCTCGGGTCGCTGGACAACGGACCCCGCGGGATGTCAGCGGATCAACCGGGGGAAGAGAAGCTCTGGCGCACCCCTACCTGGCGTGCCAAATGTTGGATTTCGGGTTCCGGCAAAACCCTTGAGGTTTGAACATTGGGGTGCGCACAAAGATCTCTCCCCCTCTCTAGCTCGCTCCCTCTATGATCTCACGGCCTAGCTCGATGAACCCAAGGAACATGAGACACAAGATTTATACTGGTTCGGGCCACCATTGTGGTATAATACCCTACTCCAGTGTGGTGTAGTGGATTGCCTCTTGGGCTGAGGATGAATAGTTACAATGGAAGAACCGCCTCGCGAGGAGAGGTGTTCTTGTGCTTGGTGAACTTGAGTGGTTGAGTATGGAGTGGATCTGATCCGAGATGAGTTGCCTCCTATTGTGGTGGCTAGCCCTATTTAGAGAGGCCCTGGTCCTCTTCCCAAATATTGAGCGGGAAGGGATCCCACAATGGCCAAATTCGAAGGGAAACAACTAGTACAAGCTATCCTGACAAAAGTAGTCTTCGCCTGCCAAAGGCTCTGTTGGTGACGTTGTCTTGGGCTCCACGGTGACCTCTATCCTGCCGTCCTGCTGGTCTTGGTCTTGTTGCACCGATATGGAAACCTTTGCATGATGCCTCGGGACTCCTCGTCTGCGCTTGCCCCTTTAGCACCAAAGAGAAAACGAGGACACTGCACGCGCTGGCGCTCGCCTGGCTCCAGTCGTCATGGCTTGCGTCACGGAAACCTCGTGAGGTGCTCCTCGCCTTGATCTCTCCACCCCTCACGAACTAGCCTGGTGAGGCCGCCCCTGAGGAGGTCTTGCATCGTCCGCCTCGCGAGGATTTGCCCCTCGCGAGGGTCTTGAATGTTTGCTAGTGAAGATGGGCCGTATGGGGCCGCTGGTGGAGCCACGCTGCGGGCCGCAGGCAGGCAAGTCTAGGGACCCTCGTTCGCAGAATGCCGACACTATTGATTCTTTGCTGCCGTCGCCTCGGCTTCCACGTGTCAAACGAATGTGAACAGTCTAGGTGTCTTTTTACAAATAACCCCTTGACCACGCAGGGAAGGAGTCTATTTAAGGAGACTAGATCTCATATGTCATTCGACACCACCCAGAAATCCTTAGAACTCGCCATAGGAAATCATCCAAACATGGTCGGCGTTCCTAGCTCTTCCTCACGCCTCCACGGCCCTCAAAAAGGCGACTAGGAAAGCTGCTTGGTGTCCCGCGCCCATCTGAATGAACTTCAGACGCATGGATGTCTTCCTCCCACGGATCTAGTCTCCGTTCGGGCTGGATTAAATTCCCTCAATGGCGAAGCCCTGGCGGAGAATTTCCCCAATCCTTCTAAAGAGGAGCGGGTGTGCTTCGTTTCCTTTATTTTGAGAGGCATAGGATTCCCTATCCTTCCTTTCCTCAGAGGTCTCCTGGAGTATTACAGCCTCCAACTGCACAATCTGACGCCAGGCTTCATCCTGCATATCGCGGGCTTCATTGCCCTTTGCGAGCTGTTCCTAGGCTGTGAGGCTCATTTCGAGCTGTGGCAGAAATTCTTCTGCCTCGTCCCCCGCTCCCAAAAGGGATCTATATTCGAGGTGGGCGGCGCCGAAGTATGGTGCATAGATGGGATAGGATATCTATCTGGCACTCTGAAGAAGGCATCCAAAGAGTGGCCCTCAGAATGGTTTTATATTGAAGACGCCGTTTTTCTGGACCCAATTCGGCGTGGCCTTCCCGAATTCTCCAATGCTCCTTTAAAGAAGGGTACCAGCTGGCGTCCCCGAAGCCTCGAGGAAGAAGACAGTGTAGAGGTCAAGAGGCTAGCAAGCAAGATCAGAGTGCTTGGCAACTCCGGGCTGTCTATAATCAAGCTAATGGCGATTTCAATAACGTGATGCGTTCAACCACTCCAAGCTAGAGGTTTTCCTATGTGGAATTACATTGGGGAGGATGATGCATCTCGTTGTCTATGCAAGGGTCTAGACAATTTTGCCGCCCTGGCCACAATCTTAGCTGACCTTTACAAAGGAGAGAAGGAAGACTTCACTCGCTTGAAATGTCGGGAAGGTTTTTCCATGTATAACCTCATTGACTGGGTGAGTTTTTCTTTGATTATTGGCCTTTACTCAATCTCTTTCTGAGTTATGCTACCCGAATTTAATCCGACTATTTTTTATAGGAGTGGAGAAAGGCCGTCGAGGGAGTCTATAGCCCCACTCCGCAACTAGAGTACCATGTTTGAGACCTGGATCCCGGATGTGAAGAGGATACAGATATATTTATAGAACTTAAGGAGGGGGTCTTTTATCAGGCGAGCTATGATGCCATGGAAGTGGCCATTATAGCCGATTACCCCGGCCTTCTCCCCTCCTCCCATGTAAGTACCCAGGGGACGTCTCCTCCAAAAGAGTTTTCCCATTGCACCTCACCCACCACGTTGTCTCACGCTCTGAAGGGGTGGCGCTCGTCTCGCCGAGCTGTATCAAAGGCGTCCTCTAAGAAGGCAACGCCTACGCAGGGTGGGTCTTTAAAAAGAAAGGCAAACGGTGATACTACCGGGCTCACAACTTCACCAAAGAGGTATAGTTTTTAAAACACACTCGGCGGATAGACCGAATCGTGACATTTTCCTCTGGGCCATATTTTAAGATCAGCCTACGCCGGACTTTATCCGAGGACCTCGCCGACCATGCATCGACCAATCCGGCCCCGGACCCTGCCACAAGGACTAGTGTCGATACTGGCACAATGTCGGATTGTTATCTCTTGGAGGATTCAGATAATGTATCCGTCACCAATTCCGAAGTGGAGAGTGCAATGAATCATCGGCGGCGGAAAGAGGCCATGCGCGACCCAAGTTTCACCGAAGAGGCGTTTAACACCCTCAGCTCTGCGGATGCATATATCCGGGCTGCTCAGGATGGACTTGCCGGAGCCACCCACCAGCTTTCAAAGGATATGCGGGTAAAAAACTTTGAGTAGATTCAATAATCATATGCCAGTAGCCCCCGAGACTTGAAGCACAGTTGACCCAACTGATTTAAGGGTCGTTATATCATCAGGTACTCACGGCGAAAAATAACATGCTGTCCAAGGAGCTTGAAGAATGTCGGACCAAGCCAAATGTTGTCATCCCCGAACTCGAAAATTTGAAGAAATCCAAGAAGGCACCTGATGGTAAGCACTACAGTGTCCAGAAAATATGATTCTGCGCCAACAATGATTTTTAAATATGCATTGTTTTGTTTGTAGCTGCAGGAGATGCTGAAGGCTGCTCAGGCGGACAAACAACATGCCGAAGGGCAAGAAGCTGCTGGTTAACATGTATTAACATGGACCATTAATGAGAAGAACAAACTACAGGATGCAAACATCAAGCAAGTCGAAGAGCTAAAGGACATACAAGCCTAGCTGTCGGATGCTGTCGGTGTCAAAATCGGCGGATCTTGGGTAGGGGGTCCCGAACTGTGTGTCTAAGGCGGATGGTAACAGGAGGCAGGGAACACGATATTTTACACAGGTTCGGGCCCTCTTGATGGAGTTAATACCCTACGTCCTGCTTGATTGATCTTGATGATATGAGTATTACAAGAGTTGATCTACCACGAGATCATAGAGGGTAAACCCTAGAAGCTAGTCTATGGTATGATTGTTGTGTCTTACGGACTAAACCCTCCGGTTTATATAGACACCGGAGGGGGCTAGGGTTACACAAAGTCGGTTACAAGGGAGGAGATCTTCATATCCGTATTGCCAAGGTTGCCTTCCACGCCAAGGAAAGTCCCATCCGGACATGGGACGAAGTCTTCAATCTTGTATCTTCCTAGTCCAACAGTCCGGCCAAAGGATATAGTCCGGCTGTCCGGAGACCCCCTAATCCAGGACTCCCTTAGTAGCCCCTGAACCAGGCTTCAATGACGATGAGTCCAGCGCGTAGATTTGTCTTCGACATTGCAGGGTGGGTTCTTCCTCCGAATTCTCCATGGAAGATTTTGAACACAAGGATAGTGTCCGGCTCTGCAAAACAAATTCCACATACAACCATAGAGAGAATAATATTTCCACAAATCTAATCTGCTGACACGTTATGCAACATGACATCATGCCATGGCCCGGTTATTATTTGTACCGCTTTTCTCGACCAGCACTGCAGATATCGCGAGGCGGTTTTCTTGACACGTCTTGTCGAAGCAGAGATCGTGTCCCCTTATCACGGGATTCTCATCATTACGGGTATGGGTAACCCAACCATGCCATCAATTACGGGGTTCGGGGATTAAGCGATTTTACCAGGTAAGTGAGGAGGCACATCACCTCCTCCTCCCTTATAAAGGGACAAAGATTCACCCTTTTTACCCACGCCTTCTTCCTCCTTGCCTACCCATTCTCGTGCACTCGAGCTCCAGCGCCCAAGTTCGCGTCTTTCTTCTCAAACCATTCCAAGCATGTCCGGAGTGGGAGGCAAGTGGATGGTCTCCTCCGTCATGGAGGAGCACATAGCAAAGCTACGGGAAGCCAGATATCTGGCCGCGGACATCACGCACTAGCTTCCGGATGCGGGGCAGGTCATCCCCACGCCCGCACCCCATGAGAGGGTAGTTTTCCTTACCCACTTTGTCTGCGGACTGGGATTTCCCCTTCACCCGTTTGTTTGCGGGCTCATGTTCAATTACGGGCTGGATTTTCATGATCTGGCCCCAAATTTCATCCTCAACATCTCGGCATTAATCGTCATGTGTGAGGCTTTCCTCCGCATCAGGCCCCACTTCGGCCTATGGCTAAAGACCTTCAATGTTAAACCGAAGGTGGTGGTCGGCCAGCAAGCGGAGTGCGGAGGTGCCATGGTGGGCAAAATACCTAACGTCACCTGGCTCGAAGGCTCCTATGTGGAGACCATAAAGGGGTGGCAATCGGGGTGGTTCTACATCACCAAGGTGCGCGACACCAACTTGGTGGAGGCCCCCAAATTTCGATCTGGAATCCCCACGCGGCTCACTTCCTGGAAAGAGAAGGGCCTGTCCTGGGGTTCCCCGGTAGAGCTGACTGGACTCTAGACCTGCATCAGGAACATGATGAGCAAGAAAATCAAGCTCGTCAACGTGGTCCAGGTCATGCTCTTCCGCCGAATTCTCCCGTGTCAACGACGGGCATTCAATTTGTGGGAGTTCCACCCGGGCAAGCACCAGACGCTGCGAGAGCTCTTCAACATGATGCACAAGGACGTCTGAAGGGTGTTGTTCAAGGGCGCCGAGGTACCTCCTCCCCTTACCGAGGACCGCGGACTCAGCACAAAGCGCCATGCCAATTTGGTAAGTTTTTATATCTCACAGGATATTTATTTGCCATTAACAGGACTGGGTAGAGACAGCGGAGCAGATCGACTGCCCAGCCCCCCCCCTGCCTGAAGATCCTGCAGATGCTCTCCTAACGGAGATGCTGGTTCCGGCACCTTATGAGGTGCCGGTGAAGTAGGCCAAGAAGAAAGCCACGGGGACCCGAAAGGGTCTCCGGCGCCAGGTTATTTCGGACTCATCGTCCGATAACTCCGAAGCGCACTCCTCCCATGAAAACGAGGAGGAGGAAGAAGAAAGTTCTCGCCCCCTAGTCGGGGGAGACAAGAAAAGGAAGGCCGACCCAACCGGGGAGGCCAAAGGGTCCAAGAAGGGAACGACCCTCCTTCCGGACTGCTCCACGATGGCCGCCTACAGTGGCGACGAGTGGTTACCCAGGGAGAAGCCCCTGGCGAAGTTGTAAGTATCAAGATACCATAGTAATTCATGGTATGTTTTATTGCACTACTTCTCATTATGCCGAATATGATTATGCAGTCCGTCCCAAGCCCGTCTCAACGTATCTTCGTCGGACGGTTCATTGGACTCGTTGGATATGAATAGCGATTCACTTCCGACCGCCTCCACCCCTTGCCCCACGGACAGCGTCGAGGTGTTGTCCCAAAAGGCACCGAGTCGAGGGGAGGTAGTCCTGGGGGCACCTCGAGGCAACCTTCCGGACCATAGGCGCAAAGGAAGCAAGTCTCCCACGGGCTCCAAGTTCGGCCCCCAGCCGAACACTGCCCTGGAACCTTCGGTGGTTCCGGACTCCGGCAGGCGATCCCCCGTTAACGGGGACAAGCCGCCCGTGCCGGTGGCCTCTGTCCATCCAGAGGCGCCAGACAACTTGCTGGAAGCGCTTCGCGGCGCTTCCATCGACGAAGAGCACCGCACTATCATGAGTGCAGCCAAGAACGGACTGACCGAAGCTTGTGCCAGCCGGTAACAGGCTTTCAGGTAAGCAATCAAAATATAGGAAAATATTACCACATCGACAGTATCCGCTGATGCTCTGTTTGGCGTTCGCGAAGAAAGGCCGAATAGAGGATCAAATAATGACTCAGGAGTCTAATCAGAATATGTCTGTGTGCATGTGCAGGCTTTGCTGCTTGCCGCTGCCACACGTATTGCGGAGGTTGCTGCACTGAAGCAGGACCTGGAGCGGTCCGAGGACGAGCTCGGCCTTACCAAGAGGCAGCTCGAGGAGAGCAAAGGTAAGCAATACCTTGTTTATACATTAAATAAGAAGCTCGGTTTGTAAAATAACAAGATCATCGTGAATTTTCCAGGAGCCATGACTGAGGTGGCGACCCTGAAGAAGGCGCTGTCCGAGGCCGAAGACAAAGCGGCCAAGGAGCGCATTGAGCGGGAAAAGCAAGAAGCTCGGGTATGCGAGGTGCAGCAAGAGCTAGAGGCTCTTGCCAAAAAAACATGAGTCCTTGGAGCTTGACTCTAAGACGCAAGAGTCCGAGCTTGTGAAGGCGCTCGAAAGCGCACAGAGCGCCAAGGCTGAAGCCCACAAGGCCCTCCAGGAGATTGATGCGGTGAAGAAGATAGCAGCAGGTAAGGCATTCATTATGCAAAGCATGCATGTGAAGGAAACTTTCCTTTTACTTACCCGAGTTCGGAGATCTCCAAGAGCGTTCGCAGATCTTCCCCAGAGTGTGCTGGATGCCGTAGAGTTTTACTGAGCTGAGGAGGGGAGCTCGACGGAAAATTTGTTCTGGTCTCAGTATACTGGGACCGAACACCCAATGCCCGTGAGCGACCAGCTGAAGCAACTGGTCGAGCTTCATAAGGCGGCCGAACATGCCATGAAGGGTCTTATAGTCCGGATGTGGCCTGGCGATCCCCTGCCTAGCAGCTACTTCGGTCTGGTGAGGCGGCTTGTGGATGCCTGCCCACGACTTGAAGCCATAAAGCGGTCCGTCTGCATCGAGGGTGCGCGCAGGGCCTTTTCCCGGGCGAAGGTGCACTAGGCGAAGCTGGACGCCGTGAAGCTGGTGAAGGAGGGACCGCCGGAGGGAGCATCGCTGCCCCGAAATGTATTATGATAGTGTCCTGAAGGGTTCCCGCCTTGTGGCGGATGAATGTGCTAGGGATGTAATTTTTGAATGAACATGCTCATGTGATCTTGTAATGTGAAACAAGTTCATTTGCGCTATGCAACGCTTTTTTAATTTAAAATATTACCTTCTGTGCGGCCGTTTATAAAATCTGAGAGTTGGCCAGTCGTCGGCTTCTGCCCCCATGTAACTTGTACTAGGGTGTTCGGGATAAACCTGAGCACTCTTTTTTCCCAATTTTCGGTCCTTCAAGGGAGGTGTTCAGCACAATGAACCAAGCAATCAGACTATAAGGCTTTATCACTCTCACTTAGCCATAGAAGTGTACAATTTTAAATTTTGGCAAAGCCCCTAGAGTTCGGAAGGCCGAATTTGGGGCGCTATATACGCCTAAGTCGGGCAAGGCCGACTCCTCACCCGAAGCGGAAAAAGTCTTTAAGGACTTGAGACCTCTCGAATAGCGACCAGCTCTCGCCTTATCATGACAGTCAGTTTTCGGCTTTCTCTACTGAGGTGCTCGTCCGGAAGAACCGGGACACAATCGCAGTAGTTCTCCCAGCGCTACATTAGCTGATATAGCGAAACGTAAGGTACCAAAGCATGGGAGCCGGACAAACCCAACTATTGACCAAAGACATGATTCAGAGCTAATGCATATAATGCTATAAGTTAGGGGTGCCGCACTGTCGAAAGTGTTCAGACTTCTCATGCCATATTATGGGGTAAACAAAAGCCCCTGGCGTACTGATCGTACCAGAATGTACGGGTGCAAGTTGTTGTAAATGAACATATAAGAAAAAAAGGGATGGGTAATGCAATAATAGACTAATGCTATGCATTGTTATTTAAATAATACGTCGAAGCGTACTGATACAAGTAGTGCAATAAGCAAAAAATAGGACTATTTGACATGTCCTATCCAAGGGCAAGATGCGTAAGGATAGTAAAAAGCGGGTATATCGATTATTATTAGAGACCACCTGGGGGTTCCCTTGTTCATCTTAGTTTCTTGCCTCCTTGGTTGTTCCTTCCTGTAATGTGTCCGGCAATCCTACTGCCGGAAAGGGCTTCCAGAGAGTAAAGTCTTGAAAGAGAAAAAATGATAAAGGTATGCAGCCCCTAGGGCGGTTAAGCCACATTGCAGGACGTGCCTTGATCGTGCCCCCGCCTATGCCCATGGTATTTTCAGTGCGTAATTATGTACGCACAGCACAGATTTCGTCGCTTGAATGGGACTAGGACGGGGGCCGAATTGCTAGGCGAGCTCTAAACGTGCCAGGCGATCCTGTTGCAGGTTACTCCAGACTTGCTTGACGGCGTCCGAGGGCTGTACCGCCGAATTGGCGGTTTGCCTTAGAAGGCTGCTTTGTGCTTCTGCTGCGAGGGATGCAGTGTGCTCTTCCGTGCGGAGCGAGCAGTCTATATTTCCATTGACTGTTATGACCCCCCTAGGTCCTGGCATCTTGAGCTTGAGGTATGCGTAATGCAGTACCGCATTGAATTTTGCAAATGCGGTTCGCCCGAGCAGTGCGTGATAGCCACTTCGGAACGGGACGATCAAAGATTAACTCCTCTCTTCGGAAGTTGTCCGGAGATCCGAGGACCACTTCTAGTATGATTGAGCCCGTGCAACGTGCCTCTACACCTGGGATGACACCCTTAAAGGTGGTTTTGGTGGGTTTGATCCTCGAGGGATCTATACCCATTTTGCGCACTGTATCTTGATAGAGCAGGTTCAGGTTGCTGCCGCCGTCCATAAGGACTCGAGTGAGGTGAAATCTGTCGATGATGGGGTCTAGGACCAATGCAGCGGATCCTCCATGCCGGATACTACTGGGGTGGTCCCTGTGATCGAAATTGATCGGACAAGAGGACCATGGGTTGAACTTTGGGGCGATGGGCTCTATCGCATAGACGTCCCTTAGTGCACGCTTCCGTTCCCTCTTGGGAATGTGGGTTGCATATATCATGTTCACCGTCTTCACTTGTGGGGGGAACCTCTTCTGTCCTCTAGTGTTCGGTGGCCGGGGCTCCTCCTCGTCATCACTATGCAGCCCCTTGTCCTTGTTTTCGGCATTCAACTTGCAGGCCTGCTTGAACACCCAGCATTCTCTGTTGGTGTGATTGGCTGGCTTATCGGGGGTGCCGTGGATTTGACATGAGCGATCGAGTATGCGGTCTAAACTGGACGGGCCCGGAGTACTTCTTTTGAATGGTTTTTTCCGCTGACCGGATCTAGAGCCTCTGAATCCGGCATTGACTGCTGTATCATCGGTGTTATCGCCGTTGTTGTGGCGCTTTTGTCAATTACGACGTGGTCTGCCGTTGGCATCTATGGTATCCGAAGTGCCCGGATTCCTTGATGTGTTGTTGCTGCGAGCCAGCCAGCTATCCTCGCCCGCGCAAAAGTGGGTCGTGAGGGCTGCCATAGACTTCGGCTTCTCCTGGCCGAGGTGCTGGGCGAGCCACTCGTCACGGATGTTATGCTTGAATGCCGCTAAGGCCTCTGCATCCGGACAGTCGATAATTTGGTTTTTCTTAGTTAGGAATCGTGTCCAGAATTGCCTGGCCGATTCCCCTGGCTGCTGAGTTTTATGGCTCAAGTCATCAGCATGTAGTGGTCGCACATAAGTGCCCTGGAAGTTGTCAAGAAATGCGTCTTCCAAATCCTCCCAACTGCCGACGGAGTCTGCTGGCAAGCTATTCAGCCAATGCCGAGCTGGTCCTTTGAGTTTTAGTGGGAGGTATTTGATTGCATGTAGATCATCACCGCGAGCCATGTGGATGTGAAGGAGGAAATCCTCAATCCATACAGCGGGATCTATTGTACCATCATACGATTCTATGTTTACGGGTTTAAAACCCTCCGGGAATTCGTGATCCATAACTTCATCAGTGAAGCATAGGGGGTGTGCGGCGCCTCTGTGCCGGGCTATATCACGACGTAGTTCATATGAGTCTTCTCTGCTGTATTCGGCCCGACCGGATTTACTTTTAGTGTATCCGGCGCGATGGTCATTGTCCCGCGTTGGCGCGTGCCCCCGTGGCCCGTATATCGACCTTTCATGTTTTGCCCTGCTGTCTAATACGTACCGCAGGTCCCGTGTGTTGCCCAGGGCCTTGGTATTTTTGTTTGAGTGGCGGCGGGGTGCAAGCTGAACTTTGGGTTGAAACGGCTCTCTAGCTCGGCCACGAGGTGGCCGGTCAGCCGCATCATACACTGGTGATGTAGGTTTCAATGGTTCCTCCTCGAGGTGAGGTAGCAACCTGCGCTTTGGGTAACTCTTGGAGGGGAGCTCGAGCTCGTATTCCTCGGCCGCAAGGACTTCGGTCCATCTGTCTGCTAGCAGATCTTGATCATCTTGAAACTGTTGTTGCTTTTTATTCAAGCTATTTGTTGTGGCCATAAGCCGGCGCTTGAAGCGCTCCTGCTCGACGGGATCCTCAGGCACGATAAATTCGTCACCGAGGCTCACCTCATCTTCGGAGAGAGGCATGTAATTGTCCTCCTCCGATTCTCCAACAACTACCCGCTCTGGAGGGCTAGCTTGTTCACCCTCCTGCTCTAAATCATGCTGGAGGGGATTGTTGTTGTCTTCGGCACTATCCGGGGTGTTATTGTCTCTTGTGCCAGTATCACTACTTTTGCTATGGCGGGACTTAGAGCGGCGCCGCTGATGTCGGCGCTTGGGTTGCTTCTTGGAAGGGTCATCCTCCGCTGTCTCGTTGCCATTGCCTTCTTTGGGGGTGTCCACCATGTATATATCATATGATGAGGTGGTGGTCCAGCGCCCTGTGGGCGGTGGCTCCTGTTCGTCTCCTGCATCGTCATCGATACCGTTGATGTCTTCGGAGTCGAAGTCGAGCATGTCGGTTAAATCGTCGATAGTGGCTACTAAGTGGGTGGTGGGTAGGCAGCGAATTTCTTCGTCGTCCGCATCCCATTCTAGCCGGACATAGTTCGGCCAAGGTTCTCCTGACAAGGAGAGAGACCTTAATGAATTTAGCACATCGCCGAAAGGCGAGTGATGAAAGATATCCGCGGAGGTGAACTCCATGATCGGCGCCCAATTGGATTCGATAGGCATGGATGCAGGCGGCTCGGAGTCTGTGGCCGGAGACGAATCCAGTGGTTCGGCAACACGGCTCTCGTAGGGGGTGAAGTCAGTATCTGGTTCCATCACCACTGAGAGTGCGGCCTCCAAGGCGGGGTCTATCCCTCCGTCCTCGGATGGCGCAATTTGCTCCAAATTGAAGGCCGGAGCAGCCGTAGGTGTGATCTCCCGAACACTGTTCGACGGCAGAGCTAAATCATGCTCGTCGTGATCGTGCGGGGCACTTGACATGGGCTCGAATCCGTCGAAGATCAAGTCTCCGCGGATGTCGGCAGTGTAGTTTAGGTTTCCGAACCTGACCTGATGGCCAGGGGGCGTAGCTCTCGATCTGCTCCAGATGGCCAAGCGAGTTGGCACGCAGTGCGAAGCCACCGAATACGAGGATCTGTCCAGGGAGAAAAACCTCACCTGGACCGCATCGTTACCGATGATCGAAGGAGCCATCAAGCCTTACGGTGACGGCACAGCGGAACTCTCAATGAAAGCACCAATGTCGGTGTCAAAACCAGCGGATCTCGGGTAGGGGGTCCCGAACTGTGCGTCTAAGGCGGATGGTAACAGGAGGCAGGGGACATGATGTTTTACCCAGGTTCGGGCCCTCTTGATGGAGGTAATACCCTATGTCCTGCTTGATTGATCTTGATGATATGAGTATTACAAGAGTTGATCTACCACGAGATCGTAGAGGCTAAACCCTAGAAGCTAGCCTATGGTATGATTGTTATCTCTTACGGACTAAACCCTTCGGTTTATATAAACACCGGTGGGGGCTAGGGTTACACAAAGTCGGTTACATGGGAGGAGATCTTCATATCCGTATTGCTAAGCTTGCCTTCCACGCCAAGGAAAGTCCCATCCGGACATGGGACGAAGTCTTCAATCTTGTATCTTCATAGTCCAACAGTCCGGCCAAAGGATATAGTCCGGCTGTCCGGAGACCCCCTAATCCAGGACTCCCTCAGATGCCCTTAAGGAGAACAGAAAGCTGAAAGGCGGCATATTCAGTATGTCCTTTAACCTAACTTTCTTACGGTCCTCTGATGGAAAAGTTTACAAGATTGTTCTTGTAGGTTTGTTAACTGGGCGGCCCAAGGGAGAAGTGTCCGGATTTCAAGGCGACTTGCTGCAAGAGTTGTCCAAGGTGCACGAGCAAGCTCGGAAAGCCATGGGGAACATGGCTAAGGCTTTATGGCCATCCGATTTTCCTCCATAAATTATGGAGGAGTTCGTGAATTTATTCAAGGGAGCTCAATGCCGATTTGAACTATGGAAGGGATCAGTATGTCGAGAAGGCGCATGAGAAGCCTGTGCCATGGTGAAAACGTGGTATACAGACTTTATCCAAATCATAAGGCCCGGGTCGGACCTCGGGGACCAGATGTACAAGAAATTCTTGTTAGCTTGGTGTATGACCAAGTAAAGACAGCCGCCAATTTTCACAACAGGATTGTAAACTAGACAGCCTGATAGATGGTATAGATAAAGAGTAGGCGTTTGACTCCATGTAACAATGTACTTTGTCACCAAACTTATCTCCGTCTGAACTGGAAAAATTATCATGGCAAACCTTCCGCTTCTACCTCCGAAACCCAACGGTTGGAGTGTTTCTGAATACTATACCTGTGGGGAACACCAAGTATGTTCGGAAACTAGGCAATCCGGTCATAGTGCTTGAACAGACAAACTGTATTAGGGGAGTTATGTTATATTACTTTTTAACGTAAGAAACATCTTCCAAAGATAATAGTTCCGTTAAGGGTTCCTCTCCCTTGGTTAGCATGAATTATTTATGCATGCCTAAGCCGTGATGCAAAAGAATCACAAGAGTTTTTATAGTTTGATAGTTTATATTGCAACGAACGGAGTTCGTCATTTGTCCGCGACCAATTATTCCCTTAAGAATGCTAGCTTTTGGCTTCACCCGTCTGAGGTACATGTCCGGATGACCCAGTTGTAACAATCGCAGAGGTGCTCCCTTTATGCCCTAGCCGAACAAGCGAGAACGTAGGGCATAAGCACAGGAGCCAGGCAAACCAGCTTGGCAAAAGCTTAAGTCATAGAGGTGCATATAATGGCGAAGATAGGACGCATATGAGCAAACAACACATATATATATGGTGAGCTTTATGCTCAAAATAATAATAAGCTTCTATTGAGAGAAGCCCCCAGTTATGGTGGGGAGTGTACATTTAAGGATGTATACCCCTCAAGTGTGTGGCTTACCCGAAAACGTGCTAGAAATCGTATAAAAATGAAAAAAGGAAAAATTGAAAAGGAGAAAAAGGGAACGAACAAAGGTATGTGTCCGGACTTAGGTGTAGAATCTTTGGAGCCTAGCAGCGTTCCATGGGTTCGGCTCTAAGCGATTATCCGATGCATTGCGAAGGCGATAGGCTCCTCCAGTGAGAACTTCATCTATAATGAAGGGACCCTCCCATTTGGGTTTGAGCTTGTCCTCTTTCTTCTCTGGTAGGCGTAGAACAAGTTCACCGACATTATAAGTCTTTGCCCGCACTTCTCTGCTTTGGTATCTTCGAGCTTGTTGTTGGTAGAATGCGGAATGGGCTTTTGCGACATCGCGCTCCTCCTCCATACCATCTAAGTCGTCCTGTCGATCGAGCTCGGCCTCTCTCCTCATACATGCGCACTCGAGGTGAATCATGAATAATATCGCAGGGCAAGACAACCTATGCGTCGCACACCATGAAGAACGGTGTGTATCGGGTCGTGCGGTTGGGCGTGGTCTGCAGCCCCCAAAGTACGGAGTCGAGCTCCTTAACCCAGTGTTTATCCGACTGCTTTAGGGATTGCACTAGTCTGGGTTTGATGCCGCTCATTATCAGTCCATTGGCCCGTTCAACTTGACTGTTTGTTTGGGTGTGATACATGGAGGCGCAATCAAGTTTAATACCTGGATTAGCACACCAATTTTTCACATCATCAGCTGTGAAGTTAGAGCCGTTATCCGTGATAATGCTATGTGGGACACCATAACAGTGTACAATGCCGGAGATAAAATCTATCACTGGTCTGACTTCAGCCGATTTTACTGGTTTGGCCTCTATCCACTTAGTGAATTTATCCACCATAACCAGTAAATATTTCTTCTTATGGCTTCCCCCTTTAAGGGGTCCGACCATGTCTAGCCCCCATACCACGAAATGCCAGGTAATGGGGATTGTTCTTAGGGCTATGCGCGACATATGGCTTTTATTGGCAAAGAACTGGCACCCGACACAGCGTTGTACAAGGGCCTGTGGATCTGCTTGGGCCGTGGGCCAAAATAAACCTGTATGGAAGGCCTTGCTTACGAGGGCCCGAGCTGCGGCGTGATGGCCGCCGAGGCCAGCATGTATTTTTGCCAAGAGTTGTCGCCCCTCCTCTTCGGAGATACATCTTTGAAGAACTCTAGTAGTGCTTTGCTTGTAGAGTTCTCCTTTGTGAAGTTTGTAGGCTTTGGAGCATCGAACTATGCGACGAGCCTCATTTTGGTCATCAGGGAGCTCCTGCCTATTAAGGTAGGCTAGGAAGGGTTTGGTCCGTGGAGAGATTACCGCCATGATTACATGGGCGGAAGGTGTTGGCTCGGTGCCCGAGCCACCAGTGATATCCGAGTCGTCTTTGGCATCCGGGGGTTGATCAGCGCCAGACTTGTATTTCCGCTCTCGTCTTGCCATACCATCGATGGCTTGAAAAGCCTTTCCACAAAGGTGTTAGGCGGGACGGGGTCACGTTTAGCGCCCATTGGTGCAAGGATGTCCACTGCCTGATTGCTGTCTCGGGCCACATGGTGGAATTCAAGCCCTTCGAACCGAGCTGATATTTTGAGTACGGCGTTGCGGTAGGCCGCCATCTTAGGATCTTTTGCACTGAATTCTCCATTAATTTGATATATCACGAGGTTCAAATCCCCACACACCTCAAGGCGTTATATGCCCATAGAAACGGTCATCCGAAGTCCATGTAGCAGTGCTTCATATTCTGCCACGTTATTGTAGTCCGTATACACGCTTTGTAATACATAACGGACTATGTCCCTATAGGGGATGTTAGGATCCCCACATAGAGGAGACGCCGGAGAGGAGCGGAGCGACCACGGCGAAGGGGAGAACAGAGGCGGCTCCGGCGGCCATTTTCTTGGGGCGAGGTGCTCCGACGACGGGGAGGTGAGGTGAGAGCTTGGGAGGGTTCGCCGGAGGGTGGAGGAGGCGTTGGTGGAGTCAGGGAGTGTGGGGGAGGCGCGGACGGCGGAATCAAGGACGAGGCCGAGAGGAGAAGGCGGCGGCCGGACTCGAGGGACACGGCCATGGGGCTCTCTCGATATGAACCAGTGGGGTGGGGCGAATCGTGGGAAGGAGAGGAAGACGAACTCTATTGGTGGCCGCAGTGGCCGAAGAAGAAATCGGCGAGGAGATGCAATCTGGATGACTAGAGAGGCGAGGGAGGAGTGAATGAGCTGTGGGAGGGGTCTAGGGTCATATATATAGGCCCGGGGAAGGCTTTGGAGCTCACAAGAGAGCTTGAGCGGTGCTATAATGGAGGTCAGTGGCTAGGCATCGCACGGGCATGGCGTTTGCGGCTCATTTATGGCGAACCACGATGAGGCACCGATGCAGGGCGACGCAGTCGAGCACGGGCGAGCTCCTGGACAACGTTTGAGGTCGAGACGAGGAGGGAGAGGACGAGCATAGTGGCCGGAACGAGCCAGATCACGAGTTTGCCATGACGCAAGCATGATCACCGCGTGCACTGGAGCAAGCAGCATGATTTGGCGTGGCCGACCATGTCTAGTAGATAGACCATCGTGCCCTTAGTCAAAATGAGGAAATAAATCGGTCCAGGGGCAAAGAAGAGATTTTCACTTAGCTCCAAAGTAAATCAACAGGAAGGTGTTTGTAACTTGCTGTGGTGACACCATCTTGGTAACATGGTAAATAATTTTCCTGGTGATGATCACACGCTAAGGTGATTAATATGGAAAAGTTTTAGCTCAAGAAGAGGAGTTTAGCTAGTGGTTGCTGTAGAGACCACCAGACTAGACAGAAATACAAAACATGAAGTAGCACCCACATATTAAGTGGGATTGAGCTGAATTTGGGCATGGCCCAATTATATGAAGATATGAAGATGCCCAAAAAGTTTCATGCCATTTGGATGAACCAAAATAGCACTTGCTTCATATAGATTTGCTCTGGGCAGAAACTTGGAAAAATTGCACAGGGAAAATGATGTAATGTATTGAGCCACATTTTTATGGAGAGTGTTTATATGGATAGGAGAATGCCCTGGAAAATTTTCAGCTTAATGGAAGCAATATAAAATATAGTTTCTTCACAAACTGAAAATCTGACCAGAAACTAAGATTTGGAGCTGGGCTCACCTAGATGAGTTACATGAGCTCATATTTGGTGGAGAGTCATGATTTGATCACATGAAGTATCTTGCAAAAATTCAACTCATTTGGATATGCCTAGCTTGTATTTCCTTCACAATCATTTCCCTCAGGCAAAGAACTTTGAAAAATTGCTCAGGAATATTTACTAGGAAAATTAAGTTGAATTTTGGCATGGGGCAATTATTTGGACATGAAAAGGTGTCCAAAAAGTTAGGGGTCAATTGGGCAAAGATAAATGGAACTTGCTTCACAATCTGCCATTTAGGACAGGATAGGAAAATAATTAATTGAGCATGATGGGAAACATGGCAAATAAAATAATTTGCCATATTTGAGGAAGATATGACCCAAAAAAATTATGATAATTATTTGGGAATTTTGGGAGTGATGGAAATATAGGTTGCTTCACAACCTAGGGCTTAAAGGATTATTCCTTTAATAGAAAAAGGAATATTCCCAATAAAAAGAATATTGGGTTGGGTCAAGGATGTAAATGACAAGGTCTTGGGAAGGTTTTGAGGATGAAAATCCACTCTGGAAAGAAAGAAGAGGTCATCTTCTTCAATTTTCAGACGACATAGCCACGGAAAAAGAAAACTCAGGAAAAAACCTCAAAAAATCAAAAGAAAAAGAAAGGGCCAAAAATCAAGCTGTGAAAACTCTTCCCCCTTAAAGAAATCTCGTCCTCGAGATTTGGTTGCTCGGGGAACAAGTATGAATATACTGACTTAAGGAAACCATTTCCAACTCGGGTGTCCTTTTTCCTTAATTGATTGTTCCCATTGAGTTCTTCATCTGACTTGACTGGCTGGCTCTGGGGTGGTTTGCTTTAATGTATCCATATTCTAACATAACTTACCTTACATGTCCATGCTTATCTTGGCTCCAATTCTTTTCATATCTGCTGACTTAGCTGAGTGTGACAGATTACCATGACTGAAACATATGTGTGTCTCACAAGGCCAAGAGTGATTTCCGATGGATGCGTCATCCAGCACTGACAATCTTTCATGAAGTGATGGTCAAATTTTCCTAATGGACACCCAATGTTTTTTACTCCTTGCATTGGGTTTCTCAACTAACTGTAAGTCCTTTGGGTTCAAATAGTTAGGTGGTTCATAACTGCTCTTCTGACCGATACTGATTTGTTGCGGAGTTTTTGAGTCATCTTGACTGGCTCTACTGTCTTGAGTATTTGATTCTTACCAAATATTTGATTGTCGCCTGATGTGACCAGCATAAGGGTTATGATCTTATATGATAATATCCTCATCCTTGACTGATGGGGTTTCTGACAAAAAGGATTTTGTTCATGATAGGATATCCTTTGCTAATTCACATAAGTGAGGGCACATGCTTCAAGACTGTTATTCATCATCCTGATTATTCATTCTGTCGGTATATCCATGAGGATAGTAGGTTGTGTGATGCTTTACCATAGTCGCTGGAATCAAGCCGTTGAATTTACCTTTGGTCTGACTTGACAGACCTAGATATTAAATACTGACAAATCTGAGCATATACTGTTAACTGAGCGGGTCTTCCCTTGATATGGGGTCTTTACCAAAATTGAGTAGACCCCTTTGATGAATATTCATGGCGATCCATAGTGACTTAGACTTTCCAGGGTATCTACGCCATGTGGGTCATGCAGCAATTATCAGTCTTGCTCCTTCATTACTGTTTTCTTTGTCTGTATCCTTAGCTAAAAGAGCTTTGTCAAATTGCTTCTTCGTGTGACCATAGATACTGTCGGGCGCAATATTCCGGCAGGCGTATTTTTATCCTCATCTCCTGACATGGTAACATCATTTAAATGGCAGGTTCATCGTCTCTCAAGTCTTAACCATACGGAAATGATCATCCGAAACCTTGCAAGGAATCGAAAAATAAATCAGTAGCCACCAGAACGGTCTCTACACTCAGATCTGGGACATCACTGAGATAACTCAACCATGGCTCAAGATGGCCGAAAATCAGCTCAGAGCATGAGACCGTGTTGATAAGAATAAAGTGGCAGTTCCCTAAGACGGCTGAAAAACAGCTCAGAGCAAGGGCCACTATCACAAAAAGAAACTCAACAACTGTATGAGATGGTCGAAAAGCAGGCCAGATCTCATGACTGTTGTTGAATAGAGAAAAATAAAGTCGGCATCCACCCAGGTCGGCCAAAAATAGCTCAGAACACAGGCGTGGTGCCGTCACCAGAGAAACGTAGACAAGGGCTCATCAGGATCATATTCCAAGTTCACAGGTACTTCTACATGGCTTACTGTTGTCATCAATCTTCATAGTCCTTTGTCGCACTGAGGTGTATATATGGCTTCCTTCGCATATATTTGAGAATCTGATTCTCGAGGCAGACTGGTGTTCTGACTAGTTCTTGCTTCTGACCAAACTGTTGCAGATCTGGTCCTTGGGATTCACTGCCATATGCTATCAATTTACAGTGTACTATCTTGCACCAGTGACGTACTGAGGACGGTTGGATGGCTTATGCTAGAAACCATCGAGAGTATCTTGCTGAGGAAGACTGGATATCATGCTTTAGAAGCTTCCCCCCTTAAATACTTGCTAGGGGAAAACTCGATACCCTATACCAGAAGCTTTTTGCGGTTGCTTACTCCAAAAGACAAAGTACCTTGCACGGGAAGTCATCCATGTATCGTACCGAGGAAGATAGAGGAATCTTGCATTGGAAGCTTCTCTGGTAGCTTGCGAGGAAAGAATGGGTTGCTTACACTAGAAGCTTCTCCTTGTGATAGTCAGACTGAATGCCACATATATATACCGTCTTAATATTTCTGTTGTTGGTTACTTGTATGAAACGGGTTTTTGCTGGACTACCCTCCTTTCTGAGTATTGAATACATGGAACGTTCTTGCTTTCTTCCAGGTATATCGGGTTTCAAAAATCATCCTCAACAAAGAATCAAAACTTGCATCTGAATCATACCTTTGACTGCGAATATACCGTCGATCTTGCACACAATTTATCTTGTCACTGATTTGACCATTTCTACTATGAAGGGTGCACACTGGGGTGACTTGATTATCCGTACTGTTGTGAGAAGTGCACATTAATGCAAACTTGATTATCACCATCATAATCCGATATTTCTCATTTCACTGCGGTCGGCAGAGAATTCCATTATGTTCAGGTGAATTTCCAAATATATGCACTCCTTGCTGAGTCTTTGGGTCCAACGTCGGTTGACGAGCAACTTTAATGAGGGAAAATATGTAATGACGAGGGCCCAAAGAAAGAAGCAAAAGAAACGGCAGAAACAAAAACACACAGAGCATACAAATAATATAAATAATCAAGCAACATCACATATTACTGCTACTCACAACAATAGTATGCATGCACACCTAAGCACACAAACCTCATGGAAACTCTGGTATTATGGTCTAATATGCCGTGGTGGTGTGCACGAAAGTGAATCTGCGTGTGGAAGGAGTTGGCGTAACCATGGCTACACCAAGCGCTGGCTGAACACCGGTCGCAACCAGATGGATACGGAGGCAAGGACGGACTTGGTGATCGAGTAGCGAGATACCAGGTCATGACTACCTCATCATCAAGCGTACGAAGGGAATCGTACCTGTCCAAAGAATGAAATGATAGGGCAAGATAACAGTGGAAGACTAGGTTTAATGGCATTTCCCTTTTCTGATAACAAAGATAGGTAAGGGTTGCCAAAGGGACAAGATGGATGGCACGATTCGGGATAGGGACAAGTCTATCACCGAAATAATAGGGGTGGGTGATGGAAAGATATCGATGCGATATCTGAGCATAACTCCTGCGAATGGTGTTTGGAACACTCGGCACCAGGGCATCACTCTGCTGGGACAGAGATGACGCCAAACACCGAAAATCAGGCATGCTAAGAAGGAGGGTGCAGGTAGTGGATCAAAGCCGATGCCACCTACACTCACCATATTAACCATTAGCGACTAAATAATAATCTATATGCATGCTATGCATCAAAAAAATGCAGCAACCAAGTGCAAGAAACCAACTAGGCTCCATACTATCGCTTTCTAACGTTCGCGCGGGCTAGGGCATCCTACAGCCAGACCTACTCTGATACCAAGCCTGTGGCACCCCGACTCAAAGAAAACCGCAATGCCCCGTATTGTAGCCCAGAGATCGAGGAGAAGTCTTCTGGAATACGACACTGCTTAGCATAGAACAAATCAGCTCTTTATTACAAGCTATATGGATACAAGGGGATTACATCGGCACGACAACACTACGCATGCCACAGTTGCTCCATGAAAGCAGCAGAACAACACGATGCAGCGGAATAACTCTAGCAGCGGAGCAATGATGACGGTGATGAACTCCACTCCGCAGGGACTCTGGCTGGAATGCTTATCCTAGCTCGCAAACAAGGAATCCATGGCAAACAAGCAATCAAATCTGGCATGACCTGCAAACTGGCATGACACGCCAGGTCAGTACATTGAATGTACTTGCAAGCTCACAATAACCAGAAGCATTCAAGACAAACAACAACATGGCAATTACAGGTTAAGCAGGAATTATCATGATATCATCAGGATAACTTGGCATGAACAACATGAACATGATACCGCTAAAACAATATGAGCATGGCATGAACATATAAATCTGACGATACTAGCATGCAACATGATGAGACTATATGCACCATTTATTCTGCTCAGGTTACCTCGTAACCATCACATGCATCACTTACCAACCTCGGACATCATACGATAATCTCAGGATCAAATCAAGCTTGGTATAAGCAATACCATAGTAATCATTAAATGACCACAAGGAGCTTGATCTTTACCCACGGTTCTTGCACAACATCACGAATATCCAACAACTCGGTATCCTCGATACCACGGTGATCATTCACGAATCACAAACAGAACTACTCTTGTCTCAACGGGTTACCTCGTAACCAAACGGTGATCATTCACGGATCGCATAACCAACTTATCTCATCATCGAACCAGGGTTGTTATTAAACACATTATTATTATTACTGTTGACCCATACTGTGACCAACTACGAACTGGGCCCTTATCCGTGGGCGCGGCTATCAATAGATTTAATACACACTTTGCAGAGGTTAGCACACGGTACCCACACCACGGAACCCATGGCCTCGCACTCCCATTCGGGTGGACCAACGGCGTTCTGACAAAATCGTCCTACTACCATGACACTCTCCCGGCCACTCCGACCAACTCCCTTTTGGGCTAAGTCATGGGTGGCCCTGTGCCTAACAAAGACACCAACGACCACCGTCGTGGCAAAACATAAACGGTCCCAAACGGGGACAATGGATCCATACTCACCAATGGGCACACAAGGCTTATGTCGTCCTACCTGATCAGGGTAGCGCCCGCGCATAACCTTCCCTCATTGGAGGCACCGGCAAGAGGCATGACAATAGACCCAGTTAGGACCTTCCCATAAGGCAAGAGTGATTGCACTGGTTAGCTCGATATGGTGGCACCATGACTCAGTCAACAGTTGTTCAAGTTCAATTTAATCCGGTTAAACTTGAATGCAAATATGCTGAGCCATGATAAAATAACATGATGCAAATATAATGCATGAGCATGATATCAACATAAGCATGAGGGTAAAACATAACTATCCACCATATCACCAATGAATCGTATCCAACTGAGCATGGCATAATGATGAGCATGAATATCGCAAGTACAACACTACTCCTAACATGACCATTATCATCAACAATAAATATCATGCAAGAATACATCAATAACATTACCGAGTAAATACTTAACCAACTAACAGCAAAGGAACTATCAATCATGACCAATATGAAAGTAATACTAGCAGGTAGAACATGAAAACAGAGTGCAAGAAACATAGCATGACGGTAGTCACCGATCCATAAGCATAACCGAAATAACGACAATAGTAGCAAAACAAACATATAGTTATTAAAGATTCAAGTTGAAAACCAAAGCTACTGCATGGCTATCATGCAAATGGTGGTTGCGGCTTGCTTGGGGATGAAGAATGCACCGGGGAGAAGTGCGGAAACATCGCAGAAAGATTCGTCAGAACCACTTCTCTCTCGAAAGGGGCTGGTTAACGGCAAGGGAAAAATGGTCATTTTCATAGTGTGAACACCTTATGAAAATGGCACCAACAGAAAGAGCTCGATGAGACGAAAACGTGAGCGTTGGTTTCACCTCAATCGGAGTTACGGTTGCGGAGTTATGAGGTGTGGAAGAAGAGGGACCAATCTATGAATATTTTCATCACCAACGGGTCCCTGAGTGGATAAGGTAGAGGCGCATATTAGAAAATACGCTTCCTGAGTAGAGAAATCGCATTCCTGGTCGTCATAGAAGAAAATACGTTTTCCAGAAGAGAAAATGCATTTTAGCAAAAGAAGGAAATGAATACGCTTTCGTCAAATGAAAATGTATTGCAGAAAACCCGTTTCCACTTACGTGACGTGGTAGTGGCAGGGTCAACAGGCAGAGGATGACATGCAGGGCCCGCCTTATCCTTCTCTCTCCTCCACCTATCTTCTTCTTCCTCCCGTGCCTGGCCACGACAGAAAGCAGAGGAGGAGGACAGGGGCGCTGCCGGTGCTGGCCCCGACAACTTTGGCAACCTCTGGCCAAATGGAGGCCAGCGACGGGCTCGGTGTGGCCTGCCGCATCCATCCCTGTGTAGAGGAGACGCCAGAGAGGAGTGGAGCGACCACGGTGAATGGGAGAATAGAGGCGACTCCGGGGGCCATTTTCTTCGGGCGAGGTGCTCCGGCGAGGGGGAGGCGAGGTGAGAGCTTGGGAGGGTTCGCCGGAGGGTGGAGGAGGCGTTGGTGGAGTCAGGGAGTGGGGGGAGGCGCGGACGGCCGGAATCAAGGACGAGGCCGAGTAGAGAAGGTGGTGGCCGGACTCGGGGGACGCGGCCATGGGGCTCTCCAGAGACGAACCAGTGGGGTGGGGCAAACTGGGAGAAGGAGAGGAAGACAGTGGAGGGCTTATTAGGAGGAGAGGGGGCCTGCTACCTCTTGAGCACTGTGTTGGTTTTCCCTTGAAGAGGAAAGGGTGATGCAGCAAAGTAGCGTAAGTATTTCCCTCAGTTTTTGAGAACCAAGGTATCAATCCAGTAGGAGATCACGCTCAAGTCCCACGCACCTACACAAACAAATAAGAACCTCGCAACCAACGCGATAAAGGGGTTGTCAAGCCATTCACGGTTGCTTGCGAGAGTGAGATCTGATAGATATGATAAGATAATATTTTTGGTATTTTTATGATAAAGATGCAAAGTAAAAAAATGGCAAAGGAAATAACTAAGTATTAGAAGATTAATATGATGGAAGATAGACTCGGGGGACATAGGTTTCACTAGTGGCTTCTCTCAAGAGCATAAGTATTACCGTGGGTAAACGAATTACTGTCAAGCAATTGATAGAATTGAGCATAGTTATGAGAATATCTAGGTATGATCAAGTATATAGGCATCACGTCCGAGACAAGTAGATCAAAATGATTCTTCATCTACTACTATTACTCCACACATCGACCGCTATCCAACATGCATCTAGAGTATTGAGTTCATAAGACCAGAGTAATGCTTTAAGGAAGATGACATGATGTAGAGGGATAAACTCATGCAATATGATATAAACCCCATCTTATTATCCTCGATGGCAACAATAGAACACGTGTCAGTTCCCTTTCTGTCACTGGGATCGAGCACCACAAGATTGAACCCAAAGCTAAGCACTTCTCCCATTGCAAGATAGATCAATCTAGTAGGCCAAACCAAACTGATAATTCGAAGAGACTTGCAAATTTTCAATTTGGAATGTTATACATTAGGTCATCATGCATATCATATTTTATTTTGCTTTTGGTTTTGATCCTAGAAAATCCTAAGCAACTCAAGGACCCACGAAGAGAGTTGGGGATTTCGTTATTTACATATTTGAGTTTTCTCAAATTATGTAAACATGATCATTTGATTTTATTTATTTTATCATCTATTATTTCTATTACAAAAATATGAGAGCGGGAATAAAATGACTTTCCCAAAATATAGAAATATTGAGTATTTAATAAAAAATCAAATAAGTTTTATTTCGGAGTTTTTCGGTATTTTTATTTGAATTTAGGAAAAATGCGCGTTTTTCAAAGTTGTAGTTTGGGCCCAGATAAAAGTTTACTTTATCGGGCTTGATTTTAGAAACCCGGCAAAATTTATTTCGTGATTTTTGGAGTCCGTTTAGTATTTCTTTTTATTTTTTCTTCCGAGCGGATTTAAAAAAACGGAAACCGACTACGGGCCGTACCCGGCCAGGAAACCTCCGCCCGGGGCCTTTATATAGCGCCCGAGCCGGCCCGAGAGAGCCGAGCCGAGCCAGCCCACCCCGCCTAACCCTAACCCTAATCCGCCACCGCCGCCGCCTGCCGCCGCCAGAGTCGCGCGCCTTTCGAGGTTCGCCGCCGCCTCGTTTTCCGTGCAGTTTTTTTAAAAAAAAATATGTTCGTCGTTTTCCTTTTTCGTCGGATTTTCCGCGGTTATTTTCTGATCGTGATTTCTGATCCGATTTTCGTTTTAGTATAATTTTTCGATCGTTTATCGGAATCAGGCGATTCAAGCGCCTGGAGTTTCGTCTCGAAACCCTCTTTCCGAATAATCAACTTAAACATGTTTTTGCTACTGTAAAATTTGCCCTAGATCCAGATTACTAGAACGAAGTTGTTTTCTTTCGCCGTTTGATTTCTTTTGCTTCGTTCGATTTGATTCTTTTTGCCAACCAGGGTTCTTAAGTTGAACTTTCTGGTTAGATCTTCTATTTGAGTTTTACCTGTGCATTAGATGAGTACTTATTGTATGCTTGTTGTTTGTCTGCGATAGAATACCCGGAGTGCGCCGCCTGTTACTTCGAATCTCTAGGTTTCGCGGATCATCAGCAAGGCAAGTAACTCTTTGATCATACCTTTTCTACAACCCAGTTTTATTGCATTAGATCAATGCTCACACATTACATGAATAGGATCTAATTAAACTGTGGGATGGGAAGTAGATGACGTAGTACCGATTACCTGTTTATTATCAAACCTTTGGGAGTTACTTCTACGTTTGCTTATTATGCTATGCTATGCTAGTAGACGTGGATTGGGTGAGTGATATCCATGACAGATGTGAGATTGATAATTAAGGGTTTATCTAAGGTGGCAACCTAACACACATCTGGGTGGATTGAGGCACCTGGGGTTTCCAGGACTTGCCTGTTTTTATTGGACCGCCACCCAGGCTCAAAGGGATCATGAGATTTTTCATACTAGAAACTTACGTGTGCAGCCACAAGCCATTATGGGCTCTAGCACAGTTAACTAAGTTGTGCAAACTCTTACAGTGGTAGACTAGCAGATGTAGGGGATGTAGGTGGTACGGTCTACCCGATCGTAAGGTGCTAGCGCTTCTGAAAGACTATGTCTTGGTCATCCATCTTCTCAAACACCCTGTAGTGCGAGAAACCAAACGGAGGCGATCGAGTCTTGTGGGGAAAAGTGCGCAAACCTCTGCAGAGTGTAATAAACTAATCATGATTAGCCGTGTCCCCGGTTATGGACATCTTTAGTATCTAGTACCTGGATTTTCATGTGAATCTCAACATGTTACTCTAAATTAATTTTGATGGGTTTTAATGATGTTATTTAATTGGGATTGAGAATGCTGTCAACCATTCTCAATGTTTAACAACCACCATGATAGTAATTAAATTTATTCCTTTGAAGTAGGGAAAAATTAGCTTTACGCAAAAACTGTAACCATAGAGCTTTCCACCAGCCAAATATGCATATAGTATAGCTGTTGCATTCCATTACTCTCTATGTGTTACCTTGCCAGCATATTCCATGTGCTGACCCGTTTTCGGGCTGCAACGTTAATGTTGCAGACTTTTCAGACGACGATTAAGGAGTTTTAGGTCATGGTTCTATACTCAGTGATGCCGTTGGAGTTGATGGAGTCACTTATCTTCCAAGCCTTCCGCTGTTATCATCACTAGATGGCCTTAAGCCATATTTATTGTAATAAGTTCTCTTTTGAGACACTCGATGTAATAAGTGTGTGATTGCTACTCTGCTATAAATCCTCCGAGTATTGTGTGGTGTCAGCATTACTGATCCAGGGATGACACCGGAGCATAGAGATCAGACTGTTTGAGGTCTGATTGCTATAGAGATGGTATCAGAGCACACGCTGACTGTAGGACACGACCACTAAGCTAAAGACCTAGATCACTACTCACTCTCTTCTCTTCTGACTTCTCATCTTTTCTACTCTTTAGGATGGCGGATGCAAGGAACAAGTTCACACAACCAGATGAAGATACACCCTTTGGACGCCACTTGAAGGAAGTCACTAGATACCTGAACATAGGAATACCAAGCTTCACGGGAACCTACGACGCCACCTTACCTGAAGAAGAGCGCTGGATGATACAAGTTCAAGTTCCAGGAAGGACGTTCATGCCAGTCACTGAGCCCATAGAGTTTTCTTTTGATGCCCCAACTTGGAGTCGAGGAAAGAGCATGGCAGCTCACATCGCCATGGGACGCATTGGAGAGGTCTACCGCAAGGATCTCAAAGATACTATCTACCAGATTTGTGGGCGCCGATATGAACACTGGGAGATGATCAGCACCAGGAAAGATAGATCAATTTCAGCTTTTATTCAGGAGTTAAACCAGCATATTCGACGACAGGAGAATCAGATGTGCGCCGACATGATAGATCTGAAGAAGGCTAAGACTAGAATCAAGGAACTAGAGGAAGAACTCAAGGCTACACGCGAAGATTATGAAGAAGAAATTGAAGTATTGGTGGAGAAGAATGACGATCTGATCAAGAAGATTGGAATATTTATGGGAGGCCCGACACCAGTAGATGAAGACGAAGAACCCAAGGAGATTAGCCCGGAGGACTACATCATCATTGACGCCACCGATTCGGAACAAGATACTAGTGATGATGACTATGTTGATGAAGCAGGAGCAGATATCATGGAGTCTACAACCGTAGAATATTTCTAGTAGACCACCTCATCAGTAGTAGTAGTCCACCATGTAAATATAGTAGTCCGAGCACTTTTGCGATAGCTAGACCGATTGTATGCCTTGTTTGTTTGATTGAAGTGAATTGTGTGCTTTTGCCTCATGTGCATATGGGTAGTGTTTTCTCTTTAGACCCCCTCTATTCTTATATCTCATCTCTTCTAAACCCTCAGATGCCTCCGAGACGTGACCCCAGATTTACGTTTCCGCCGGAGCTCACTCAGTTGATCCAGCAGCAGAACACCTTGATGCAGTTGCTAGTTCAGAATCAGAATCAAGGGAACAACAACAACAACCCACCACCACCACCACCTGTTGACCACTTAGCCCGTTTTCTTAGACTGAATCCGCCGGTGTTTTCCAGTAGCACCGAGCCGATAGTAGCAGATGATTGGCTCCGCAAGATAGCTAGGGAGTTGACCACAACGGGATGCACAGATGCGGTGAAGGTGAAGTTTGCCGCACACCAGTTAGAAGGACCCGCAGCATCTTGGTGGGAGAATTTCATAGCCACCTTCCCAGTCGACACTGTCACATGGGACCAGTTTCAGCAGGCTTTTCGTACTGCCCATGTTTCAGCAGGAGCAATGGCCATGAAGAAGCGTGAGTTTCGTAACTTGCGTGAAGGAGGACGGACAGTTGGCCAGTATGTGGAGGCGTTTAGTAAGCTAGCACGTTATGCCCCAGATGACGTTGCTACAGATGCAGCTAAGCAGGAGAAATTCCTAGAAGGACTGAATGATGAGTTGAGTATGCAGTTGATGGTAGCCACCTTCAACAACTACCAGGAGTTGGTAGATCATGCTCTTATGATTGAAGGGAAGCAGCAGCAAATTGAGAACCGCAAGAGGAAGTATGGACAAGGAAAGTATAATTCAGGAGCTCAGCAGAAGCCTCGTTTTACCCCTAGGCCAGGAGGACATTTTCAGCATACCCATGGAGTAGGTAGCTCGCACAATCACAATGGCACCAAGAATGGTAATGGGAATGGAGGAAGTAATGGACAGAACCGCAGCACCCCATCGACCCCAGCCAAGAAGGACTTGAGCCACGTCACTTGCTATAAGTGTTCGAAGCCAGGACATTTTGCAAATGAATGTCCTGAAGTCCAAAACGGCAATGGAAGTTCTGGGAAGAAGCCGAACCCTTTCAACAGGGGACAGGTGAACCACGTTAGTGTGGAGGAGATTGAAGCTCAGCCCGATGCAGTAATAGGTAAGTTTTTGATTAAGTCATTTACTGCACTCATTCTTTTTGATACTGGTGCATCGCATTCATATATATCAAGGGGATTTGTGGATAAGTATAACCTACCAACCCAAGCCCTTAGGTCACCCATGTTAGTAACCTCGCCAGGAGCAGAGTATGTGGCAAGTCTATGGTGTGATCGGTTACCATTAAGGATTGGTAACTATGTTTTTCCCTCGGACCTAATAGTATTGGAATCTCAAGGATTGGATGTGATATTAGGCATGGATTGGTTATCAAAGTATAAAGGGAATACTGAGTGTGCTAGTAAGTCAATTTTGCTTTCCACACCAGAAGGGAGAAGGATCAAGTATGTATCCCGGCATGTGCCAAAGAGGACCCAAGTAAATTGCCTAATAGGAGTTGTGCAGGAGGAAGTACCAGTGGTAAAGGATTTTCCTGATGTATTTCCCGAAGAGTTGCCAGGCATGCCACCGGATAGAGACATTGAGTTTTTGATTGAGCTTTTGCCAGGCACTGGGCCAATATCGAAGAGACCGTATAGGATGCCAGCAAAAGATTTGGTGGAAATTAAGAATCAGATTAAGGAATTACTGGATAAGGGATATATTCGCCCAAGTTCTTCGCCTTGGGGATGACCAGTACTTCTAGTGGAGAAGAAGGATGGATCGTTAAGGATGGTTGTTGACTATCGAGGATTGAACGAAGTAACGATCAAGAACAAGTACCCACTACCAATGATCAATGATCTGTTTGATCGTTTGCAAGGAGCTAAAGTGTTTTCTAAGATCGATTTGCGATTAGGATACCACCAGTTGAAGATTCGAGAACAGGATATACCTAAGACAGCATTCACCACAAGATATGGACTGTATGAGTATACCGTTATGTCATTTGGACTGACTAACGCGCCTGCCTATTTTATGAACATGATGAACAAAGTGTTTATGGAATTTTTGGATAAGTACGTCGTAGTGTTCATTGATGATATCCTGGTTTATTCGAAGAATGAAGAGGAGCATAAGGAGCATTTGCGTTTGGTACTTGGAAAGCTCAGAGAACACCAATTATACGCCAAGTTCAGCAAATGTGAATTTTGGTTGAAGGAAGTAGGATTCCTCGGACACGTTATATCTGGAGAAGGTATAGCAGTAGATCCCGCTAAAGTTGAAATCGTGACCAAGTGGGAAGCACCAACAACAGTTGGAGAGATCCGGAGTTTTCTTGGACTCGCAGGATACTACCGGAGATTTATTGAGAATTTCTCAAAGATTGCAAAACCTATGACGGAGTTGTTGAAGAAGGATACTAAGTTTAAATGGACTAAGGAGTGTGAGGCAAGTTTCCAGGAGTTGAAGAAACGTTTGGTTACCTCACCAGTGTTGATTTTGCCAGATCAAACCAAGGATTATGAGGTGTATTGCGACGCTTCACGTCGAGGACTTGGAGCAGTGCTTATGCAGGAAGGAAGAGTTGTTTCGTATGCTTCACGACAACTAAAGCCCCACGAATCAAATTATGCTACGCATGATTTGGAGTTAGCAGCCGTAGTGCATGCGTTGAAGACATGGAGACATTTCCTCATCGGAAATCATTGTGGGGTGTACACGGATCATAAGAGTTTGAAGTACATTTTCACGCAGAATGAGTTGAATCTCAGTCAAAGGAGATGGTTGGAGCTCATCAAGGATTATGATATGAAATTGCATTACCATCCCGGAAAAGCTAATGTAGTAGCGGATGCATTGAGCCGTAAGAGTCATGTCAATACATTAATGACGGGAGAAATACTCAAGGAGTTAGCAGGAAATCTTCGTGAACTATGTTTAGAAATAGTTCCGAGAGGCTATGTAGCAGCATTGGAAATTCAGTCAACCTTGATGGACAGAATAAGAGAAGCTCAAAAAACTGACAAAGCGATTACCGTTATAAAGGAGAAACTAAGCAAAGGAAAAGCTAAAGGATTTTGTGAGGATGAGCACGACACCCTATGGTTTGAAGACCACGTTTACGTGCCCAACAACCCGGAAATCAGGAAGTTGATTTTGCAAGAGGCACATGATTCACCGTATTCGATTCACCCAGGAAATACCAAGATGTATTTGGATTTGAAGGATATTTTCTGGTGGACCGGAATGAAGAAGGATATTGCGGAGTATGTAGCAGTTTGTGACGTATGTCAGAGAGTAAAGGCAGAGCATCAGAAGCCAGCAGGATTGTTGCAACCATTGCCGATACCCGAATGGAAGTGGGATAAGCTAGGCATGGATTTTATTACAGGATTACCAAGGACTCGTTCAGGCTATGACTCGATTTGGGTTGTAGTCGATCGATTGACGAAAGTAGCTCATTTCATCCCAGTAAAGACCACTTATACAAGTGCTAAGTTGGCGAAGATATACATGACCAGGATCATATGTCTGCATGGAGTTCCGAGGTGTATTGTATCAGATAGAGGAACCCAGTTTACCTCAAAGTTCTGGAAGCAGTTGCATGAGACTTTAGGTACCAGGCTAGAGTTTAGTACAGCTTTTCACCCGCAGACAGATGGACAGACTGAGAGAGTCAATCAGATTTTGGAGGATATGCTGAGAGCTTGTGCACTAGATTATGGATCTAGTTGGGACGATAATTTTCCATATGTAGAGTTCTCTTACAATAATAGCTATCAGACCAGTTTGAAGATGGCACCTTTCGAAGCTTTGTACGGAAGGAGGTGCAGGACACCGTTGTCATGGGACAAAGTTGGAGACCGCCAGTTGTTTGGACCAGATCTGATTAAGGAGTCTGAACAGAAGGTGAAGTTGATTCGCGATAGGCTCAAGGTAGCCCAGTCCAGGCAGAAGAGCTACGCAGTTTCTAAACGCAAGGAGACAGTTTACAAAGTTGGAGACAGAGTTTATCTTCGAGTATCCCCACTTCGAGGGATTAAGCGCTTTTGAGTTAAGGGGAAGTTAGCGCCACGATTTGTAGGACCATATCGAGTTTTGGAGCGTATGAGAGAAGTGGCCTACAAGTTGGAATTGCCAGAAGGATTGGCCGGAGTGCATGATGTGTTTCACGTTTCTCAGTTGAAGAAGTGTCACGCGGAGATGGCTGACATACCTTTGAGAGACACCGTACCATTGGAAGCAATTCAGTTGGATAACAATTTGACCTATGAGCAGAAACCAGTCAAGATTCTTGAGTTTGCCAGCCGAGTTACTCGTAGCAAGGTTATCAAGTTTTGCAAAGTTCAGTGGATCCACCACACGGAGGATGAAGCCACCTGGGAGCGAGAGGAAGATTTGCTCAAAGACCACCCTCACCTATTTTCTAGCCAACCCGAATCTCGAGGGCGAGATTCATCTTAAGGGGGGTAGGTTTGTAACATCCCAAATTTTCAATTTGGAATGTTATACATTAGGTCATCATGCATATCATATTTTATTTTGCTTTTGGTTTCGATCCTAGAAAATCCTAAGCAACTCAAGGACCCACGGAGAGAGTTGGGGATTTTGTTATTTACATATTTGAGTTTTCTCAAATTATGTAAATAGGATCATTTGATTTTATTTATTTTATCATCAATTATTTTTATTACAAAAATATGAGAGCGGGAATAAAATGACTTTCCCAAAATATAGAAATATTGAGTATTTAATAAAAAATCAAATAAGTTTTTTTTCGGAGTTTTTCGGTATTTTTATTTGAATTTAGGAAAAATGCGCGTTTTTCAAAGTTGTAGTTTGGGCCCAGATAAATGTTCACTTTATCGGGCTTGATTTTAGAAACCCGGAAAAATTTATTTCGTGATTTTTGGAGTCCGTTTAGTATTTCTTTTTATTTTTTTCTTCCGAACGGATTAAAAAAAACGGAAACCGACTACGGGCCGTACCCGGCCAGGAAACCTCCGCCCGGGGCCTTTATATAGCGCCCGAGCCGGCCCGAGAGAGCCGAGCCAGCCCACCCCGCCTAACCCTAACCCTAATCCGCCGCCGCCGCCACCGGAGTCGCGCGCCTTTCGAGGTTCGCTGCCGCCTCGTTTTCCGTGCAGTTTTTTTAAAAAAAATCTGTTCGTCATTTTCCTTTTTCGTCAGATTTTCCGCGGTTATTTTCTGATCGCGATTTCTGATCCGATTTTCGTTTTAGTATAACTTTTCGCTCGTTTATCGGAATCAGGCGATTCAAGCGCCTGGAGTTTCGTCTCGAAACCCTCTTTCCGAATAATCAACTTAAACATGTTTTTGCTACTGTAAAATTTGCCCTAGATCCAGATTACTAGAACGAAGTTGTTTTCTTTTGCCGTTTGATTTCTTTTGCTTCGTTCGATTTGATTCTTTTTGCCAACCAGGGTTCTTAAGTTAAACTTTCTGGTTAGATCTTCTATTTGAGTTTTACCTGTGCATTAGATGAGTACTTATTGTATGCTTGTTGTTTGTCTGCGATAGAATACCCGGAGTGCGCCGCCTGTTACTTCGAATCTCTAGGTTTCGCGGATCATCAGCAAGGCAAGTAACACTTTGATCATACCTTTTCTACAACCCAGTTTTATTGCATTAGATCAATCCTCACACATTGCATGAATAGGATCTAATTAAACTGTGGGATGGGAAGTAGATGAGGTAGTACCTATTACCTGTTTATTATCAAACCTTTGGGAGTTACTTCTACGTTTGCTTATTATGATATGCTATGCTAGTAGACGTGGATTGGGTGAGTGATATCCATGACAGATGTGAGATTGATAATTAAGGGTTTATCTAAGGTGGCAACCTAACACACATCTGGGTGGATTGAGGCACCTGGGGTTTCCAGGACTTGCCTATTTTTATTGGACCTCCACCCAGGCTCAAAGGGATCATGAGATTTTTCATACTAGAAACTTACGTGTGCAGCCACAAGCCATTATGGGCTCTGGCATAGTTGACTAAGTTGTGCGAACTCTTACAGTGGTAGACTAGCAGATGTAGGGGATGTAGGTGGTACGGTCTACCCGATCGTAAGGTGCTAGCGCTTCTGAAAGACTATGTCTCGGTCATCCGTCTTCTCAAACACCCTGTAGTGCGAGAAACCAAACGGAGGCGATCGAGTCTTGTGGGGAAAAGTGCGCAAACCTCTGCAGAGTGTAATAAACTAATCATGATTAGCCGTGTCCCCGGTTATGGACATCTTGAGTATCTAGTACCTGGATTTTCATGTGAATCTCAACATGTTACCCTAAATTAATTTTGATGGGTTTTAATGATGTTATTTAATTGGGATTGAGAATGCTGTCAACCATTCTCAATGTTTAACAACCACCATGATAGTAATTAAATTTATTCCTTTGAAGTAGGGAAAAATTGGCTTTACGCAAAAACTGTAACCATAGAGCTTTCCACCAGCCAAATATGCATATAGTATAGCTGTTGCATTCCATTACTCTCTATGTGTTACCTTGCCAGCATATTCCATGTGCTGACCCGTTTTCGGGCTGCAACATTAATGTTGCAGACTTTTCAGACGACGATTAAGGAGTTTTAGGTCGTGGTTCTATACTCAGTGATGCCGTTGGAGTTGATGGACTCACTTATCTTCCAAGCCTTCCGCTGTTATCGTCACTAGATGGCCTTAAGCCATATTTATTGTAATAAGTTCTCTTTTGAGACACTCGATGTAATAAGTCTGTGATTGCTACTCTGCTATAAATCCTCCGAGTACTATGTGGTGTCAGCATTACTGATCCAGGGATCACACCGGAGCACAGAGATCAAACTGATTAAGGTCTGGTCGCTACATCTATCTAATAACTATGGACCCGAAGGTCTGAGTAAACTACTCACACATCACTGGGGAGGCCATGGAGTTGATGTAGAGGCCCTCCGTGATCAATGCCCCCTCCGGCGGAGCTCCAAAAAAAGGCCCCAAGATGGGATCTCTCTAGTACAGAAGCTTGCGGCGGTGGAATTAGGTTTTCGTGGTGCTCCTGGATGTTTGGGGGTATGTAGATATATATAGGAGGAAGAAGTACGTCGGTGGAGCAACGGAGGGCCCACGGGGGTGGAGGGCACGCCCAGGGGGGGTAGGTGCGCCCCCCTACCTCATGCCTTCCTCCCTTGTTTCTTGACAGCCACTCCAAGTCTCCTGGATCACGTTTGTTGAGAAAATCACGTTCCCGAAGGTTTCATTCCGTTTGGACTCTGTTTGATATTCCTTTTCTTTGAAACCCTAAAATAGGCAAAAAAACAGCAATTCGGGTTGGGCATCCGGTTAGTAGGTTACTCCCAAAAATGATATAAAAGTGTAAAATAAAGCCCATTAACATCCAAAATAGATAATATAATAGCATGGAGCAATCAAAAATTATAGATTCGTTGGAGACGTAACAAGCATCCCCAAGCTTAATTCCTGCTCGTCCTCGAGTAGGTAAATGATAAAAGAAGAATTTTTGATGTGGAATGCTTTCTAACATATTTCAATGTATTTTTTTCTTTATTGTGGCATGAATGTTCAGATCCGAAAGATTCAAGATAAAAGTTTAATATTGACATAAAAATAATAATACTTCAAGCATACTAACTAAGCAATTATGTCTTCTCAAAATAAAATGGCCAAAGAAAGTTATCCCTACAAAATCATATAGTCTGGCTATGCTCTATCTTCACCACACAAAATATTTAAATCATGCACAACCCCGATGACAAGCCAAGCAATTGTTTCATACTTTTGATGTTCTCAAACTTTTTCTATCTTCACGCAATATATGAGCGTGAGCCATGGATATAGCACTATGGTGGAATAGAATGGTGGTTGTGGAGAAGACAAAAAGGGAGAAGATAGTCTCACATCAACTAGGCGTATCAACGGGCTATGGAGATGCCCATCAATAGATATCAATGTGAGTGAGTAGGGATTGACATGCAACGAATGCACTAGAGCTGTAAGTATATGAAAGCTCAACAAAAGAAACTAAGTGGGTGTGCATCCAACTTGCTTGCTCACAAAGACCTAGGGCATTTTGAGGAAGCCCATCATTGGAATATACAAGCCAAGTTCTATAATGAAAAATTCCCACTAGTATATGAAAGCGATATCATAGGAGACTCTCTATATGAAGAACATGGTGCTACTTTGAAGCACAAGTGTGGGAAAAGGATAGTAGCATTGTCCCTTCTCTCTTTTTCTCTCATTTTTTTGGGCCTTCTTTCTTTCTTTCTTTCTTTCTTTTTGGCCTTTTTTCTCCTTTTTTTCGTCCGGAGTCTCATCCCGACTTGTGGGGGAATCATAGTATCCATCATCCTTTCCTCACTTGGGACAATGCTCTAATAATGATGATCATCACACTTTATTTACTTACAACTCAAGAATTACAACTCAATACTTAGAACAAAATATGACTCTATGTGAATGCCTCAGGCGGTGTACCGGGATGTGCAATGATGCATGAGTGACATGTATGAAGAATTATGAATGGTGGCTTTGCCACAAATACGATGCAACTACATGATCATGCAAGCAATATGGCAATATATCTCGGAATGGTTATGGAAATGCCATAATAGGTAGGTCTGGTGGTTGTTTTGAGGAAGGTATATGGTGGGTTTATGGTACCAGCGAAAGTTGCGCGATACTAGAGAGGCTAGCAATGGTGGAAGGGTGAGAGTGCGTATAATCCATGGACTCAACATTAGTCATAAAGAACTCACATACTTATTGCAAAAATCTATTAGTTATCTAAACAAAGTATTACGTGCATGCTCCTAGGGGGATAGATTGGTAGGAAAAGACCATCGCTCGTCCCCGACCGCCACTCATAAGGAAGACAATCAATAAATAAATCATGCTCCGACTTCATCACATAATGTTTCACCATACGTGCATGCTACGGGAATCACAAACTTCAACACAAGTATTTCTCAAATTCACAACTACTCAACTAGCATGACCCTAATATCACCATCTCCATATCTCAAAACAATTATCAAGTATCAAACTTCTCATAGTATTCAATGCACTTGTATGAAAGTTTTTATTATTGCCATGTTTTTCTAAAGGACTCTCAAAATAATATAAGTGAAGCATGAGAGTACAATAGTTTCTATAAAACAAATCCACCACCGTGCTCTAAAAGATATAAGTGAAGCACTAGAGCAAAAACTATATAGCTCAAAAGATATAAGTGAAGCACATAGAGTATTCTAATAAATTTCAAATCATGTGAGTCTCTCTCAAAAGGTGTGTACAGCAAGGATGATTGTGCTAAAATAAAAGGCAAAGACTCAAATCATACAAGACGCTCCAAGCAAAACACATATCATGTGGTGAATAAAAATATAGCTCCAAGTAAAGTTACCGATAGACGAAGATGAAAGAGGGGATGCCTTCCGAGGCATCCCCAAGCTTAGGCTTTTTGGTGTACTTGAATTTTACCTTGGGGTGCCATGGGCATCACCAAGCTTAGGCTCTTTCCACTCTTTATTCCATTATCCATCAAATATTTACCCAAAACTTGAAAACTTCACAACACAAAACTCAAAATAGAAAATCTCGTGAGCTCCGTTAGCGAAAGAAAACAAAACACCACTTCAAGTTATTGTAATGAACTCACTCTTTATTGATATTGGTGTTAAACCTACTGTATTCCAACTTCTCTATGGTTTATAAACTTTTTTACTAGCCATAGATTCATCAAAATAAGCAAACAACACAAGAAAAACAGAATCTGTCAAGAACAGAACAGTCTGTAGTAATCTGTAGCTAACGCAAGTTCTGGAACCCCAAAAATTATAAAATAAATTTCTGGAAGTGAGGAATTTATCTATTAATCATCTGAAAAAATAATTAACTAAATAGCACCTTCCAAATGAAAATAGCAGCGATTCTCGTGAGCGCTAAAGTTTTTGTTTTTTTACAGCATGATCAAAAAGACTTTCCCCATGTCTTCCCAATGGTTCTACTTGGCACAAACACTAATTAGACACAAAATACACAACCAAAACAGAGTCTAGATAAATTATTTATTACTAAACATGAGCAAAAAGCAAGGAATAAAAATAAAATTGGGTTGCCTCCCAACAAGTGCTATCGTTTAACGCCCCTAGCTAGGCATAAAAGCGAAGATAGATCTAGGTATTGCCATCTTTGGTAGGTAATTCTTCAACGAGACACCTATAATTATTAGGAGTTTCTTCATTTTTAGTAATTATCAAACTCGTAGGCACAAAATCAAGAAAATCATTTGTAGCAAACGGTTCCTTAATGATAGCAAAAAGATTAGGATGAACACTTATTGATTTTAAATCCGAGTTTCCTTACTAGAGGATTCACCCTTATTTTTAGGAACATAAACAAGCTTGGAAATTTTAGTAGGAGTATTTGGAGTATTTTTAATGGAATAAAAAGTGGATCCCAGGTTGGTGATAATTCCCTCAAGTTGATCGATTCTAGTAGAATCTTGATCTATTCTTTCATTAACTATGGGTTCCTTTTCCTTCAAAAAATTCAAAGTAACTCCCACCTTAGATCCATATTGGGTAATTTGGTTGTGGATCTTTTTATCAAATTCTCAATCAACTCTACATTAGCAACTTTATTCTCAATAATTTCAAGCCTTTGCATCACATGTTCCAAAGTTAACATAGTTCCATTAACCAAAAGAGGTGGTGGGCCAAACAAATCTATCATAGCATTATAAGAATCAAAAGTATGGCTATCCAAGAAATTTCCTCCGGTAATGGTATCAAGAATATATCTATTCCAAGGGGTGACGCCTACATAAAAATTGCGAAGAAGAACAGAAGTAGATTGCTTCCTGGTAGATCTGTTTTGAGCATTACAAATTCTGTACCAAGCATCTTTTAGATTTTCTCCCTCCATTTGTTTAAAATTAAGAACTTCATTCTTGGGAGACAAATGAGTAGATAAAGGACTAGCCATAATGACAAAGCAAGCAGAAAAGAGGCGAATAGGGAAAGAGAAGGGGGAGGGAGAGAGAGGGTGTCGGTGTATAAAACGAGGGGTACGCTTTTTGTACCCCTATAACTGTGCACAGGCAGTCTGAGCCACGGGCACCACCACACTGAGCAAGGCAAGGGAGGTGAGCCAAGGTAAGGCCGAAGCTTAGGAGAAGCAGAACAACGCCAAGACCAAGACCACAAAGAGCAAAGGAGACGAAGCGGACTCCCCCGGGCAAGATCCTTGCCGGGAGGCGGTTTTAGCAAACCCGGCAAGACCCTTGCCGTGGCAGCTCGCCCCACACCTACAGAGTGAGTCACCCTTGAGTCCACTGCCCCCATGGGGCAAGGGTTCGGGATACATCCCCGTGGTGGCATGCAAATCTTTGTGAAGACATTCAAGATCAGATACACCCTTTAGAAGATGATGATCCTTGGCGGGATCCCAGCCAAGGAGGACCACAAGGCTCCCGGCAAGAGCCTTGCCGGGGATGACAGCAGGCCCACGGTAAGACCCTTGCCGGGGCCCCGGCAAGGCCCTTGCTAAGAACACCCGTAGGGCCACCATCAGGCCCACGGCAGTCAAACCTCCACCACCGTTTGCATGCAGCTGCCGACCCAACCAGCTGGGCAGGCACCTGCGTGGCGGCATGCGGATCTTCGTGGAGACCCACCACTGCGCCACCTCAGCTGCCTGCCTGCCTACATGGCACCACAGGCGCCGCCGGATAGGGCGCATGTCGACACGAGAGGGAGCGGCGACGGAAGAGACAGGGCTCTCCCCCATCCCCGATAAAGCAAGGACACCTGGGCAAGACGCATTAAATGTGCCTTGTCATGTAATGTGAGGGATAACCTCACATCACTGTACCCTTTCCACCTCCTGTGTGCCACTGTGGCAACCCCTTTTCTATAAAAGGAGGCCCGACGCGACCAAGAGGAGGATTCGGCTTTTTGGAGCTCCTCACGCCCCATAGCTAGCTCAAGAACACAGATATACAATCCACCAAAGCAGGAGTAGGGTTTTACGCATCCTCGCGGCCCAAACCTGGGTAAACGAACCATGTGCTATCTGTTTGATCCGCTCTTCTCACGACCCCGCGCCCCGCAACCATAGTAGGGATTCTTGTGATCCCATAGGTGTCGTTCCCACCGACATCTTTGGCGCGCCAGGTAGGGGGCGCAGTTGTGAGAATCTGCTTTAGCAGTTAGTTCGACGCTTCTTCATCGTCATGGCGCCCAAGAAGAGGACGACGGTGGCGGTTGGCCCGTCGGAAGCCGAACATCCCGTGCTGATGCGGGCGAGCAGCGGACCGGTCGCAGAAAGGACCCGGGGCGCCGTTCGCGAACACCAACACCGTTCCAGCAGCCGGAGTTTGGGAGGCGGCGATGTTCGTGCACCTGGTAACGGGCCGCACGCCGCCAAATCCAAAGACGGAGCCAGGCCCTCCGCGGGTGGCGCGGGGCCTTCCAAGATCGCTACCACCCTGCCCGAAGGCGATGCGAGGGCCTCCAAGACTCCCACGTTGGTGCCGACGGCGCGCTCCTCTCAAGCGGCGCGCGACGAATGGCGCAATCACGCTGAAAGACCCCGGGCGTTGCCGCGGGAAGAGCCCCGAGCGCCACTCCCGGGAGGTAGAAGACCTGCCCGCTCGCCGAGGCGCTGGTGAAGATGGCATGTGACCGCGGAGTCGTGATAGAGCTCCTTCTGACATGGTCAGAAGTCGAAGTGCATCGCGATCCATGCAGGTTTCGTTGCCACCAACGCTAGCAGAAGCCCTGGCGCACGTGCAGTTGCTCCTCGATTTTCCTCCCACTATGGGGAAACTCGACGAATGGAGAGCCACTATCCGAAGCCTCATTGCGATGGCCAACAAAGACGAACCGAGTCCGGTGGAGCCCCCGGGTCGACGCTCCGACGGAGTCCCACGCACCAGTGGCAGGAAAGCAGCGGCGCCGCGACCATGGTGCACTCGCCTCCTCCTCGCCCGGTACCGCAGACGCCAGCCCATTGTGATGTGACGGGCGATGAAATCTGCATAGCGTCGTCCAACCTGCGGACCCACTGTGACCAGCGCCATGTCCTTCGGGAACGAGAACATGAAGACGCTCGAACCACTATCGAGCGCCGGCGCGGAGCGCGCCACCAGTCAGACAGGCGAGCAGGGCCTGCTGTGAACCACCCGGCACCGGAGAGCCCTGGAGGCCTACCTTATGAGGTAGGTTGTCCGGCTTTTACCCGTGAGCTGCGGCAGTTCTAGTGGCCCACTCACCGCACCTTCAAATCTGACGTGGGCGAAAAGTACAGCGGCAAGACCCACCCGTCCGAGTTCCTCAGCATCTACACCATTGTGATGCAAGTTGCCGGAGCCCATGACGATAAGGTGCTTGCGAATTACTTTCCGTTGGCTCTTAAACCCAACGCCATGTCATGGTTGATGCACTTGCCGATAGACTCTATTTCCTCCTGGTGGGATTTGTGCCATGAGTTTGTGGGTGCCTTTACTGGAGGCCACCAAGCCCATGGCCAAGCGAGCGACCTGCATGTCATTCCCCAGAAGGGAGGCGAGAGTCTCCGCATGTATATATAGAGGTTCAGCCGGATACAGTACAATATCCCTGATGTTCACCCTGCCGCCATCATCAACGCGTTCCATCATAAAGTGCGTAATCGCAAGATGCGCGAAGAGCTGGCAATGAACAAGGTGAAAGATGTAGCAGAACTCTATGTTCTTGCTGACAGATGTGCCCGGGCTGAAGAGGGAAGGAAGTACCCCGGGGAAGACGCCGGCGTGGAAACCGACTCCTCAGATGAAGATACTGCCGCCCTGGCAAAGAAGGGCCGGCGCCGCAACAGGAAGCGCAAAGGTAAAGCCGTGCTTGCCATTGAGGGATCTAATGACACCGGCTCCACCAAGAAAACCAAGGCAGATGACCCCGACAAGGAAATTTCCGGATGTGTCGCCTGCCGGGCCTTGGCGATTGCCGAGAAGCTAGGAAACTCCGACAAGTGATACTGCAAGATCCATCGCACCAAAGGACATGCTCTCCAAGACTGCCGACAGGTTGAGCTCCTCACTGAGAAGCAGAGGGATGAATATGAGAGGCGGTACAAGGAGAAGGGCCAAGACAGTGCTAAGGGGTCCGGCAAGAAGCGTGACGGCCAGGCGGGCCATCGCGGCAAGGATAAACAACAGGAGAGGCCCGCCCGGGGCCGTGACAAAAAGCCAGAAGACGACGATCACGAAGAGGACGACGAATCCGGCGACCAAGAGTTTCAGAAAGCTACAGAGGCCATGTGCATCGACGGCGGCGCCTCGCTGCATACTTCTCACCGCCAGCTTAAATAGTAGGCGCGAGAGATTACAGCGGCAGAGCCGTCGTTTGATGCCCAAAGGCCGCTGAAGTGGTCCAACACACCTATCATTTTTGACACTGAGGATCACCCTGATTGCACTACTGCGGTCGGGTGCTTTCCATTGTTGGTTTCACCAACAATACGCACCCTCAAGGTGACAAAGATGCTAGTCGATGGCGGGGCCGTTCTGAACTTGATCTCGCCTGCCGTGATCGAGAAACTGCAGATTCCTGATGGAGACCTCGAAGAGACGGGCACGTTTCAGGGGGTCAACCCGGGAAGAAGCCAACCTAAGGGAAAGGTCATGCTGCCCGTGACTTTTGGAAGCGATCTGAACTACAGGACGGAGAGGATCGTGTTTGATGTTGCCAAGATCCCCTTGCCCTACAATGGGATCCTTGGCCGCCCAGCGCTGGCCAAGTTCATGGCGGCGTCACACTACGCCTACAACACCCTGAATATGCCAGGACCTGTGACGATCATCACCACCTCCTCCGATAAGAAAGATGCACTGATTTGCGCTGACCAACTATACCAGCAAGCAGTTGCAGCAGCTGCCGCCACTAGGGCACTTGCTCCTGCCGCTGGGACCCCGGGAGGGAAGAAGAAGAAGAAGACCGGTGAGACCTCGGACACCCACTCCGGCAAGCGCACCTCTTCGGAGTGTAGCCCTCTCGTCGAGGACGTGCCAGAGAGCTCCACCGGCGGAAACAAGAAGCCCAGGGCCATATCGCCGGGAACCAAGAAGGTTTCTGTGAATGAGGATGGCATGGGAGGGGCTTTCACCATAAGCTCCACCCTTGACGACAAATAGGAAGACGCGCTCGTCACCTTCCTACGGGCGAATGTCGGTGTGTTTCCATGGCAAGCTTCCGACATCCCCGGCGTTCCTAGGGAGGTGATTGAGCACCACCTTGCTGTCTGTCCTCATGTGCGGCCCGTCAAGCAGAAGGTCAGAAAGCAAGCTTTGGAACGACAAGAGTTCATCACAGAGGAGATCCGGAAACTGGAAGCAACGGGTTTGGTAAGAGGAGTGTTCCATCAACGTGGTTGGCCAATCCGGTCATAGTGCGCAAGGCTAATGGGAAGTGGAGGCTGTGTATTGATTACACAGATATCAATAAGGCTTGTCCTAAGGACCCCTTCCCGTTGCCGCGCATCGACTAGATTGTTGACTCCACAGCTGGGTGTGATCTGTTGTCATTCCTCGATGCCTACTCCGGCTACCACCAGATCTTCATGACAAGAGAAGACGAAGAGAAAACAGCATTCATCACCCCATGTGGTACGTGTTGTTTCATGCGGATGCCTTTCGGGCTGAAGAGTGCTGGTTCGACGTTTGCAAGGGCGGTCCAGATTGGTTTTGAACCCCAGCTCCATAGAAATATGGAAGCTTATATGGATGACATAGTGGTCAAAACCAAGGACAAGGCAACCCTCATACTGGATTTGCAAGAAACATTTGCAAACCTACGCAAGATCAATCTCAAGTTGAACCCTAAGAAGTGCATCTTTGGCGTCCCGTCCGGCAAGCTTCTCGGGTTCTTTGTGTCACAGTGTGGGATAGAGGCCAATCCGGACAAGATCAAAGCTATAGAGCAGATTGAAGCACCCATGCGAATCAAGGATGTGCGTCGGCTTGCTGGTTGTGTCGCCGCCATGGGAAGATTCATTTCCAAGTCTGCCGAGCGCGCCCTTCCCTTTTTCAAGATCCTGAAAAAGGCGGGCCCGATGGAGTGGATGCAAGAAGCCGAAGCAGCATTGCAAGATTTGAAGAAGTACTCTCCTCCGCGCCAATTCTAGTTGCGCCTAGGCCACAGGAGCCGTTGCTGCTATAGCTAGCGGCAACAAACCAAGTGGTCAGCGTCGCACTAGTGGCGCAGAGAGAGGTTGACGATGAGGTAATGGCAGCGACAGAGCCCGACACCACCAATGCAGAGATGACACAACCAGTTGAAGTGCCGCCGAAGAAGAAAATGATGCAGCACCCGGTCTACTTTGTTAGTTCCCTCCTGCAGGGAGCTAGATCAAGGTACTCCGGCGTGCAGAAACTGCTCTTCGGCCTTCTTATGGCCTCGAGGAAGCTGCGTCACTACTTCCAGGCACACGAGATCACTGTCGTCACTCGCCTCCCTCTGCAACGGATATTGCACAATCCAGATGCAACGGGAAGAATTGTGGAATGGGCACTGGAGCTATCCAGCTTTGGCGTCAAGTTTGAAAGTACTTCGACGATTCAGAGCCGAGTCCTGGCAGAGTTCATTGCAGAATGGACCACAACGCCTGACGAAGAAGCCCAAGAGACTGCTCTCCCCGGCAAGGAGGCAAGTTGTAGTTGGATCATGTACTTTGATGGGGCTTTCTCCTTACACAGCGCCGGGGCTGGCGTACTGCTTGTCGCACCCACCGGAGAGCACCTCAAGTACGTGATCCAGATGCACTTCCCCAGGGAGGTGTCAACAAACAATACGGCAGAGTATGAAGGGCTGCTTGCCGGTCTTAGGATCGCGGTGGACCTTGGAATCAAGAAGCTCATCTTCAGGGGCGACTCGCAGCTCATCGTCAAGCAAGTCAACAAGGACTACCACAGCCCGTTGATGAAGGCCTACGTCGATGAAGTGAGAAAGCTGGAAGAGCGTTTCAATGGTATACAGGCTGAATACGTTCCCCGAGCGGAGAACGATATCGCCAATTACCTGTCAAAACGCGCTGCCCTCAAGCTACCTGTGGAACCAGGTACCTTTGTGCTCCAGCTAACTCAGCCATCCGTTGATCCATCAACAGAGCAGAACAAGAGGAGGAAATTAGGACCTGGCAAGTGCTTTCCCGCCGAGCTCCCCGGAGCCGCCGGCAAGGATGTTGCCGGGGACACTGAGCCCGCCACGGGACGGCTGGCTCCGGCGGAGCGTCAAGCTCTTGCCATCGAGACAGCTGCTCCTATAGCGGAGGAAATGCCTTTAGTCCTCGCCGTCGAGCCCCAGGCTCCAGCGTGGGCACAACATACCGTCCGATTGCTCCAAATAGGGGAACTTCCTGAAGAGCAGGAAGAAGCGGAAAAAGTAGCCCATCGCTCTACCATGTACCAGTTCGTCAATGACGTCCTGTACAGAAAGAGGCTGAACGGTGTGAAATTGAAGTGTATCCCTCGGGAGGAAGGATTGGAGCTATTGGTGGAGATACACGGAGGCATATGTGGATCCCACATCGGGTCAAGGGCCCTTGCCGGCAAGGCATTTCGGCAAGGTTTCTTCTCGCCCACCGCCCTCCAGGATGCGACGACACTGGTCACCAGGTGTGAAGAGTGTCAGTTCCATTCAACGAAGCTTCATCAGCCAGCTCAAGCCCTTCGAACCGTTCCTCTCTCCTGGCCCTTCTCGGTCTGGGGGCTCGACATACTGGGTCCTTTCCCCCGTGTTGTCGGGGGCTTTGAGTACTTGTATGTTGCAATCGACAAGTTCACAAAGTGGCCGAAGGTGGAGGCAGTGAGGAAGGTCACAACTTAGTCAGCCGTCAAGTTCTTCAAGGGACTAGTGTGCTGTTTTGGTGTACCCAGCAGGGTCATCACCGACAATGGCACACAGTTCACAAGCCGCACTTCATGCAATATATCCAAGACCTCGGTAGCTAAGTCTGTTTCGCTTCCGTTGCTCACCCACGAAGTAATGGTCAAGTTGAGAGGGCAAACGCTGAAGTATTGCGAGGCTTAAGGACCAAGACCTTTGACAGGTTGCACAAGAGTGGAAGGCGCTGGATTGATGAGTTGCCGACGGTTCTTTGGTCGATCAGGATGACGCCAAATCGAGCCACCGGCCAGACACCTTTGCCCTAGTATACGGGGCAGAAGCAGTTCTCCCCACTAAACTCATATACGGGTCACCTCGAGTGCTCGCTTATGATGAGCTTGAGCAAGAGCAACTGCGGCAAGATGACGCAATGCTCCTTGAGGAAGATCGTCTTCGGGCGGCTGTGAGAGCAGCACGCTACCAGCAAGCCTTGCGCCGCTACCATAGATGCAAGGTTCATGCCCGAAGCCTTGAGGAAGGCGACCTTGTCCTTCGGCGCGTTCAATCGGCCAAGAATTCCAACAAGTTGACGCCAAAGTGGGAAGGCCCTTATCGGGTATTACGAGTCACCAGGCCCGGCGCAGTCCGCCTGGAGACCGAAGATGTCGTTCCGGTGAGTAACTCCTAGAACATTGAGCATCTTCGCAAGTTTTACCCGTGAGGCGCGGCTTGCCGGGCCCCCCGGCAAGCCACCTTTTGTACAAGCATTGCCGATGATGCATGTAACCCTTTGTACAAAGCCAGGCACAGACCCTGAGCATAAATAAATGAAGCGATGGCGCCCTAAGTTATAGCATGCATGCTAGGTCGAGTCTCGTCCTTGGTTAGGGTTGATAGTGCTTAGCAGCGACTGACCCCTAGCTTAGAGGTCGAGTGTGCATATCTTTGTCTTTCTTTTGTCTTCTTTGGTTCACAGGACACACGGATATCCGTGCCGAACCACTTGGGGAGGAAAAGAAGATGAACAGACCAGCATCTAGCCCCCGGCAAGCCAGCATTGCCGGGGGCTGCAAGAGCAAAGATTCACCCACGGTGAACCAGGGTTGCCGGGGGCTGCATCTTCAGATAAGTTCTTCATCCCTTATCATGCATTCCATTATGGACTGAGGTATGTGAAACCTCGTTTTCCCCCAAGCTACCGTGCTCCCATAACTCTAGGCCCTAGGGCTCGTTCCTGGGGCCAAGTTTGGTCGTAGTCACGGCAGCGAAAGGATGAAACAAGGAGCCAGAACCCGCCTCATCCCTGCCTCCGCCAAAGGCGTGAGGAAGGTCGAGTGAAGTGGGGGGGCGGCAAGGCCTGTTGCCGGGCAAGGAAATGTTTATCTTGAAGATATCAAGGATTTACTCCTTGTCATGGCTTCCACCCGCAAACAAATGACCCGGCAAGCATCCCTTTTTCATTAAAAACATTCCACTCAGGTACAGCCCATAGGGAATGAAAAACATGAATGATGGGATTACAAGTTTTAAATTCAACAAAGGCCCGAAGGCTTACAAACTAAAAAGAGATAAGGTGCATGTAATCCCTTTCTTGTCCCTCTCCTCAGGAGGCAGGTCAAGGAGGTGAAAGAGACAAAAGGAGCGCCTAGGCGAGCTACGGGTGGCAGAAGACACCAAGAGAACATCTTGGTGGCCGTCCAAAGGTTGGATGGTAATGGCGGCGCCGGAACCAGAGCTCGAAGACGAGGCAGCAGGACGTCAGCACGCGTCGAAGGCGTCGGTGCCCGCGTACTCCTACTTGACGGCCTTGCCGTCCGCCCTCTTCCTCTCCCGTAGCCTCCCAACGCCAGCCGCCCAAGGAGACGACCTCGAGAAGTTTAGGGAGCCGGCGACGCAGATGATGGGGTCACCGGTGCCGCACGGAGCGGCGCTCGACACCTAATCGGACCCGTCATCCTGCTGCCTACTACCCTCGTTGTCGCTTCCGCTGTCCTCCTCGTCACTCCCGCCCGAGGAGGAGTCTTCACTATCAGAAGAGCTCTCCACGCAGCACCTTGCATGGGTCCCAAAACACCCGAAGACCTTGACGGAGAGAAGGCCACCCTCCATCAGCTTAAAATGGAGAGTTAGCCCCTCCGTCAAGCGGTGGATATGAGCAAACGTCTTCCATCCCCGAAAAAGATACATCACGTGAGGGGCGGGGAAGTCGACGCGGACCCGCGTGCCACTGATCCCGCGGCCCCTCATGTGCAGCCGCAACGATTCCGGCGGATCCAGCTCCATCTCCCGCGCAAATGGAGTCAGGAGATGAAGGCGACGGCGCGGCGGCCGACGCAGCTTGACGAAGAACTCACAAGGGTCATCCCCAACATGGCCCTCCATTGGAGGAGGAGCTGCTGGCGGAGGCGAGGCCGGCGCGCCGCCCCGTCCTCCTCTTCCCCGAGCGCCCCGGCCTCGCCCACGGCCTCGCCCCCTCCCCCTTCCCCTCGCGGCTGGCTCTGCCACCGTGGGTGCAGGAGAAGGAGGGACGCGTTGTCGAGCAGCGACCCTCGCCGCCACCGTTGAAGGACCAGGATTCCCTCTCTCCATGGCGGATGGAAGGGGCGAGCAGAAGCTGAAGGAAGGAGGAGATGAAAATAATGCGGGACGCCATCCCCCCCTCCCGCTCTTTATAAAGGAATGGGGTGGGGGTTCGGCCGCCCCGCTCAGCCAATCAAGACGCAGAAGGCGTAGGGAACTGGGACCGACCCGCCGCCCCAGCCTGCGGCGGCCCGGTTTCCTGCCTCCACCGTTCGCCACCCCAAGCGCATGAGAGCCACGTGGCAAGCATGTAGGACCAAGGCGAAGGGTGAGGCGACCTCTCCCCACCCCGTGATCGTGGGGAGTGGACGCCTTGAAGACCACGCCTCGGCCCCGTTCAGTAAATGGGCCGCGCCTCCATGCCTCCCTCCGTTTGTGGGGAAGGCGCGAACCGCCCCCTTTACTACGACGTGACGCATGCATGCAGAACTCAGCCCCACGCATGCCGCCCACGTCACACACGCCTCCCGACGCTGCGCCACGCGCGGGAAGCATGGTAAGCGCAACGCGCGAAGAGACTTACAGCGGTAAAAACCGCCCCGCCTGCCCGCGCACCGTTTTTGGGCCTAGCCCAACGACGCGATTGCGCTTACGTGTGGCCCAGGCTCGGGGGCTCCTGTCGGTGTACAAAAAGAGGGGTACGCTTTTTGTACCCCTATAACTGTGCACGGGCAGTCTGAGCCACGGGCACCACCACACTGAGCGAGGCAAGGGAGGTGAGCCAAGGTAAGGCCGAAGCTCAGGAGAAGCAGAACGACGCCAAGACCAAGACCACAAAGAGCAAAGGAGACGAAGCGGACTCCCCCCAGCAAGATCCTTGCCGGGAGGTGGTTTTAGCAAACCCGGCAAGACCCTTGCCGTGGCAGCTCGCCCCACACCTACGGAGTGAGTCACCCTTGAGTCCACTGCCCCCATGGGGCAAGGATTCGGGAGACATCCCCGTGGTGGCATGCAGATCTTTGTGAAGACATTCAAGATCAGACACCCTTTAGAAGATGATGATCCTTGGCGGGATCCCAGCCAAGGAGGACCACAAGGCCCCCGACAAGAGCCTTGCCGGGGATGACAGCAGGCGCCACGGCAAGACCCTTGTCGGGGCCCCGGCAAGGCCCTTGCCAAGAACACCCGTAGGGCCACCATCAGGCCCACGCCAGTCAAACCTCCACCGCCGTTCGCATGCAGCTGCCGACCCAACCAGCTGGGCAGGCACCTGCTTGGCGGCATGCGGATCTTCATGGAGACCCACCACTGCGCCACCTCAGCTGCCTGCCTACCTACATGGCACCGCGGGCGCAGCTGGCCAGGGCGCGTGTCGACACGAGAGGGAGCAACAACGGACGAGACAGGGCTCTCCCCCGTCCCCGATAAAGCAAGGACACCTGGGCAAGACGCATTAAATGCGCCTTGTCATGTAATGCGAGGGATAACGTCACATCACTGTACCCTTTCCACCTCTTGTGTGCCACTGTGGCAACCCCTTTTCTATAAAAGGAGGCCCGAGGCGACCATGAGGAGGATTCGGCTTTTTGGAGCTCCTCACGCCCCATAGCTAGCTCAAGAACACAGATATACAATCCACCAAAGCAGGAGTAGGGTTTTACGCATCCTCGCGGCCCGAACCAGGGTAAACGAACCGTGTGCTATCTGTTTGATCCGCTCTTCTCACGACCCCGTGCTCCGCAACCATAGTAGGGATTCTTGTGATCCCATAGGTGTCGTTCCCACCGATAGAGGGCGAATAAAACAGCAAGGGTGAAGTGGGGAAGAGGAAAACGAGAAGCAAATGGCAAATAATGTAATGCGAGGGATAAGAGTTTGTGATGGGTACTTGGTAACGGCGCCAAAAATCTTGACTTGACTTGGCGTGAATCTCCCCGGCAACAACGCCAGAAATCCTTCTTGCTACCTCTTGAGCACTGCGTTGGTTTTCCCTTGAAGAGGAAAGGGTGATGTAGCAAAGTAGCGTAAGTATTTCCCTCAGTTTTTGAGAACCAAGGTATCAATCCAGTAGGAGATCACGCTCAAGTCCCACGCACCTAGACAAACAAATAAGAACCTCGCAACCAATGCGATAAAGGGGTTGTCAAGCCCTGCACGGTCACTTACGAGAGTGAGATCTGATAGATATGATAAGATAATATTTTTGGTATTTTTATGATAAGGATCCAAAGTACAATAAATGGCAAAGGAAATAACTAAGTATTAGAAGATTAATATGATGGAAGATAGACCCAGGGGCCATAGGTTTCACTAGTGGCTTCTCTCAAGAGCATAAGTATTACAGTGGGTAAACGAATTACTGTCGAGCAATTGATAGAATTGAGCATAGTTATGAGAATATCTAGGTATGATCATGTATATAGGCATCACATCTGAGACAAGTCGACCGAAACGATTCTGCATCTACTACTATTACTCCACACATCGATCGCTATCCATCATGCATCTAGAGTATTAAGTTCATAAGAACAGAGTAATGCTTTAAGGAAGATGACATGATGTAGAGGGATAAACTCATGCAATATGATATAAACCCCATCTTTTTATCCTCGATGGCAACAATACAATACGTGTCGGTTCCCTTTCTGTCACTGGGATCGAACACCACAAGATTGAACCCAAATCTAAGCACTTCTCCCATTGCAATAAAGATCAATCTAGTAGGCCAAACCAAACTGATAATTCGAAGAGACTTGCAAAGATAAACCAATCATACATAAAAGAATTCATAGGAGAATCAAATATTGTTCATAGATAATCTGGATCATAAACCCACAATTCATCGGATCTCGACAAACACACCGCAAAAGAAGATTACATCGAATAGATCTCCAAGAGAATCGAGGAGAACTTTGTATTGAGATCCAAAGAGAGATAAGAAGCCATCTAGCTAATAACTATGGACCCGAAGGTCTGAAGCAAACTACTCACACATCACCGGAGAGGCCATGGAGTTGATGTAGAGGCCCTCCGTGATCAATGCCCCCTCCGGCGGATCTCCGGAAAAGGCCCCGAGATGGGATCTCTCGAGTACAGAAGGTTGTGGCGGTGGAATTAGGTTTTCGTGGTGCTCCTGGATGTTTGAGGGGTACGTGGATATATATAGGAGGAAGAAGTACGTCGGTGCAGCAATGGAGGGCCCACGAGGGTGGAGGGCGCACCTAGGGGGTAGGCGCGCCCCCTTGCCTCGTGCCTTCCTCCCTTGTTTCTTGATGGCCACTCCAAGTCTCCTGGATCACGTTTGTTGAGAAAATCACGTTCCCAAAGGTTTCATTCCATTTGGACTCCGTTTGATATTCCTTTTCTTCGAAACCCTAAAATAGGCAAAAAAACAGCAATTTGGGTTGGGCCTTCGGTTAGTAGGTTAGTCCCAAAAATGATATAAAAGTGTAAAATAAAGCCCATTAACATCCAAAATAGATAATATAATAGCATGGAGCAATCAAAAATTATAGATAAGTTGGAGACGTATCAGGGCCTGTGGTGGCCGGAACAAAGACGAACTCCGGTGGTGGCCGCGGTGGCCGAAGAAGAAAACGGCGAGGAGAGGCACTCTGGTGGACTAGAGAGGCGAGGTAGGACTGAATGAGCTGCGGGAGGGGTCGAGGGTCATATATATAGGCCCGGGGAAGGCTCTGGAGCTCACAAGCGAGCTTGAGCAGTGGTCTAATGGAGGTCAGTGACTGGGCATCACACGGGCATGGCGTTTGCGGCTCATTTATGGTGAACCACGACGAGGCACCGATGCAGGGCGACGCAGTTGAGCACGGGCGAGCTCCTGGACAATGTTTGAGGTCGAGACAAGGAGGGATAGGACGAGCATAGTGGCCGGAATGAGCTAGAGAGCGAGTTTGCCATGACGCAAGCGTGATCACCGCGTGCACTGTAGCAAGCGGCGTGCTTTGGTGTGGCCGACCATGTCTAGTAGATAGACCGTCGTGCCCTTAGTCAAAATGAGGAAATAAATCGGTCCAGGGTCAAAGAAGAGATTTTCACTTAGCTCCAAAGTAAATCAACAGGAAGGTGTTTGTAACTTGTTGTGGTGACACAAGCTTGGTAACGTGGTAAATATTTTGCCTGGTGATGATCACACGCTAAGGTGATTAAGATGGAAAAAAATTAGCTCAAGAAGAGGAGTTTAGCACACACTAAGGTGATTAAGATGGAAAAGTTTTAGCTCAAGAAGAGGAGTTTAGCTAGTTGTTGTTGTAGAAACCACCAAACTGGATAGAAATACAAAACATGAAGTAGCACCCACATATTAATTGGGATTGATCCGAATTTGGGCATGGCCCAATTATCTGAAGATATGAAGATGCCCAAAAAGTTTCATGCCATTTGGATGAACCAAAATAGCACTTGCTTCATATAGCTTTGCTCTGGACAGGAACTTGGAAAAATTGCACAGGGAAAATGATGTAATGGATTGAGCCAAATTTTTATTTAGAGTGTTTATATGGATAGGAGAATGCCCTAGAAAATTTTCCGCTTAATGGAAGCAATACAAAATATAGTTGCTTCACAAACTAAAAATCTGACCAGAAACTAAGATTTGGAGCTAGGCTCACCTAGATGAGTTACATGAGCTCATATTTTGTGGAGAGTCATGATTTGATCATATGAAGTATCTTGCAAAAATTAAACTCATTTGGATATGCCTAGCTTGTACTTCCTTCACAATCATTTCCTTCATATAGGAACTTTGAAACATTGCTCAGGAATATTTACTAGGAAAATTAAGTTGAATTTTGGCATTAGGCAATTATTTGGACATGAAAAGGTGTCCAAAAAGTTTGGGGTCACTTGGGCAAAGATAAATGGGAATTGCTTCACAATCTGCCATTCAGGACAGAATAGGAAAATAATTAATTGATCATGATGGGAAACATGGAAAATGAAATATTTTGCCATATTTGAGGAAGATATGACCCAAATATTTTATGAGAATTATGTGGGAATTTTAGGAGTGATGGAAATATAGGTTGCTTCACAACCTAGGGCTTAAAGGGTTATTCCTTTAATAGAAAAAGGAATATTCCCAATAAAAAGAATATTGGGTTAGGTCAAGGATGGAACTGGCAAGGTCTTGGGAAGGTTTTGAGGATGACAATCAACTCTGGAAAGAAAGAAGAGGTCATCTTCTTCAATTTCCAGACCACATAGCCACAGAAAAATAAAACTCAAGCAAAAACCTCAGAAAATCAAAAGAAAAAGAAAGGGCCAAAAATCAGGCGGTGACAAATAACAACTTTATTATTGCCTCTAGGGCATATTTTGTTCACATCGGCCATGGTTCGGTAGGCACACGGCTTTCGTGAGTGAACCGTGCGCTATTTGAAAACATTTCGTGAGAAGAATCTCGGTTTTTAATTCCCCGTAAATCCAAAACTCACCCGAAGAACTTGGCATGGTGTCACGACATGGCACACATATGTCGAGGAATTGTTTTCGTCCATTTTGGCGCAAGTTTTATTACAAGCCTCTTACAAACCGAGCTTCTCTCAAAGAAGCCTTGTGGTTCCGATAGGGAAACGTGTCCCCCTTGTGGGCGAAACGATAATCACTGCCTCTTTTCACCTTGTATTTTCTTCTACGGGCAACATGGAACGACATGATATACGTGCTGAAATTTAAACTTATTCAGGGTTCATTTGGCCTTTTTATACACTAATTGAGTTTCCTAGGCATTTAATGTCCATAATTCAACTGAACTTCAAATACATGGTCCAGTTCACCAAAATGGCTAGAAAAATTATACATGGGTCCTTGGGTGCATGTTTAGGTCCCATGCCAGGAATGCGAACGAATTACAACCGTACCGGCGTCCTGGTTCATCCTCAAACATTTGGAATCTCGGTTTTTAAAACCCCGTAAATCCTAAACTCACCAGAAAGTCATGAAAGTTGGCATGGTGTCACGTCATGGCACATATATGTCATGGTAAAAACATTGTCCAATTTGGGCCAAGCTTTATTACAAACGTCTTACAAACCAGAGCTTCTCTCAAAGAAGCCTCGTTGTTCTGATAGGGAAACGTGTTCCCCTTGTGGGAGAAACGTAATCACTGCCTCTTTTCGCCTTGTATTTTCTTCTATTGGCAACATGGAATGACAGGATATCTGTGCTGAAATTTAAACTTATTCAGGGTTCGTTTGGCCTTTTTATACACTAATTGAGTTTCCTAGGCATTTAATGTCCATAATTCAAATCTGAACTACCAATACATGCTCCAGTTCACCAAAATGGCTAGAAAAATTATACATGTGTCCTTGGGTGCATGTTTAGGTCCCATGCTAGGAATGGGAACGAATTACAACCGTACCAACATCCTGGCTTGTCCTCAAACATTTTGAATCTCGGTTTTTAAATCCCCGTAAATCCAAAACTCACAAGAACGTCATGAAAGTTGCCATGGTTTCACGTCATGGCACATATATGTCGTGTTAAAAACATTGTCCAATTTGGGCCAAGCTTTATTACAAACCTCTTACAAACCAGAGTTGCTCTCAAAGAAACCTCGTAGTTCCTATAGGGAAACATGTTCCCCTTGTGGGCGAAACATAATCACTACCTCTTTTCGCCTTGTATTTTCTTCTACGGGCAACATGGAACGACAGGATATCCGTGCTGAAATTTAAACTTATTCAGGGTTCGTTTGGCCTAATTGAGTTTCCTAGGCATTTAATGTCCATAATTCAAATCTGAACTACAAATACATGCTCCAGTTCACCAAAATGGCTAGAAAAATTATACATGTGTCCTTGGGTGCATGTTTAGGTCCCATGCCAGGAATGTGAATGAATTACAACCGTACCGGTGTCCTGGCTCGTACACAAACATTTGGAATCTCGATTTTTAAATCCCCATAAATGCAAAACTCAATAGAAAGTCATCAAAGGTGGCATGGTGTCACGTCATGGCACATATATGTCGTGGTAAAAACATTGCCAATTCGGGCCAAGCTTTATTACACACCTCTTACAAACCGGAGCCTGTCGCAAGAACCCTCGTGCTTTCGATAGGGAAGTGTGTCCCCTTGTGGGGGAAACGATAATCGCTCCCTATTCTAGCCTTGTATTTTCTTCTACACGCAACATGGAACAGCGGGAAATTCGGGCTGAACTTTGAAATTATTCAGGGTTCGTTTGACCTCTTTTATTCATTAATTGAGTTTTCTAGGCATTTAATGTCCATAATTCAAATCCGAACTACAAATACATGCTCTAGTGCACCAAAACGGCTAGTAAAAATGTACATGTGTCCTTGGGGTGCATGTTTAGGTCCCATGGAATGAATGGGAATGAATTCAACCATCTTGTCGTCCTGGCTTGGCCAAAAACATTGCGAATCTCGGTTTTTAAATCTCTATAAATCCAAAACTCAACAGGAAATCACGAAACTTGGCATGGTGTCACTACATGGCACATATAATTGTCCAATTTGGGCGAAGCTACATTACAAGCCTCTTACAAACTGAAGCTTCTCGCAACCCTTGTGGTTCTGGTAGGGAAACATGCCCCTCTTGTGGGCGAAACGATAATCACTGCCTCTTCTCGCCTTGAACTTTGTTTTCTACAGGCAACATAGAATAACAGGAGTGTCGTGCTGAAATTTGGAACTATTCAGGGTTTGTTTGGCCATTGTATATATTAATTAGGTTTCCTAGGCATTTAATGTAGTCCATAATTCAAATTTCAACTAGAAGCACTTGCTCTAGTGAAGCAAAATGGGTGGGAAACCGTACATGTGTCATTAGGTGCATGTTTAGGTCTCATTTAAGGAATGGGAATGAATTAAAAACTTCTGGTCGTCCTGAAACATTGAGAATCTCAGTTTTTAAATCCCAGTATATCAAAAACTCACCCAAAAAACATGAAACTTGGCATGGTTTCATGACATGGCACATATATGCCATGGTAAAAAAAATCGTCCAATTTGAGGCAAGGCACACACATTAATAGCCAACGAAGTCCTTTTGAAACAAATAGCTGACACGTTAATATCGCAAACGGTTGTATTATATGAACCATGTCAAAATTTAACCATACTCGGTGGCGTGTGTGCAACTGTTTGATTAGACAGGACAAGCGCGAGAAGTCTGCCGTGCAGGCTCTGAAGGAAATGTACCCTAGAGGCAATAATAAAGTTGTTATTTATATTTCCTTATATCATGACAAATGTTTATTATTCATGTTAGAATTGTATTAACCGGAAACTTGGTACATGTGTGGATACTTAGACAAAACAAAGTGTCCCTAGTATGCCTCTACTTGACTAGCTCGTTAATCAAATATGGTTAAGTTTCCTAACCATAGACATGTGTTGTCATTTGATGAATGGGATCACATCGTTAGACATTGATGTGATGGACAAGACCCGTCCATTAGCTTAGCATAATGATCGTTAAATTTTATTGCTATTGCTTTCTTCATGACTTATACATATTCCTCTGACTACGAGATTATGCAACCCTCGAATACCAGGTGAACACTTTGTGTGCTATCAAACGTCACAATGTAACTGGGTGATTATAAAGATGCTCTATAGGTGTCTCCGAAGGTGTTTGTTGGGTTGGCATAGATCAAGATTAGGATTTTTCACTCCGAGTATCGGAGAGGTACCTCTGGTCCCTCTCGGTAATACACATCACTATAAGCCTTGCATGCAATGTGACTAATGAGTTAGTAGTGGGATTATCCATTAAGGAACGACTAAAGAGACTTGGTGGTAACGAGATTGAACTAGGTATGATGATACTGACAATCGAATCTCGGGCAAGTAACATACCGATGACAAAGGGAATAACGTATGTTGTTATTGCGGTTTAACCGATAAGGATCTTCGTAGAATGTGTAGGAACCAATATGAGCATCCAAGTTCCGCTGTTGGTTATTGACCAGAGATGTGTCTCGGTCATGTCTACATAGTTCTCAAACCCGTAGGGTCCGCACGCTTAACATTCGATTTAGATTTGTATTACAAGTTATGTGTTTTGGTGACCGAAGTTTGTTCGGAGTCCCAGATGAGATCACGAACATGACGAGAAGTATCGAAATGGTCGAGAGGTAAAGATTGATATATTGGACGATAGTATTCGGACACCGGAATGGTTCGGGTATTTTTCGGAGTACTTGGAGGTTACCAGACCCCCCCGGGGGGGAGTATTGGGCCTACATGAGCCATATGGGAGAGGGGAGGCATCCCACAAGGGGTGGCTGCACCCCCTCCCATAGGGAGTCCGAATTGGACTAGGGGAGGGGGGGCGCCCCCCTTTCCTTCTCCTCTTCCCTCTCCCTTCCCTCTTTCCCCTTCTATGAGAAGGAAAAAAGGGGGCGAATGCTACTAGGAGTGGAGTCCGAGTAGGACCCCCCCCCCTTGGAGTGCCCCTGGTGGTCGGCCTCCTCCTCTCCCTCCTTTATATACGTGGGCAGGGCACCCCTTGGAGACACACCAATTGTTCCAAGCCGTGTGCGGTGTCTCTCTTGATGTTTTACTCCTCCGGTCATATTCACGTAGTGCTTATGCGAAGCCCTGGATGGATCCCATCACCATCACCGTCACCACACCGTTGTGCTGACGAAACACTCCCTTAACCCTCTACTGGATCAAGAGTTCGAGGGACGTCATCGAGCTGAACGTGTGTTGAACTCGGAGGTGCCCTACGTTCGGTACTTGATCGGTTGGATCACAAAGACGTTCGACTACATCAACCGCGTTAACCTAATGCTTCCTCTTTCGGTCTACGAGGATACGTGGACACACTCTCCCCTCTCGTTGCTATGCATCTCCTAGACATATCTTGCGTGATCATAGGATTTTTTTTGAAATTGAGTGATCGTAGGAAAACTTTTGTAGGTTAAAACAACACACTTGTTAGAAGCCCGTAGCATCCACGTAAAACTTGCAACAACAAAGTAGAGGACGTCTAACTTGTTTTTGCAGGGCATGTTGTGATATGATATGGTCAAGACATGATGTGATATACGTTGTTGTATGAGATGATCATGTTTTGTAAAAGTTATCGGCAACTAGCAGGAGCCTTATGCTTGTCGCTTTATTGTATGAAAAGCAATCACCATGTAATTGCTTTACTTTATCACTATGCGGTAGCGATAGTCGTATGTCGGAGTAATGGGCCACAGGTAGGCTAACCCAGGCCCAGAACCTTTCAAGGCATTGAGGAAAACTGCGCCCCTCGAGATCCCAGGACGAAGAGCCGCCTTCTGAGGAGTCGGCGGCGAGGCGGCCGACTGCCCACTCGCGGCCGAGTCCCAGGAGCGGCTTTAGGATAAAGCCGACTCCTGACTGGCGACTTCCAGAGAAGCCGGCCTTGGGGAGTCGGCCCGCGACGCCAACTATTGCCATGTCGTCCCTGACGTCAGCCCCAGGGGGCGGAGCCCTGTGCCCACGATGGCCTGCCGGTACGACCCAGGGATGATGGGTCCCACCAGTCGGCGGGCGTACGAAAGACAGCGAAAGCGCCACTAGTCGGCCCGGATGGGAGTCGACCACCAGAAGTCAGCCGGCCCCTCCAACGGGCCCCACGCGCCATTAATCAGACACGACAAGTAGTGGCCACAGTGATCGCCTGCCAGATGGCGGAGCTGTCGCCACGACCTCATGACCGAGCCTGCATCATTAGAGGCACGGCTACAGTAATCTGCAACCGGCAAGACCCGCCCGCGGGGGACGCAGCCTGTCGGCTCCGTACCGAGCCAGTCGGCGGGCCCTAGGAGTCGGCGGATAAGACGGCGGCCAGAGAGACTGACGGCTGGGCGCGCGCCCAGCCGGATTACCATTGTACCCCTGGGGGGTAGGCCTATATAAACCCCCCAGGGCATCCATGCAAAGGGTTGGAATCCATTAGCACTAGACCAGATCATATAGGAAGGAGAGAGCTAGCCCTGCCTTCTCCTACCTCCAGGAAACAACTCGAGGAGCCACCGTGTAAACACTTTGCCATAGTGATCATGCGGAGACCCCGCAGAGTAGCAGTAGGGGTATTATCTCCCCGGAGAGCCCCGAAGCTGGGTGAGATTCGCCGGCGTGCATGCCTTCGCCTTATCCTGTTTCCAGGCACCGGCGACGTTCTACTCGCCCCCACCATGATAAGCCATCCTTTGGCATATGTCGCACCCAACCCCCGACATTTGGCGCCCACCGTGGGGCCTGGTGCACCATCGTCCGGAGACCTACTCTGGATGGGAACCCTTTTCCTCCCTGGCGAGCGCAGCCAGCCCGGCACGCCAGACGGAGTTTGCGCTGACGCGCTGCATGGCGCTGAGATCGCCTGCGCAGCCAGCTGCCTCACCGATCTTGTCGGCGAGGTTTGCCTCTCCGACGAACCTGCATCCAATGCAGGCACGAGCGGCCCCGAGAGACTCCTCGCGGGCCTCCTCGACCAACTCCACGTCCCCGGCGAGCCTGCCGTGGACTTGGAGTCTGTAGGCTCCACCGACCCGATGCTGGTCGACTCCGGCACCGCATCGCTCGACGCATTCCCCACCAACGTGGTGGTCTACGACGAGCCTCTCCCTCATGTGGAGAGAGATGGAAGCACCATCACCGAGGTACTCGTCATCGGTCATGACGAGCCTCCTGGCGGAGGAGCGCATGACCCACTTGGCGCGGCACTGTAAGATCTGACTGCGCCCATTCCGGAAGACGCTGACGCAGAGACGTTGGAGGCGCGCCGCCTTCAGCTCGTCGAAGGCGTGAAGAAGCTGGCTAGCATGAGACGCTTGTCAGAAGCCTACCAGCGTGAGAAGGATCGCGTTGTGGGTGGCTCGCCAGCCCCAGCTGGGCCCAGCCGCTTTGGCGCGGTCCGGCAGCGCAGCGTGGCCATCGCCAACCTGTTCGGGGCAACTCGCCCTGTGTACGCCACGCCTGCGGAGAACATTCGAGCCGCCCAGGCGGCGGCGGACGAGCTGGACAACTTCGAGGGCGAAGAGCGCCGCCTGATGACGGAGCGAGTCCAGCGGCTCCTCGACGCGGCTGTCGCGCAGAATGAGGCCAGCTGCCGCACGAAGGCGCCGCAGCGACAAAACGACGACCCACCTCCACGCCGAGATCAAGGCGCGACGTCTCGAACACCGACTGGCGGCGCCCGAGGGAGGAAAGACAAGGATCCGGCTGTCAGCCACAGTCGGACTCACATTACCATAGAGCGCGACCAAGACGGCCGCCTGAGAGCAGTGGAACGACGGGACGACTGTCCGCCTCCTCGTCCTCGCAAGGAAAGGCGAGTCTCCCTGCCGCCTGTTGACCATCCGAATCTCGGCGACCGCCTTGGCCGCCGAGAGGGAGTCGGAGAAAACGACGCCCGCCACCGGATCGACCCACTCCATCGATCCCTGGCACTGGAAGAAGAAGACGAGTTGGCCCCGCCTTGTTTCAGGCCCCGCATTCGAGACGAGCCCTTTCCCAAAGGGTGCACGCTCCCAAGAGACACGCCCAAGTACACCGGCTCCATGAAGCCGGAGGACTGGTTGGTTGACTACTCAATGACTATCAACATAGCGAACGGCAACAAGTGTGTCGCCGTAAAATACATTTCGCTCATGCTCCAGGGCACGACCCGGACATGGCTGAACAGCCTGAAACCCCACAACATCAACAGCTGGGTCGACTTCACCGATGCATTCGTCCGCAACTTCACAAGCACATACAAGCGTCCTCCCAAGCCTCGTCAGCTTTCCTTGTGCATGCAAGGCCCCAACGAGTCGACTCGCGACTACCTCACGCGTTGGGCCGAGCTTCGGAACTCCTGCGAGGGCGTGCATGAGGTGCAGGCTATCGAGTACTTCACCACTGGGTGCAGAGAAGGCACCCTCCTCAAGCACAAGCTCCTCTGTGACGAGCCAGAAACCCTCGACGAGCTGCTGATCATAGCAGACAAGTATGCCACGGCTGACTCCTCCATGAAGGCAGAGATTCAAGTTAGCGCGACTGGCAAAGTGGCCCCTCGGGCTCCAAGAACTCCGGTAGGAGACGCCAGTCGGCGGCAACAGCAGAACGACCACAAGCGCAAGGCCCAGCAGCCGGCTTCCAGCAACCGGCAGGTGGCGACAGTTGAAGACCAGCAGCCGGATGGGCAGCCTCCACCCAAGCGACAAAAAGGTGGCAAGCCCAACTGGTTGCCGGCTTTCTTATATGAGCAGACTCTGGATGGTCCTTGCAAGTTCCATAGCGGCGCGAAGCCGTCGAATCACACCACCCGGAAGTGCCACTGGCTCACCAGGATCGCCAAAGGAGACGGCCTCCTACCTCCCCCGCCTGCTGGGCAGCAGCCTCCGCCTCCGCCCCAACAGCCGGCTGTCAGGCCAGTCGGCGCGGTACAAAACGAGTACCCCGAAGAGCACGGATCCTACATGATATTTACCAGCATGGCTGATGATCGACGCAGCAGGCGGCTGCAGCGACAAGAGGTAAATGCAGTAGCATCAGAGACACCAGAGTTCATGCACTGGTCCGAGAAGCCTATCAGCTGGAGCAGAGCTGATCACCCAGAGGTGATGCCGAGTCCGGGCTCTTATGCCTTGGTCTTGGATGCCACCTTTGCCACGGATAGACGAGCTGCTCGTTTCTCGCGAGTTCTGATAGACGGAGGCGGCATCATCAACATCCAGTACAGGGACACCAAGGAGAAGTTAGGAATCAAGCAAAGACAGCTTGAGAACAGCCGGACTGTGTTCCACGACATTGTTCTTGGTCTTTCCTGCTCACCAATCAGCAAGATCCTGATGGACGTCCTCTTTGGAGAGAAAGATCACTTCCGCCGAGAGTCGGTTTGGTTTGAGGTGGTGGACCTCGAGAGCCCCTACCATGCATTACTTGGCCGACCCGCCCTAGCCAAGTTCATGGTGGTCCCCCACTACGCCTACCTCAAAATGAAGATGCCCAGTTCCAGGGGGATTCTGACCGTAGCCGGCGACTACCGGAAGTCGTCTGCCTGTGCGGCTGAGAGTAGTCGGCTGGCCGAGTCCCTGGTGATCGCAGCCGAGAAGCGGCTCCTTGACCGGGTTGTGGCGATGGCCGGCAAGCAGCTAGAGGTGTCACCTAACCCAAAGGACTCGGAGGCTGAGGGTTCATTCAAGCCGGCCAAAGAGACAAAGAAGATACCTTGGATCCGGAGCACCCAGAGGGGTACGCTGTCGTAGGCGCAAACCTCGACAGCAAATAGGAAGGCGAGCTCGTCGATTTCCTCCGTGAGAATCGGGACATCTTCGCATGGTCCCCCAAAGACATGCCAGGTGTGCCGACGGAATTCGCCGAGCACAAGTTACATGTCCGATCTGATGCAAAGCCGGTCAGGCAGCCCTTGCGCCGCCTATCAGAAGAAAAGAGAAGAGTTGTCGGAGAAGAGATAGCCCGACTCCTAGCAGCTGGCTTCATTATGGAATTATTCTTTCCAGAGTGGCTAGCCAACCCGGTCCTGGTACTGAAGAAGAACAAGAAGTGGCGAATGTGTATTGACTACACAAGCCTCAACAAGGCTTGCCCCAAGGACCTGTTTGCTTTACCCAGAATTGATCAGGTGATAGACTCCACAGCCGGATGCGAGCTGTTGAGCTTTTTGGATGCATATTCAGGATATCACCAGATCAAGCTGAACCCGGCTGACAGACTGAAGACCGCCTTCATCACGCCATTTGGAGCTTTCTGCTACCTCACCATGACGTTCGGCTTGAGGAATGCCGGCGCCACCTTTCAGCGTTGCATGCAGAAGTGCCTCCTCAAGCAACTCGGCAGAAACGCCCACGTCTACGTGGATGATGTGGTGGTGAAGACGGAGAAGCGTGGAACACTGCTGGAAGACCTCAAGGAGACCTTTGAGAACCTGCGCCGATTCCAGATCAAGCTCAATCTTGAGAAGTGCGTCTTCGGAGTACCAGCCGGCCAACTCCTTCGCTTCCTGGTCTCTGAACGCAGCATAGAGTGCAACCCTGTAAAGATCAAAGCCATTGAGAGGATGGAGGTACCCAGCCGACTGCTGGATGTGCAAAAGTTCACCGGCTGCTTGGCGTCCATCAGCCGATTCATTAGTCGGCTGGGCGAGAAAGCTCTCCCCTTATACCAGCTCATGAAGAAGACCACTTTTTTCGAGTGGAACCACAAGGCGGATGAAGCTTTTCTCCAGTTGAAGAAGATGCTGACTACCCCACCCGTTCTGGCGGCTCCGACTCCTAAGGAGCCTATGCTCCTGTACATCACCACCACCAGCCGGGTAGTCAGCACAGTCATTATAGTGGAACGCAAGGAGGAAGGCAAGGCACTACCTGTCCAGAGACCAGTATATTACCTGAGCAAAGTGTTGTCGACCTCCAAGCAGAACTACCCCCACTACCAGAAGATGTGCTATGGCGTGCACTTTGCTGTCAAGAAATTGAAGCCTTGCTTTCAAGAGCATCCAATCACTATGGTCTGCACGGACCCACTTGCCGAGATCATCGGAAGCCGAGATGCTTCTGGCCGAGTGGCCAAATGGGCCATAGAGCTGGATCCCTACACCATCCACTACCAGCCCCGCACCGCCATTAAGTCACAAGCACTAGCCGACTTTCTCATCGACTAGGCCGAGACCCAGTACCTACCTCCAGCGCCCGACTCCACCCATTGGCGGATGCATTTCGACGGCTCCAAGATGCGCACCAGCTTGGGAGCCGGCATTGTCCTCACTTCTCCTAAAGGCGACAAGCTCAAATACGCACTGCAAATCCACTTTGCTGCCTCCAACAACGTCGCCGAGTACGAAGCGCTCATTCACGGGCTCCGACTTGCCAAAGAACTTGGCATTCGACGGATCTTGTGTTATGGCGACTCGGACTTAGTGGTTCAGCAGTCGTCTGGCGACTGGGACGCCAAAGATGCAAACATGGCGAGTTACCGTTTCCTCGTGCAGCAACTCAGTGGATATTTCGAGGCGTGCGAGTTCCTCCATGTGCCAAGAAACGACAAAGACCAAGCAGACGCCTTGGCACGAATCGGCTCTACCCGCCAAGCAATACCATCCGGCGTCGCCCTTCAACGCCTCCTCAAGCCGTCTGTCAAGCCTTCACCAGAATCAGACTCCATCTTTGTGTCGGCTCCCCCCGAAGAAGTCGGATCCGACTCCAGAGCCCCGGCAGACGGTACGGGGATTTTGGCAGATGGCTCCAAAGCCGCCACAGTCGAGGCCGGCCAAGGGACTGCAGAACCCGGCCCGGGGACTGCGGCGGCCGGCCCGAAGACTCCAGAACTCGGCCCAAGAGCTGCGCCAGTCGGCCCGGGGGCTTCATTAATCCAGCAAGCGGTTGCTGACTCCAGCCCGCCGCCTCCCAGCCAAGCCGCCCTCGTCCAAGTCGCAGTTCTGGCGGTCGAAGAAATAGCAGCACCCTCATGGGCCCAGCCCATCCTCAAATTCCTGCAGAGCAAAGAGCTGCCGACTGATGAGACCTTAGCTCGGCAAGTACAACGCCGAGCGGCAGCCTACACCATAGTCAACAGAGAGCTGGTCAGGCGCAGCATCACTAGTGTCTACCAACGCTGCGTAGAGCCAGAGCAAGGCCAAGCAATTCTCAAAGACATCCATCAAGGCGAGTGCGGCCACCATGCGGCTTCAAGAGCACTCGTCGCCAAAGCTTTTTGACATGGTTTGTTTTGGCCAACGACCTTAGAAGAGGCCAAGGAATTGGTCCAAAAATGCAAAGGGTGCCAGAAGTTCCGCTCCAAGCCGCATCAGTCGGCTTCTGCACTCAAGAACATCCCCATTGCCTGGCCTTTCGAAGTTTGGGGCCTAGACATGGTGGGACCATTCAAGACGGCATGAGGTGGCTTAACTCACTTACTTGTCGCAGTGGAGAAGTTCACCAAGTGGATAGAAGCGAAGCCAATCAAGAAACTGAATGGTCCGACTGCCATGACTTCATCTCTGACATCACAATTCGGTACGGCATACCACACAGCATCATCACGGACAACAGCACGAATTTTGCCAAAGGCGCCTTGGCCCGTTTCTGTGCGACACAGGGCATCCGACTGGACCTAGCATCCGTCGCCCATCCACAGTCAAACGGCCAGGTGGAGCGAGCAAACGGCCTCATCTTGTCCGGCATCAAGCCCTGACTAATCGAGCCTCTAGAGCGCTCGGTTGGCTGCTGGCTCGACGAGTTGCCAGCCGTCCTCTGGAGTTTGCACACGACTCCAAACAAGTCAACCGGCTTCATGCCTTTCTTCCTCGTCTACGATGCTGAAGCCGTCATCCCAACGGACATAGAGTTCGATTCCCCGCGAGTCACCATGTATACCGAGGAAGAAGCGGAAGAAGCACGACAAGACGGCGTCGACTTGCTGGAAGAGGGCCGGCTATTGGCACTCAGCCGGTCCAGCAACTACCAGCAGAGCTTGCACAGATACTACAACAGGAAGGTCAGGCCGAGATCTTTCCAGGTGCACGACCTCGTGCTCCGACTAATCCAGCAAATAGCCGGCCAGCACATGTTGTCGGCGCCTTGGGCAGGCCCCTTCATCATCAGCAAAGTACTGGCAACGAATCCTACTACCTGATCGACGCTCAGAAGCCCCGAGCACGCAAGAGGGACGACTCCGGAAAAGAGATAGAGCGGCCATGGAATGCAAATCTCCTCCGAAAATTTTACAGTTAAACGCAGTATGTACCATGCTACCTTTTGTATTAAAAGCACCAAGACTTCGGGCCCCCCAAGAAGAGCTCGGGGACTGCCCTCTTTTATCTATATGATAAGAAATATGCCTTCGAGTATATTACTCTTTGTTATGCCGCTTGACGCCGGGTTCGACTAGTCGGCCCGGGGACTTGTCGTCCTGCGCTATGAAATGCTTCCTGCAGCCGGACAAGTAGTGTGTGGCGTCTAAGCCATCTTCTGCCAGAAGTCGCAGCTCGGAGAGCAACTGTCTGATGGGCAGGAGTAAGGAAGAATGGGCGTCCACATGAAAAATGGCTAAGGACTCAAAGCACAAACATAGCTTAAGGCCGGCTTCCAGCCTTTTTTCGCAAACCGACTCTTGAATAGTCGGCTTGCCGCCTTCTATCCGACTTGTTAAACAACTCTAAAAATGGCTAAGTACTTGTCTTTCCAAAGTGACCAAGAATTTGATCCAGCAGTAGTCCGCAGAGCGGCTGTCTGACTAACAAAGACGTCAACTGAGGGAAGACAACAAAGGAAAAAGCCAAAAGAACAATGAGCAAGAAAGATAGAAGTTGGATGAATATTTACATAACAAAGGCCCTTGGCCGAATCTTCGAGCAGAATTTCAAAATACACCCCGCGGGTGGAATTGTGCGAATTAACAAGTTCTTCGAAAACTATTAGAACAGATAAAACAAAGACAAGGTGGCAGCCTAGGGGGCGGCAGACGGGTTTGGAGGATCGGAGGAGACGACGGTGTTGGATGTTGGGGCGGCCGGCTGGGCGGTCTCGGCTTGATCACCTCTGGCGGCAGTCGGCTCGGGCGGGCACGGCTCGTTGCTGGAGGCACGGTCGAGCTGAGGCTGGCCGTCCGCTCCGTCTTTTGGTGCCTCCGTCTCGCTCCCGTCCTCCGCCTCGTCTTCCTCCTCGACGCTGGAGCTGATCACCTCTGCCGAGTCCTCGCCGTAGTCGGGGTTCAGCCCAAACCACTCCGGCGGCACCTCCTCACCGTCTTCAGCCCGCTCAGGGACAAAGATGCTGGTGTCGGTGTACTCGGCGATGACCATCGCACGCTTGACAAGGGCGTCTTCCGCGGCTGCCAGCTTCGGCTGGGCCTCTGACCGGAGTGTGGCCAGCCGGTCTAGGTCCAGCCCCGGATACCACGCCTTGATGAATTCCAAGGCTCGGCGTGCTCCGGCCTGGGCCGAGGAACCCTTCCAGGCCTCAAGACGGCCAGTCGCGACCTCCAGCTAGTCGGTAGTCCGACTGGGGGTGCGCGGAACCTGCACGTCTGGCCACAAGGAGGCGATCGCTTGGTGGTGGGCCGGCCGCAGGCGAGCCCCAATGCTCAGAATATGCTTGTCAAGGGTCCGAGGGGCATCAGCGGCGATCTCTGCGCCATCCGCCCTCCGCTCCTCGCGATCGGCCTCGATAGCTTGAATGGCGACCTGCAAGTGACCGGGGAAGAAGTCTGCCAAGACGGAAAGAATGAAGAACAAGTCAAAAAACCAGGAGTCCGCTCGACCTATAGTCGGCGGCCCGAAGAAGGAAAGCGAAGAAGCTCACCGTCGACGAGGTCCTCGATCTCATGGAAGCCAGAGGCTAGCATTGCCTCCTTGTCAGTCCAGGAGGAGCGCTCGCTCGCGAACTCGGCCAGGAGGGCGGCCTCCGCCTCTTCCGCCTCCTGCTGCGTCTTCTTAATTAGCTCCTTCTGCTCTACCAATTGTGCGGCCAGCAGATCGCGCTCTGCGGCGAGTTTGCTGCACTCCTCCCCCTTGGCGCGCAACACGGAGTTGGCTTCGCTCAGCTGCTATTGAGGAGTGGCGTTGGCCTCTGAAGAAAAAGAAGAAAGAAGGCTTTAAGTCATCAACGAAGAAGGTCGCCGGGGAGATCCGGCCTGACTACTCAGCAGTCGGCCTGAATCTCGGGGACTAGAACCCGTGGGTGCGCCAGCGCGCCCCCGCAAAGAAGAAAAAAGACTCACTCCGGCTCTCCGACAAGTCGGCGGTCCGCTTGCCCAGCTCTTCAACGTTGCGGTTGAAGGCGGTGACACGGAGGTTGTGATAGTCCTGCAACAAGTATTTCAGAACACAGGTTAGTACCCGAAACTTACCAATTGGAGTTCCGGGCCGCCTGCTCAACAGCCGGCCCAAAACTCGGGGACTACACCCAGTGGGTGCGCTGGCGCGCGCCCACATCGAGGAACAAGAAAACAAGGACAAAGGAGAAAGCGTACCCGGATGGCTGCCCACGACGCCAGGTGCGCCTTGGTGCAGTTTTGGATGGCATCGCTCTCGGCTCGCAGCTTCGTCTGGACATCCAGAAGCGCCTGGTTCAGCAGGCCCGTGCCGCCTCCTCGCACCCACCAAATGGGCGCGACACTCATCGCTTCGGCGTCTGGAATCGTCGAGCTGGCGGTGCTGGTCTCCAAGGGGCATGGCACCGAAGTCGCCTTCTCAAGACGGCGGCGCGTTGGCGAGAAGACTTGAAGGAGTAACCTTGCCATAGCCTTGTCTTCAGTCGGCGGCAAGGGTGGATCCGCCGGCTGTTTGCCTTGCGCGCTCCTAGACGGCGGCGGGGGCGGCTGTGGCGGCACGACCGCGTCCGGCATATGGGCGTCGCTGCCGCCTCTCTCCATGATCGGGAACTCGCTGCCGGCTTCCCCTGACTGCCCCGTGAACACTGGGGGCGGCGGCGCGGAGTTCAGGGGGGTGACGAACACTGCCAACCGCTGGGGCGCGACTTCCTTGGCCGGCCGCTTTGCCGCAGCGGCGGCCTCGGCCGCCTTCAGCTTCTTCAGGGCGGAGGCCTCCGCCTTCTCGGCCTCCGCTTTCTCCCGGCGGGCGGCCTCGTCCTCCTCGCGCTTCTCCTGCGTGTTCCGCTCCGTCGCCTCCCGAAGATCGGCGGCAGGGTCAATCCGCCGAGTGGTGGCAGACGTCTCCACCGACCCCATAACGGAGGCGGCGGCAAACCTCTCAAGAGTGAGGGGAGCCCTGAGGCGAGAAAAGCATATGAAAAACTCAGACCAGGTCAACAAAGAGAAAATAAAGATAAGGGACGGAGGCGCTTACGCAGAGACCAGCGGCGGCTTCTTGACTTCCTTGCGGAAGCGGTTGGCTTTCGCGGCCGCCTCTTCCCGCTTGTTCGCGGCGGTCGCTCCCTTGAACTTCTTCGACCGGCCACCAAGCGTACTCGGCCCGGCTCGGCGCTTCTTCGCACCGCCTTGAGCGTCCAAGCTGGTGGAGGAACTCGCGCTTGCCTGGCTGGCCTTTGGCTGGTGACGCGGGGCGACTTCTCCCTCGGCCTCGTCATCAGGCCAGTCGGTGAAAGTGGCCGAAGGCCTGGAGCCGCCTACTTCTCCTCCTACTCCCTCGGCGTCGGCTTCAATGGCCGCCGCCCCCAAGTTAGGATCATCGACGTCGCTCTCCGCCCGACCGGGGACAAACTAACGAGACGGCCCCGTGGTGCCGGCCGAAGGAGGGACGAGAGGGTTCTGATTCAAAACAAAAAACGGTCAGACTTGACAAGTCGGACTCGGCAACAGAAGAAACAGAAGAAGAAGGAAGACAACTTACAATAGGCAGGGGGTTGGCGCGCGAATACGGCTCCTTGCTGAACCGCCAGTCCACCGAGAGACCGCAGTTCGCAATGTAGTTCACCGTGTTCGCCACCTCCGCGTGAGGCATGTCCTTGGAGCACATCCGACTCGGGTCCCGATGACCGCTCATCTGGCAGATCAGGTGAGGTCGGCCTTGGAGTGGGAGGACTCGGCGTGCCACGAAGGCGGCCAGCAAGTCGGCCCCGGTCAGGTCCTCCGACTATGTCAGCACTCGGAGTCGCGCGATGGCGGCGGCACCAGCGGGAGACAGCGTCTTGGCTCGGTGTGACCAGCTGGGGAGCCTTCCAGCCGGCGCGTCGGCTTCGTAAGCCGGTAGGTTGACCCAGTCGCCTTCTGGGCGATGTTCTTCACATAAAAATAGGACCGCTGCCACATCTTCACCGACTTAATCAGTGTGATGGTGGGAAATGGATTGTCGGCCACTGATCTCTCGATGAATGCACCGCACTGGGCCGGCACGCCGGCGACGTGTGGGCCGAGCTTGGACTAGAGGAACTCACCCCAGAGCTTGATGGTGGGGAGAACGCCGAGGAAGCCTTCACACAGGGTGGCGAAGGCAGCCAGCAGCACCACCGTGTTCGGAGTAAGGTGGTGCGGCTGGAGCCCGTGGAACTCCAAGAAGGAGCAGAAGAAGCCGCTCAACGGCAGCCCCAGGCCGCGCATAAGGTGCGAGCGGAATATGACCCGCTCGCCCTCCTCCGGCACCGGCGATATTTCTCCCTCCGGCGCGAGGCAGACCCGCAATAAGTCCCTGCCGGGCAGCCGCCGTGTCTGGCGGAGGATCTCGATGTTGTCGTCGTCAACCTCGGAGCCATCCCACACTCCAAAGCGTACAGCAGGAAGCGCGGCGGCGGAGGAAGAGCTCATCGCTGCGGGCGCGGCATGGTTCGGAGCAGCAGTGGCAAGAGGAAGAAGAAGCAAGAAGGAGTGAAAGGAAGTGGGGAGAATGGGCGCGCATGCTTCGCCGCCCCCCTCCCCCCGCCTACTTGTAGGCTCGTGGGCTGAGAAGTCGAGGGGGCCGTCATGGGATTAACTGTGCCCGGGGCCCCACGACCCCCACGATTTACCACACAAAGTTACCACGTGCAATAACCGCGCGGGAACCCCAACCGTCCGCGCGGCCACAACGGATCCGTTCGCATGCCGAGGCGCGGTAGTGGCGGATCCCGCCTGTAGGCCTGTCCCATCGCGCGCGTGGGTGAGCCGACTAGCTCCGCCATGTGGCGCCTCGCGACGGGTCAACCACGGGCGGCAACCCGGAAGCTTATCAGGAATGCCGCCTGAACTCCGCCGCAACGTTCAAACTTTTTTAGGGGCAAGTCGGCCTTGAGCAAGTCCGACTCCAACTAGTCGGCTTGACAGAAGACGGCTAGCGAAGCACAGATCCAACCGCCGGAGAGAAAAAACTGTTGAGGCTCCACGACATGTCGCTCTCGGAGCCTCACCAGCTTCGGGGACTACTGTCGGAGTAATGGGCCACGGGTAGGCTAACCCAGGCCCAAAACCTTTCAAGGCATTGAGGCAGACTGCGCCCCTCGAGATCCCAGGACGAAGAGCCGCCTTCTCAGGAGTCGGCGGCGAGGCGGCCGACTGCCCACTCGCGGCCGAGTCCGAGGAGCGGCTTCAGGATAAAGCCGACTCCTGACTGGCGACTTCCAGAGAAGCCGGCCTTGGGGAGTCGGCCCGCGACGCCCACAACCCCCATGCCCTCATAAAGAGGGACGGGACGGCTTAGTAAGGTCCACTCCCACCCCTTTTCCAAGGGCAGGCGTGGCTACAATACGTCATACCCGCAGAGATCTCCGCGGGGCGCGACACTATTGCCATGCCGGCCCTGACGTCAGCCCCAGGGGGCGGAGCCCTGTGCCCACGACGGCCTGCCGGTACGACCCAGGGATGATGGGTCCCACCAGTCGGCGGGCGTACGGAACACGGCGAAAGCGCCACCAGTCGTCCCGGATGGGAGTCGGCCACCAGAAGTCGGTCGGCCCCTCCGACGGGCCCCACGCGCCATTAATCAGACACGACAAGTAGTGGCCACAATGATCGCCTGCCAGACGGCGGAGCTGTCACCACGACCTCATGACCGAGCCTGCATCATTAGAGGCACGGCTATAGTAATCTGCAGCCGGCAAGACCCGCCCGCGAGGGACGTGGCCTGTCGGCTCCGTACTGAGCCAGTCGATGGGCCCCAGGAGTCGGCGGATAAGACGGCGGCCAGAGAGACTGATGGCTGGGCCCGCGCCCAGCCGGATTACCATTGTACCCCTAGGGGGTAGGCCTATATAAACCCCCCAGGGCATCCATGCAAAGGGTTGGAATCCATTAGCACTAGACCAGATCGTATAGGAAGGAGAGAGCTAACCTTGCCTTCTCCTACCTCCAGGAAACAGCTCGAGGAGCCACCGTGTAAACACTTTGCCATAGTGATCATGCGGAGACCCTGCAGAGCAGCAGTAGAGGTATTATCTCCCCGGAGAGCCCCAAAGCTGGGTAAGATTCACCGGCGTGCATGCCTTCGCCTTATCCCGTTTCCAGGCACCGGTGATGTTCTACTCGCCCCCACCATGATAAGCCATCCTTTGGCATATGTCGCACCCAACCCCCGACATCGTAGAAGCAATAGTTGGCAAAACCACAATGATGGTACGATGGAGATATAGGTTTCAAGCCGGTGACAATGGAGATCATGACGGTGCTTTGGAGATGGAGATCAAAGGCACAAGATGATGATGGCCATATCATGTCACATATTTTGATTGCATGTGATGTTTATCTTTTATGCATCTTATTTTGCTCAGTATGGCGGTAGCATTATAAGATGATCCCTCACTAAATTTCAAGGTATAAGTGTTCTCCCTGAGTATGCACCATTGCTACAGTTCATCGTGTCGAGACACCATGTGATGATCGGGTGTGATAAGCTCTATGTTCACATACAATGGGTGTAAGACAGTTTTGCACATGCAGAATACTCATGTTAAACTTGACGGGCCTAGCATATACAGATATGGCCTCGGAACACTGAGACCGGAAGGTCGAACGTGAAACATATAGTAGATATGATCAACATAGAGATGTTCAACATTGAAAACTAAGACTCCATTCTCCAGAACAATGGAGCGAGCCACAGACTTATTGGAAATAATACATATTGATGTATGCGGTCCGATGAGTATTGAGGCTCGCGGCGGGTATCGTTATTTTTTGACCTTCACATATGATTTGAGCAGATATGGGTATATCTACTTAATGAAACATAAGTCTGAAACATTTGAAAAGTTCAAAGAATTTCAGAGTGAAGTAGAAAATCATCGTAACAAGAAAATAAAGTCTCTACCATCTGATCGCAGAGGCGAATATTTGAGTTACGAGTTTGATCTTCATTTGAAACAATGTGTAATAATTTTGCAAGTCATGCCACCTGGAACACCATAGCATAATGGTGTGTCTGAACGTCGTAACTGTACTTTATTAAATATGGTGTGATCTATGATGTCTCTTACCAATTTACCACTATCATTTTGGGGTTATGCTTTAGAGACGGATGCATTCACTTTAAATAGGGCACCATCTATATCCATTGAGACGACACCATATGAACTGTGGTTTAGCAAGAAACCTAAGCTGTCGTTTCTTAAATTTAGGGTTGCGATGCTTATGTGAAAAAGCTTCAACCTGATAAGCTCGAACCCAAATCGAAGAAATGTGTCTTCATAGGATACCCAAAGGAAACTGTTGGGTACACCTTCTATCACAGATCCGAAGGCAAGATATTCGTTGCTAAGAATGGATCCTCTCTAGACAAGGAGTTTCTCTCAAAAGAAGTGAGTGGGAGGAAAGTAGAACTTGATGAGGTAGTTGTATCTTATCTTGAATTGGAAAGTAGTTCACCACATAAATCAGTTCCAGTGATGCCTACACCAATTAGTGAGGAAGTTAATGATGATGATCATGAAACTTCAGATCAAGTTACTACCGAACCTCTTAGGTCAACTAGAGTACGTTCCGCACCAGAGTGGTACGGTAATCCTGTTCTGGAAGTCATGTTACTAGACCATGACGAACCTACGAACTATGAGGAAGCGATGATGAGCCCAGATTCCATGAAATGGCTTGAGGCCATGAAATCGAAGATGGGATCCATGTATGAGAACAAAGTGTGGACTTTGGATGATTTGCCCGATGATCGGCAAGCCATAGAGAATAAATGGATCTTCAAGAAGAAGACGGACGCTGATGGTAATGTTAGTGTCTACAAAGCTCGACTTGTTGCGAAAGGTTTTCGACAAGTTTAAGGAGTTGACTACGATGAGACCTTCTCACCCGTAGCGATGCTTAATTCTGTCTGAATCATGTTAGCACTTACCGCATTTTATGATTATGAAATTTGGCAAAGGGACATCAAAACTGCATTCCATAATGGATTTCTTAAAGAAGAGTTGTATATGATGCAACCAGAAGGTTTTGTCGATCCTAAAGGTGATAACAAAGTGTGCAAGTTCCAGCGATCCATTTATGGACTGGTGCAAGCCTCTCGGAGTTGGAATATACGCTTTGACAGTGTGATCAAAGCATATGGTTTTATACAGACTTTTGGAGAAGTTTATATTTACAATAAAGTGCGTGGGAGCTCTGTAGCATTTCTAATATTATATGTAGATGACATATTGTTGATTGGAAATAATACATAATTTTTGTATAGCATAAAAGGATGCTTGAATAAGAATTTTTCAATGAAAGACCTCGGTGAAGCTGCTTATATATTGGGCATCAAGATCTATAGAGATAGATCAAGACACTTAATTGGACTTTCACAAAGCACATACCTTGATAAAGTTTTGAAGAAGTTCAAAATGGATCAGTCAAAGAAAGGGTTCTTGCCTGTGTTACAAGGTGTGAAGTTGAGTCAGAATCAATGCCCGACCAGTGCAGAAGATAGAGAGAAAATGAAAGTCATTCCCTATGCCTCAACCATAGGTTATATCATGTATGCAATGCTATGTACCAGACCTGATGTGTGTCTTGCTCTAAGTTAAGCAGGGAGGTACCAAAGTAATACAGGAGTGGATCACTAGACAGCGGTCAAGAACAACCTGAAATACCTGAAAAGGACTAAGGATATGTTTCTCATTTATGGAGGTGATAAAGAGCTTGTCGTAAATGGTTACGTTGATGCTAGATTTGACACTACTCTGGATGACTCTAAGTCCCAAACCGGATACGTATTTATATTGAATGGTGGAGCTGTCAGTTGGTGCAGTTCCAAGCAGAGCGTCATGGCGGGATCAATGTGTGAAGTGGAGTACATAGCTGCTTCGGAAGCAGCAAATAAAGGAGTCTGGATGAAGGAGTTCATATCCGATCTAGGTGTAATACCTAGTGCATCGGGCCAATGAAAATCTTTTGTGACAATACTGGATCAATTGCCTTAGCGAAGGAATCCAGATTTCACAACAGAACCAAACACATCAAGAGACGATTCAATTCCATCTGCGATCAAGTCAAGGAGGGAGACATACAGATTTGCAAAATACATTCAGATCTGAATGTTGCAGACCCGTTAAATAAGCATCTTCCACGAGCAAAACATGATCAACACCAAGACTCCATGGGTGTTAGAATCATTACAATGTAATCTAGATTATTGACTCTAGTGCAAGTGGGAGACTGAAGGAAATATGCCCTAGAGGCAATAATAAAGTTGTTATTTATATTTCCTTATATCATGATAAATGTTTATTATTCATGCTAGAATTTTATTAACCAGAAACTTGATACATGTATGGGTACTTAGACAAAACAAAGTGTCCCTAGTATGCCTCTACTTGACTAGCTCATTAATCAAAGATGGTTAAGTTTCCTAACCATAGACATGTGTTGTCATTTGATGAATGGGATCACATCATTAGAGAATGATGTGATGGACAAGACCCGTCCGTTAGCATAGCATAATGATCGTTAATTTTTATTGTTATTGCTTTCTTCATGACTTATACATATTCCTCTGATTATGAGATTATGAAACTCCCCAATACCGGAGGAACACTTTGTGTGCTATCAAACATCACAACATAACAGGGTGATTATAAAGATACTCTACAGGTGTCTCCGAAGGTGTTTGTTGGGTTGGCAAAGATCGAGATTAGGATTTATCACTCCGAGTATCGGAGAGGTATCTCTAGGCCCTCTCGGTAATGCACATCACTATAAGCCTTGCAAGCAATATGACTAATGAGTTAGTTGCAGGATGATGCATTACGGAACGAGTAAAGAGACTTGCCGGTAATGAGATTGAACTAGGTATGTGTCACACCCTGATTTTCATGCCACAACACTTAAGCTAATAAATCATGATAAAATGTGGTTTGACAAAAACTTTTGAGTGTTATGGACCTTGCCTTGTTTGGATTTTGTCTGTTGTTTGCAAGTGCTCTAAAAATCAAATAAATCCTCCAACTCCTATACTTCATCTCCTTGCTCCAAACTCTTGAACCAATGATCATGCCATGTGTATAGAGCAATATAGTATTTTCTTACAAAAATAATTTGGCCAAAAAGTATTTTCAAAAATTAGTTTTCCAAAAACCCCTGAATTAAGATTTGTACTGCAAGTACTTAATTCAGGGCAGTAAAAATCTTTCTAAAACTATGTTTGACTCCTATTAGATATAGGATACCCAGAAACCACAAAAATATAATTTTAAAAGTTATTTTCCTATTTGATTTAAAGGCTTTTTATTAAGGCCAAAAATGGTCTTTAATAGGTTAAAATTATTTTAAAGCTTTAAAAAAATTGACAAAAATCAAGGAAACTCAGTGGGCATATATTTCCAATATATAAGAGTTTCAACACCTGGTCATGTTCAAAATATTGGACAAAACCTCCCAAAACCATTTCTGCTCATTTCTAGGATTTGAAATATTTCTACAGGAAATATTTTCATAAAAATCCAAGAAAATTCTAACATGTCACATATGACATTTTTGATGATCTTGCCAAGTACCATGTCATGGAGAGTAGTATAACCCCATGAAACCCTCTCAAAACACTTTCTGTCCTTTTTCAAGTTTGAACATTTTTGCACTGTCAAACATGTCCAAATGCTCTCAAACTTGGTGCACATGCTCAAATGCTGTGATAATGCATCTAGACCAAATGGCACAAGTTGGAGAGAATGTTATCTTGATCAAAGTACCCCAAAACCCTTTCTATCCAGAACCTAATTTGAGCAAGTTTGTACTACCAACTTTCTCCTCTTAACCCCAAATTTTGTGAGCATGTTCACATGACCAAATGAGGCCACTACACCAAGTAGTGCATCAAGGAGAAGTGTTATGCTCAACTAGATCTACACAAGTCTATTTCTGCTCATTTCTAGGGTTTACAAAAGTTGCATTGGCACCTTTGCCCAAATAAGCTCCAAATTGGTGAGAGGCCCTAATTATATGTGTCATTTCACCCTGTGGAGTTTCATGGCAATTGGCAATCATTTGCTTGCCAAAACCTTTATCAAACACCTTCCGCTACTTTTCAAAAATCACCATTTTGACCACTAAAACTATTCTCCTTGAGCTCAACTTTTTACCACAGCCCCTCCTAGACCTCCTCTACCTCCAGTAACAATTGTTGCACCTCAGCTCAATGGTTGAGGCGTGAAACCACTTCATTTACCCCTCTGGACAGCCCCTGTACCCCTCTTCCTCACCTCCCTCCTCACTCCAGTGGCCATCCATGGCATCCAATGCACCACCCCATTTCTTTACTCACTCCTAGACCTGCTAGACACCAAAAGACACGCTCACCATGCATAAAGAATGGCCATGCCGGCCATTTGGGCGCTCTGGAGCGCGCTACAGTGCGCTCCCGCACTGTAGCCGCCCCCTTCCAACCACCTCCGGCCACCTCGGGCCTCCCCCGCGCGCCCGTCGATGCGCCTCGGCATCCGCAACACGCTACACGGTCGGCCCCCTCCTCTCTCCTCCTCCCCGTGCCTCCGCGCAAGCAAACACCGGCCGCCCGAGCGTGCCAATGGCGCGGCTCACATGCACGCGCCTCTGACCTCTCCCCACTCCCTCTCTCTGTCCCTCCCGACGTAGTCGACGTCCAGGAACACCCCAGACACCACGCCCTCTTCCCCCGAGCCATGCAGCGACGAGCAGGAGCCCGCCGGTGCACGAGTCCATGGCACCCCGTTGTTCGCCTATTTAAAGGCCTCCTCGAGCCCTCCTCTCCTCACCACTCGCTCTCTGCACCGCCAAAACATCCCCCTGTGCCCCCAGTTCCTCTCCATAACCGCCCAAGCTCGAGATCGAGCTCGAGCTCCGCCGCTTCAGCTCGCCGGAGTTCGCGAGGTACAGGCCTCCCCCGCTCCTCCTCTGCCTCGATCTGGAACCCCTGCAGCCCTCTGATCCTTTCCCCCTTGTTTCCCCTCTCTGTAGCTGCCGGAAACGGCCGGAACCATCGACGCCCGAAGCCCCTCTGCCGCGTGACCTTGTCACCGGCGAACCAGGCCACCCCGACGACCGGTTCCACCTCCACCCGAACGGCGACGCCACGCTGAGCCCATCCCTGCCCTTGTCCGAGCTCGCCGTGCCCTGCATCGTCGCCGGTGAGCTCGCCGCACTCTCTGACCCAAGGTTGACGACGATGGTCGTGGGGCCCGTCCGTCAGCCTCACGTCCTGACGCTTGGGCCCCGCCCGTCAGGTTCAAACCTGGCGCGCGCGTGCACCAGTGCGCTGGGCCGGCCCGCTGCCTATCCCTCGCCTAGTGCGCAGGATAAGGGTAAAACCCTTCCCCTTTTCTTTTTTTTTCTGTAAACTTGTAAAATCCACAAATAATTCAAATGATATCCAAATTTGATGATTCAAATTTCTAGGGGATCCACAAATCATGATTTATCACATGGTGCTATTTGCACATTTTCCAAAAACTTTCTCCTCGGAAATATTTATCAAAATCCTATTTTTCCATTTCTGTGATAAACTTTAGAAAATCACAAAGAGCCCATTTTTTATCCAAATTCCATGGTTCAAAATCCTAGATGTCTATAAGTTCAAAACTTAGTTTTTGTACATTTTTACTAAAACTTTCTGTATCACCTCAAATAATGGTCTATTTCTTCATATATAGCCAACTTTGCAAATTCATAGAGAAATCATTTGAACTCCAAAACCAGTGAAACCAACTCCTAGATGCTTCTAAAATCATGCCTTGTTAAATGGGTATCCTTGCTCATTTTTCAAAATAATATTTCTGTACACCTCTTGCAAATTCATAAACCCCTTGATTCAATCATATCAAAATGTTTAGAAATGTCCATTGATCCACTTCCAACGAAATCACCTTGGTAATTCCTAATATGACCAGAGGTAACCTAGAAAAGTCCAACTCTCATTTTTAGAGCACTTTTTATTTTCTGTCTTGTTGTGTTGCTTATTATGGTTGCTTTCAACAATAGTTGACGAAGTAGACGAAATGCTTGGAGTTGGACCAGAGATATTTGAAGACCTCGAAGACTTTGTTAAAACAGGCAAGCAACCCTTTGACCATGTCTAAGAGACCCCTTTTTTTTGCACGTCATATGGCACTTTTATTGCTTGCATCGAAGTCATGATAAAATGGTGACCACTTGAGGTGGTTTGCCTCTGTTGCTTTTCTCATTGACACTTGCATGATGCATGACCCTACCTTTCTATGAGGGTTATGCCGGTGGGAGTAGATAGGATGCTAAGTAGTGCTACGCAAAAAGGGACGGGTATATGCATGGTGATGGAGACAAAGTATTTTCAAAAGGACTTTTCGAAAACCCCGTCGGGTGCCACTTATGCCCGAGGGAGATAATGAGATGGGTAACCACTTGATAACGAAGTGGTGTACCGAGGCAAGGGTGTGTGTTGTTTTCGAAAACGGATTAGATTTAAGATTTGTCGACTGTCCCAACCTTACATGCGCAACCACTCTACCCTTATATGGGAAAGGGCATTATTGATTACCTAGGCCGATACTAGTTTGGAGCCCACATTACTAGTGACGGGAGAGTTGTTGGTGCGCTCTCTCGGGACGGGGTCGTGCCAGGTAGGGCGGCCATGACTATTTTCACAGGGCACCGGATACACCGTTGTGTCCCCTCTCGGATGTTATGATCTCGAGTGAGTCTCGTATGATGTACACCGTGAGGATATGGAACAACGAGTGGACTCCTTGTTAGTGTCGTCTAGGGAAAGATAGTGATTGGGTGCTTACCCCGGGTACTTGAGGTATCGCGGGTCGTGGATGACACGGAAGTTCCCCGGATCTTGTGGGTAAAGTGTGCAACCTTTGCAGAGTGTAAAACTATTCGAATAGCCGTGTCCACGGTCAAGGACAGTTGGGCGGTGCTGCTTAAACTACGTCCACATGTTTACAAACCAGTGTGTGTGTTTGGATAAGTGGGAAGAACTACTTGGGTCAAGTCAAAGGACTTGACATGGATGAGTTGGGTTGGAGCCCACTCCCTTTGTGTTGATATCTGTAACCTGTCCTCTTGGTTACTTGAATTCTCCTGATGCATGTCTTACAAGCTGTTGATCATGTCATTGCACTCAAAGCTAGCTTTCCGCAAAAATTTACCTATATCATGCATTATTGTATCTTGAACCAAAATATGGGTTGCTTGCGAGTACATTCAAAGTACTCATTGGCTTGCCACTGGTTATTTTATTGGCCAGGCATGAAAGAACGGGATATAATGAAGGATGCCTTGGTGACGAACATGCGAGCTAGGACGCTTCCCAGTCAGAATGCCTGTAGGGTTAAGGCAGATGGCATGGGTCCAAGTTATCGATGAAGATTTCCGCTGCGATGTTATAATGAAGACTCGACCATACTGGTCCTACTTGTGTAATACGGTATGTAGGGATGTAAGACTCTTGTTATTCGGCTTCTGTGTGTTCAGTGAGCATTGATCTCTGGGATCATTGTACACGTGCATACGGTGATCATGACTTATGAGTCGGGGTCCACACAGAGCTGGTATCAGAGCCATCCTGACTATAGGAAGCCTTTGTTAGCATGGTCGTTAGTTAGGGTAAAACTATTTCCAAAACTATTACTAGTTTTCAAAACTATCTATACTTCTCTTCCCTTCTCAGTTTTTTTTGAAAACTAAGGTATACTTTCCCTATCAAAACTATTGCAAACGGTCGCTAGCACCCTCAAGCCCCTGACCACGAGATTCCTTGTAATCCTCATGGGTAGCCTAGAAGGATTACATCTTGCCAAACAATCACCCACCTCTTCCGAACACAAGATTGGCAACACCACAGCAAGACGATGCCAACAGAAGATACGCCTTTGAAGAATGAGGACATGAAGACCCAGAGGATGGTGACACCTTTGAATTTGCCCAGGATGATGCAACGTTAGCCTATGATGATCATGGCATAGGATATGTGAGATCATGATATACATCGCTAATAGAGTAACCCTGTCACTACCGTTGTTGTATCGGCAACCACCGGTGGATGAGAACCTCGCCATTTGGTCCACCTCAATATAGAGAGCAGGAAAACGGTTCTCTTCATCCCCCGCTCTTGGTGTCGATGTTGTCATCAACGTAACTGACATGTTGGATCTCTACTATGCCTTGTTAATATCATTGCATAAAGGATTACCTACCTGGTACCATCGATGCCTTAGAAGACAAAACGGGATCATCATGATTAAGAAGACAACAGGAGACCGAGTCAATGCCTGCTACGAGAAGCCACCTTCACCCCATCACTTCAACAGGCGAAAAGTAGTTGAAGAATCTTCAGGCCCAACCCGGATCGTTTCATCAAACAACTACAAGAGACGTAGCGACACCTGAGGAAAACTCAGAATACTATACGAGGCTCAAGGCACGATTACTGAGTCCGAGAACCCCTAGGGTAGGATGAGTCGTGTACCCCCTATGCGCAATCGAGTCCGTATGATGGTTCGAATAGAACCATGATTGTGTCTTGCTTGTTTTATTTGTTTGTGTTTTGATATAGGTCGCACTTTTGCCCTAGGCAAAAAGTATGCGACTATATCACCTTCCTTACCTTGTTTCTTTCGTTTGGCCCTTTTTGCCACCCGTTGTTTGCACCTGCACAATAGAACCCCCCTTTAGGCATCCCCCTTTATGCTACTTATCCCTCTCATTTCTCTCCTCAACTGAAGACCAGCAAGACAAGATGCACCAAGGAGTCTACTTCGGCGACCAACTAGCACTGAAGAACTTTTCTACAGCCTCCTCGACCAAGTAAAACCCCGTAGAGTCATGTTTAACCCCCCAGACTAGAAACCCATTCTTAGACCCTTCGAGACTTCACGAGTGTAACGCCCTCGATGCGGCTATATCTCCCACGTGTCGTAGCACGACTTAGAGGCATAACCGCATTGAAAGCAATGTCGCAAGTGAGGTAATCTTTACACAACCCATGTAATTCATAAGGGAAAGAGATACATAGTTGGCTTACAATCACCACTTCACACAATTACATGAATAAAACATTACATCATCCAAATACACTCATGGTCCGACTACGGAAACAAAATAAAAGAAGAACCCCAAATGCGACAAGGTCCCCGGTCGACCCCAACTGGGCTCCACTACTGATCAACTAGAACGAAAACAACACAAAGGACAAGATCTTCATCGAGCTCCTCCTGAGCTTGGTAGCATCATCTGCACGGACTCATCGGCACCTGCAAGCTGGTTTTGGAAGTATCTGTGAACCACAGGGACTCAGCAATCTCGCACCCTCGCGATCAAGACTATTTAAGCTTATGGGTAAGGTAAAAGGTATGAGGCGGAGCTGCAGCAGGCGAATAGCATATATGGTGGCTAACATACGCAAATGAGAGCGAGAAGAGAAGGCAAAGCACGGTCGAGAAACTATGATTAAGAAGTGATCCTAGAACAACCTACGTCAAGCATAACTCCAACACCGTGTTCACTTCCCGGACTCCGCCGGAAAGAGACCATCACGGTTACACACGCGGCTGATTCATTTTAATTAAGGTCAAGTTCAGGTTTTCTACAACCGGACGTTAACAAATTCCCATCTGCCCATAACCGCGGGCACGGCTTTCGAAAGTTCAAATCCCTGCAGGGGTGTCCCAACTTAGCCCATCACAAGCTCTCACGGTCAACGAAGGAATAGACCTCCTCCCGAGACATTCCGATCAGAGTCGGTATCCCGGTACAACAAGACATTTCGACAGGGTAAAACTAAAACAGCAACACCGCCCAAATGTGCCGACAAATCCCGATAGGAGCTGCACATATCTCTTTCTCAGGGCACACTCAGATGAGCCAGACGTCGGGTAAGCCAGCCCAGAGTTTCCCCTAGTAGCCTCGGACATCGCTCAGTTGGACCAACACTCAGAGGAGCACTGGCCCGGGGGGGTAAAATAATGATGACCCTTGGGCTGGCCGACCCAAGGGAAAGAAAAAGGCTAGGTGGCGAATGGTAAAACCAATGTTGGGCATTGCTGGAAGAGCTTTACTTAAGGCGAACTGTCAAGGGGTTCCCATAATAGCCCAACCACGTGAGGAACGCAAAATCCGGGAACATAACACCGATATGATGGAAACTAGGGCGCCAAGAATGGAACAAAACACCAGGCATAAGGCCGAGCCTTCCACCCTTTACCAAGTATATAGATGCATTAATTAAATAAGATATATTGTGATATCCCAACAAGTAAACATGTTCCAACAAGGAACAACATCTCCATGTTCCAACAAGGAACAACGTCAATCTTCACCTGCAACTAACAACGCTATAAGAGGGGCTGAGCAAAGCGGTAACATAGCCAATCAACAGTTTGCTAGGACATGGTGGGTTAGAGGTTTGACATGGGAATTTGGGAGGCTGGCAAGCAAATGGTAGGCATCGTAGCATTGGCATAGCAAAAGAGCGAGCAAGCTAGCATAGCAAAGATAGTAGTGATTTCGAGGGTATGATCATCTTGCCTGAAATCCACAATGAAGAAGAACGAGTCCATGAAGAAGATAAACGGACGTAGTCGAACGGATCCTCACAAACGCGACGTTATCAGAACCAACCCGAAGAAGCAACACCGGAAAGAAGCAAACAACATAGTAAACAACCAACACATGAACATGGTATGATGCACAACCAAGTATGATGCATGTCCGGTTTAATGAAGCATGGCAATGCAAAGTGCACAAACAATCCTACAAATTAAGTGGAACTCATTATGCAGCGGAGTTGCATATTGAAGAAAACACCACATGACTTATTTAGTTCGATCTTGTTTATGTACCCAACAATATTAAATTTTGTTAGCATGACAAGAGGGTGAAGCAAATGAAAACTACCTATCTAGTCAAGGTTAAATGAGGCCGGAAGCAACGAACAACAATTCCGGAAACTCCTCATGAGCATATTATAGATTTGGTACTGTTCTGCCCTAAACATAATTTTATAGTTGTTAAACATGCAAAGTAAGTGAACCATGTTAAACTAGGCGAAATTCTACCCCATTTACATATAAAGTTTGTTAAATTCTGAGTTACGGTTATTTAGTTATGAATTAAAGCATTTTAACATGGCATTTAAGCAAATTTAACCAAACATCAATTTAAACATTTTAATTGTTGTTATCATGATGCGGATGACATATGCAAGTTTTAAGCGATTTTATGAAAATGTTGATATGAGAATGTTATGAAGCATTTGTCACCGTGGTGGAAGAAAGGGGTGCCACGGCAAAGATAACGGAAATGATGCCACGACAACATTCCGGTTCCAATAGCTCATGGAGATACCGGTGCAAAAGGAAAAGTGACGAGAGCGTGACATACGATAGAAGGTGGGGTGATCCCGGATACCGGGTTCCCACAAGATGGTGGCATGACAAAAGAGGAGCATCGCAACGAACAATCGCAAACGGTGCAAACACGCGGTTCATCTCATACACCACGCAACATTCGTTCTCGGAAGGTCGTCTCGGGGTTATACCTTCGAAGCGTGCATTTCGAAGTGAATCGGTTCGGAGGGGAAGTAGTCGTTCTCGTGACGATAGTGGTTCACGGTCGTTTCGAAGAGGTACTTGGGGTCATTCGAACTTGCCGATCTCGTCATCTCGAAGGGGTACTTGACGTTCTTAGCAATGTAGTGGAAGTAGTGGTACACGGCGATGGTAGAGGTACTCGTTGATAGTCATACACATTCAGAGAGGAACTTGGCGTTTCCATGTTCTTCGGAGTCATTGTGTAGCCGTTTGTGTCGTAGTCGGACTTGATGAAAAACACACCGGCTGTAGTGGTACACGGCTCGTAGATGTTCGGATCACCGAAAGAGGTACTTGACGTCCATGGAAATTAACAGCGGAGGCCACGGGTCTCAGGTCTCGGGTCTTGGTCCTGAACTTGAGGAGGTCGACGGTCGAAGTGGCCCACGCGAGCACTCACGCACGGGCGAGCGAACGGGTGCTGATGCTTAGGCGACGAGCAGGGAAAACAGAGGTCGGCGGCAGGGACTTGCAGCGAAGCGAGATACGCCGGAGATGAAGAGGGCGGCCACGGGACAGGCGGATCCGGCAGATGGGCGTCCAACCCGGCTGGTGGCGGGACGAGGGAGCTTGCGAGGGGCCATGGAGAGGAGGCAGAGCTCGCGGCAGGAGGTGGTGCGCCACGGTCTGCTGCTGCTCCTGTTGGCGAGGCAGCGAGGCCACTCGGAACCAGAGACGGAGGGAGTTGGTGATGGAGACACTCCAGGCGGCGGCGGCGAGCACGGGAGCTCCTCTCCCTGGTGCGAAGCGTGCGGCAGCGCTAGGAGACGAGAGGGACAGGGTCGGGCGCGATGGAAGGAGGGACCGGCGCGGGATCTAGGCAGCAGAGGGAGGAGGGGCACGGATCGGGAGGCGCGGGTGCTCTCCTGGAGCTCGATGCGTGTGGTGGCGGCGCTGAGAAAAATGGATGGGAGGAGGAGGGAACGAGAGAAAGGGGATCGGGCAGGGAACGAGAGGGAGATAGGCTAGGGTTCGCTCGAGGGTTAGGAGGGATTGGTGGGGGCGGCTGGGCCTTGGCCTTGGGCCGGCGCGGGAGGTTGGGAGGCCCAGGCTGCTGGGCTCCTTCTCTCTCTCTCTTACAAATCTCTACTAAAAACAGAAAAGCAAAGAAAGAAAAAGGAGAGAAAAGAAATGAGTGGACAAGAATTTGGGCATGGGGATTATTTTCCCGGACTCACAAAAATGAGCTTGACCCAAGAAAAATGGAGTGGGCAAGATTGCAAGAATTAAATTCAAAGTCATTTGAATTTAATTTAAAAGGTTTGAACAAGGACTAGGATTTAGAAGAGTCCAAAAAATGTTGAGAATTTAGGAGGAGCCTCGATAAATGGGAAAAGAAATTTTGGCAAAGTTTGGGGACCAAACTTGAAGTAGAAAGGGAGTGGGGATTTTTGAACATTCAAATTCAAACTCATTTGATTTAAAATCAAATGGTTTGAATAGGAAGTGAGGGTTAGGAAGGTCCAAAAATGATCGGATTTTTGGTGGAGCTCCGGAAAATGACGAAAGAATTTATGGGCAAAGTTTGGAGACCAAGAATTGAGATAATAAAGGCATGGGATATTTGCAAGTGTGGTTGGGCACAGAACGGACAACGAAAAGAACTCGGAGAACCCGGACGAATGCAAGTTTTAAAACATGATGATGCAATGCACAAGCAAATGACATGGCAACAACAGCGAATAACAGGAAGACACCTGGCACATTGGTCTCGGGGCGTTACAACACTCCACCACTACAAGAGGATCTCGTCCCGAGATCTAGAATGGCACCGGAGGGAAAACGGAAGAGAAAGAGAAGAGGTAAACTAAATTGCTTCTTTGACAAACGAGTGAAACCAAAGAACCTTGAGAAGGTTGAACAAATTGAAAGAAATAAAACAACGGAGAAGAACAAAGTTGAAAGCACTCCGTTAGAAAAGAGGAACAAGGGAAAACAACTTCGGGCAGCACTTCGATTGAAAAGTGATACAAGACTTGATAAAATGAAAGAACTTGAGCAGCGGGCACGCACTCCGGTTAACAAGAAGAAGAAAAACTTGAGCTCCTTAGAAAAGAATCTCGATGAAAACTTCGAGAAGGAATTAAATCCTTGAAGAACCATCATGTAGAACCTTCATGAAGAACTCCGGTAATAAAAGAATTATCCAAAATAATTGAATGATGAAAAGAATAAGATTGAAGCCTCGCAATGATTTAGATAGAGATCTCCGTGATAATATAATTGAAATAACTTGGAGCTCCGGAAAAGAAAGATGAACAAAAGAAATCAAGAATTTTGATGACCCTCCGGAATAAGGAATTGAATTCACTCGATGAAACAAGAATAAGAATTACATTATGCTTATCCTTCACCAATTAAATTGATGACAATCAACGGATTTGACATATTACTTATTCTCGTAGAAAAGATTAAGAGAGATATATCATAAATTTGAGAACGTCTTCAACGAACCATCGGTAGGAATTTGGAAGAACGAATAAATTGATAAAGAAGACCAATGTTGAACGAACCACCGTAAGAATTGGAAATGAACGAAGGGAAAATAAAGAAACACCGGGAAGAATTAAGCAAATGAACGAAGATGCTTGAGAGGGTTAAGATATAAGAGAACGAAGAGATCAAGAAATGATTAGAGATCACTTGAACGATGCACCGGTAAGATTTAGAGAAAGAGAGCCGAAAGCTGAGAATGAGTAAACCTGGATTGATGACCTCCGGATAATCAAACTGAACAGAATCTTGAATTGCTCCGGATAGGTGAAAAGAATTCTCACAATCGAATACAATTATGAGAGGATGGCAACAAGCTAGAATCACGAATCTCTGAGAGAACGGATAAGATATGGAGGCAAAAATCCTCTTCGGTCTTCAAAATATGAGAATGACGATGAGAAACACCATCAAGAGTCGTTTAGGCACTCCGGAAGAATCAAAAGCAAAGAGATTGAGTCAACGACGAAAAGAATTTGAAAGATCTTGGAGAAAACATTTGACTGATGATAAATCATTCTTACGTCAAACTTCGAAAGGAATTTGAGAATACCTCCGGGAAAATAAGAAGAGTCAGGTAAGATCCTGGAAAAAGACCTGTGGGTTAGGGCCCACTGAAAAGATACACCGTAGAACGATTTCAAAGAGAGATTGCACCGGTTGAATTTAAATGGCTTGAAAGAGATAACATCCTCGAAATAGCTTGAATGAAAGAAGAGTGGATACACGAATCTTCGAGATATCTTCAGTACTCCGAGACAATTAAATAGCGAGAAGTGAATGAATATGAGGTGCACCGGCATGAGAAGGTATTTGAAACGAGGAAAAAGATATGATCAACACCGAAAGCTTGAAATGGTTCCACTGGAGAAGAAAATGAGTGACGTGAGACGAATTTAAAGCTTCGTTAGCATCTTCTTGAGAATCACCGGATAAGAATATTGACGGAAAAGGAATGGAGAAGCTTGCCATCAATAAAAGGATACTTGAATAAGAAATCTGAGTCCTCGAAGAAGAAGGGTGGGTGGGTGGGAAAAACAAAGACAGCTTGGGACGAATGAAACAAACAACGTTGAGAAGAAATGATAATTGATTTGCAGATGTTGACGTGATCGGATTCACTTGAAGAGAAACACACTGGTGAAAAGGATTGACATGACAATCTCGATTATCATGAAGGATCTGTATTCACATAGAAATATGAGAACACCGCTTAGGAAAGGGATGGAATCAACATTTGACTTCGAAGCAACTCGAATACCACAACTCAAAACAAAACAAAGGATTGGCTTGCAGAATAAGCCGGAACAAGCATATGATAGAGATTTCGTCCGAAGTTTTTGTGGTGGGGCCTACACGGGCTCGATCATACAGCACCATCATGTACAAGGCAGTGCACATGACATACGAAGCGTCCCCGAGTCGGCACAGCCAAGGACTCTTTAAGACACAACGATACCACTGTAAAACCGACCGTGAATAAGCAGACCACTAGATGTCGAACCCCAATTTCATATCATACATCTGTCGAAAAGATATCCTAAGAGCTACTTGAATTCCCACCTATGAAACTCCCGAAATTTTTTCAGTTATGCAATCAGGTGTTGGGGATACAGGGGAAGCATAATATCTCACCCAAAACTAGCAAATCCTACATCTAGCTGTATGCATCCTTCAACACATAACCAAGAAACCTTCGGAAATCGTCTACCTCAACCTTCAAAAAGCATCCGTTATACAAGTTATGGCGATACTCCCGAACTCCCTCCCCAGTACTGGGTGGCGTCGAGGTTATCTCACCAACGAACTGCATAAAAGAGATTTTCGATGTTGGCGTACTAAACTCAGGTATTCCAGAACTGCAACGATAAAATTATGACGACAACACCTCAGAGCTCAACTCCCCGGGACACTTCCACGAAACCCCTGACAGGAGGCACCAAGACAATGTTCTCGTCACAAAACCATCGGAACGATTCCAAGATACCCGCGTGATCCTAAAATTTTTTTTTAGTGAAATTTGAGAAGAGAAGAGTCAAAACTCTACGTCAGGATGCCTTACCAGAGCGATGAGGAGACTCGGAAGTAAAAGAATTCCTAAACTCTCCGATATATAATTCCTAGAAGACTCAAAACATTTTTTTTTCTAGACACAACTCGGCCGCTAATTCGATCAAGCAGTGGGGGCTCCTAAGGTCGGGGAAGGCTCTGATTACCAACTTGTAACGCCCTCAATGCGGCTATATCTCCCACATGTCGAAGCACGACTTAGAGGCATAACTGCATTGAAAGCAATGTCGCAAGTGAGGTAATCTTTACACAACCCATGTAATTCATAAGGGAAAGCGATACATAGTTGGCTTACAATCGCCACTTCACACAATTACATGAATAAAACATTACATCATCCAACTACACTCATGGTCCGGCTACGGAACCAAAATAAAAGAAGAACCCCAAATGCGACAAGGTCCCCGATCGACCCCAACTGGGCTCCACTACTGATCAACTAGAACGAAAACAACACAAAGGACAAGATCTTCATCGAGCTCCTCCTGAGCTTGGTAGCGTCATCTGCACAGACTCATCGGCACCTGCAAGCTGGTTTTGGAAGTATCTGTGAGCCACAGGGACTCAGCAATCTCGCACCCTCGTGATCAAGACTATTTAAGCTTATGGGTAAGGTAAAAGGTATGAGGTGGAGCTGCAGCAGGCGACTAGCATATATGGTGGCTAACATACGCAAATGAGAGCGAGAAGAGAAGGCAAAGCACGGTCGAGAAACTATGATCAAGAAGTGATCCTAGAACAACCTACGTCAAGCATAACTCCAACACCATGTTCACTTCCCGGACTCCGCCGGAAAGAGACCATCACGGTTACACACGCGGTTGATTCATTTTAATTAAGGTCAAGTTCAGGTTTTCTACAACCGGACGTTAACAAATTCCCATCTGCCCATAACCGCGGGCACGGCTTTCGAAAGTTCAAATCCCTGCAGGGGTGTACAAACTTAGCCCATCACAAGCTCTCACGGTCAACGAAGGAATAGACCTCCTCCCGAGACATTCCGATCAGACTCGGTATCCCGGTACAACAAGACATTTCGACAGGGTAAAACTAAACCTGCAACACCGCCCGAATGTGCCGACAAATCCCGATAGGAGCTGCACATATATCTTTCTCAGGGCACACTCAGATGAGCCAGACGTCGAGTAAGCCAGCCCTGAGTTACCCCTGGTAGCCTCGGACATCGCTCAGTTGGACCAACACTCAGAGGAGCACTGCCCCGGGGGGGGTAAAATAATGATGACCCTTGGGCTGGCCAACCCAAGGGAAAGAAAAAGGCTAGGTGGCGAATGGTAAAACCAATGTTGGGCATTGCTGGAAGATCTTTACTTAAGGCGAACTGTCAAGGGGTTCCCATAATAGCCCAACCGCATGAGGAACACAAAATCCGGGAACATAACACTGATATGACGGAAACTAGGGCGGCAAGAGTGGAACAAAACACCAGGCATAAGGCCGAGCCTTCTACCCTTTACTAAGTATATAGATGCATTAATTAAATAAGGTATATTGTGATATCCCAACAAGTAAACATGTTCCAACGAGGAACAACATCTCCATGTTCCAACAAGGAACAACGTCAATCTTCACCTGCAACTAACAACGCTATAAGAGGGGCCGAGCAAAGCGGTAACATAGCCAATCAACGATTTGCTAGGACATGGTGGGTTAGAGGTTTGACATGGCAATTTGGGAGGCTGGCAAGCAAATGGTAGGCATCGTAGCATTGACATAGCAAAAGAGCGAGCAAGCTAGCATAGCAAAGATAGTAGTGATTTCGAGGGTATGATCATCTTGCCTGAAATCCACAGGGAAGAAGAACGAGTCCATGAAGAAGATAAACGGACGTAGTCGAACGGATCTTACAAACGCGACGTTATCGGAACCAACCCGAAGAAGCAACACTGGAAAGAAGCAAACAACATAGTAAACAACCAACACATGAACATGGTATGATGCACAACCGAGTATGATGCATGTCCGGTTTAATGAAGCATGGCAATGCAAAGTGCACAAACAATCCTACAAATTAAGTGGAGCTCATTATGCAGCGGAGTTGCATATTGAAGAAAACACCACATGACTTATTTAGTTCGATCTTGTTTATGTACCCAACAATATTAAATTTTGTTAGCATGGCAAGAGGGTGAAGCAAATGAAAACTACCTATCTAGTCAAGGTTAAATGAGGCCGGAAGCAACAAACAACAATTCCGGAAACTCCTCATGAGCATATTATAGATTTGGTACTGTTCTGCCCTAAACATAATCTTATAGTTGTTAAACATGCAAAGTAAGTGAACCATGTTAAACTAGGCGAAATTCTACCCCATTTACATATAAAGTTTGTTAAATTCCGAGTTACGGTTATTTAGTTATCAATTAAAGCATCTTAACATGGCATTTAAGCAAATTTAACCAAACATCAATTTAAACATTTTAATTGTTGTTATCATGATGCGGATGACATATGCAAGTTTTGAGCGATTTTATGAAAATTTTGATCTGAGAATGTTATGAAGCATTTGTCACCGTGGTGGAAGAAAGGGGTGCCACGGCAAAGATAACGGAAATGATGCCACGACAACATTCCGGTTTCGATAGCTCATGGAGATACCGGTGCAAAAGAAAAAGTGACGAGAGCGTGACGTACGATAGAAGGTGGGGTGATCCCGGATACCGGGTTCCCACAAGATGGTGGCATGACAAAAGAGGAGCATCGCAACGAACAATCGCAAATGGTGCAAACACGCGGTTCATCTCATACACCACACAGCATTCGTTCTCGGAAGGTCGTCTCGGGGTTATACCTTCGAAGCGTGCCTTTCGAAGTGAATCGGTTCGGAGGGGAAGTAGTCGTTCTCGCGACAGTAGTGGTTCACGGTCGTTTCGAAGAGGTACTTGGGGTCATTCGAACTTGCCGATCTCGTCATCTCGAAGGGGTACTTGACGTTCTTAGCGATGTAGTGGAAGTAGTGGTACACGGCGATGGTAGAGGTACTCGTTGATAGTCGTACACGTTCGGAGAGGAACTTGGCGTTTCCATGTTCTTTGGAGTCATTGTGTAGCCGTTTGTGTCGTAGTCGGACTTGACGAAAAACACACCGGCTGTAGTGGTACACGGCTCGTAGATGTTCGGATCACCGGAAGAGGTACTTGACATCCACAGAAATTAACAGCGGAGGCCACGGGTCTCAGGTCTCGGGTCTTGGTCCTGAACTTCAGGAGGTCGACTGTCGAAGTGGCCCACGCGAGCACTCACGCACGGGCGAGCGAACGGGTGTTGATGCTCAGGCGACAAGCAGGGAAAACAGAGGCCGGCGGCAGGGACTTGCAGCGAAGCGAGATACGCCGGAGATGAAGAGGGCGGCCACAGGACGGGCGGATCCGGCAGATGGGCGTCCAACCCGGCTGGTGGCGGGACGAGGGAGCTTGCGAGGGGCCATGGCGAGGAGGCAGAGCTCGCGGCAGGAGGTGGTGCGCCACGGTCTGCTGCTGCTCCTGTTGGCGAGGTAGCGAGGCCACTCGGAACCAGAGACGGAGGGAGTTGGTGATGGAGACACTCCAGGCGGCGGCGGCGAGCACGGGAGCTCCTCTCCCTGGTGCGAAGCGTGCGGCAGCGCGAGGAGACGGGAGGGACAGGGTCGGGCGCGATGGAAGGAGGGACCGGCGCGGGATCTAGGCAGCAGAGGGAGGAGGGGCACGGATCGGGAGGCACGGGCGCTCTCCTGGAGCTCGATGCATGTGGTGGCGGCGCTGAGAAAAATGTATGTGAGGAGGAGGGAACGAGAGAAAGGGGATCGGGCAGGGAACGAGAGGGAGATAGGCTAGGGTTCGCTCGAGGGTTAGGAGGGATTAGTGGGGGCGGCTGGGCCTTGGCCTTGGGCCGGCGCGGGAGGTTGGGAGGCCCAGGCTGCTGGGCTCCTTCTCTCTCTCTCTTACAAATCTCTACTAAAAACAGAAAAGCAAAGAAAGAAAAAGGAGAGAAAAGAAATGAGTGGACAAGAATTTGGGCATGGGGATTATTTTCCCGGACTCACAAAAATGAGCTTGACCCAAAAAAATGGAGTGGGCAAGATTGCAAGAATTAAATTCAAAGTCATTTGAATTTAATTTAAAAGGTTTGAACAAGGACTAGGATTTAGAAGAGTCCAAAAAATGTTGAGAATTTAGGAGGAGCCTTGATAAATGGGAAAAGAAATGTTGGCAAAGTTTGGGGACCAAACTTGAAGTAGAAAGGGAGTGGGGATTTTTGAACGTTCAAATTCAAACTCATTTGATTTAAAATCAAATGGTTTGAATAGGAAGTGAGGGTTAGGAAGGTCCAAAAATGATCGGATTTTTGTTGGAGCTCCGGAAAATGACGAAAGAATTTATGGGCAAAGTTTGGAGACCAAGAATTGAGATAATAAAGGCATGGGATATTTGCAAGTGTGGTTGGGCACAGAACGGACAATGGAAAGAACTCGGAGAACCCGAACGAATGCAAGTTTTAAAACATGATGATGCAATGCACAAGCAAATGACATGGCAACAACAGCGAATAACAGGAAGACACCTGGCACATTGGTCTCGGGGCGTTACAACGAGATACCCCAGCTCGAGTCCTTAACCATGTGCTTAACCCATAGAATTGCAAGAGAACCAGTTAAGCCTCCGTAACCTTGCTTATCACTGGGCTCATTATGGAACTAGTGGACGTAGTGAGAAAGCACATTGTCACCCTAATATAGCACAAGAACTGATGATGCCATAAGGAAGACCAATTTGAGGATATAGGAATAGAGGACAAATGACTTCATGAGTTTGTATCAGTGACCCTGAGGAATTATCTGAGACTTTGGTAAATCATGAGTGATGATTGGATTTGGCCTATACAAGATGATGCTTTCGATGGTATAAGGTTATTTGTTGGAAGGACTAGATAGACTATTGGCATCTCAGAAACCGTGCTTAAGGATAAGATAATAAAATGTTCACTTGCACACTAGAATCATTGAAACCCTTAAGCCCTACTAAGCCACAACATGGTCGGGTCATTACCATAGGTCTTGACTCTAAATCGAGGACACCTCGGACCATACTCAACCGTGACCACCACCAATACCCCCAGCCTACTTTATGTACCCCGTGAACAAAGTTTTCATGGAGTGCTTAGACAAGATAGTTGTCATCCTTATTTTGGTAACATACTTGTCTACCCGAAGACGGAAGAAGAATCACTGAGCTGGTGAAGAAACATTTGAAGACCGCCATGCCAAGGAGGAAGAACTATACCAACCACCATCGCCAAGAAATAAACGTCCGCGTTGAAGACCAGGTGTATCTGCAAGACACTTATCTCAATGGGACCAAGCATTTCCATGCCAAGGGAACCAACACCAAGGTTCATTAGCCCCCTCCGAGATCACCTCAATATGAAGAGTAGACGGCTACCAACTAGAGTTACCACCTGAGTTACCCATTGTGCACAACGTTTTCCACGCATCACACTCCGAAAACATTTCCAACTTCCTAACTAGCCCGGTCTCTACAAGGACATCGACCACGAGCCATCGACCTCCAGCCCAATATGAACTACGCGAGAGATCCCAATTGCCATCTGGATCAAGCAGGACGACAAACACGAAGCCATGCCATCGAGTACTTCAAGGTTCAATGGAGCACCAAACGGAAGCAGAAGCAGTATGAGGACGTGAAGACTACCCCAAATCCAAGTTTCCGTATTCCTTTCCGCGCCTAGTCTGGGAATCTCGGGGACGAGATTCTTGTAAGGGGGGTAGGTCTGTCACACCCTGATTTTCATGCCACAACACTTAAGCTAATAACTCATGATAAAATGTGGTTTGACAAAAACTTTTGAGTGTTATGGACCTTGCCTTGTTTGGATTTTGTCTGTTGTTTGCAAGTGCTCTAAAAATCAAATAAGTCATCCAACTCCTATACTTCATCTCCTTGCTCCAAACTCTTGAACCAATGATCATGCCATGTGTATAGAGCAATCTAGTATTTTCTTACAAAAATAATTTGGCCAAAAAGTATTTTCAAAAATTAGTTTTCCAAAAACCCCTGAATTAAGATTTGTACTGCAAGTACTTAATTCAGGGTAGTAAAAATCTTTCCAAAAATATGTTTGACTCCTATTAGATATAGGATACCCAGAAACCACAAAAATATAATTTTAAAAATTATTTTCCTATTTGATTTAAAGGCTTTTTCTTAAGGCCAGAAATGGTCGTTAATAGGTTAAAATTATTTTAAAGCTTTAAAAAATTGACAAAAATCAGGGAAACTCAGTGGGCATATATTTCCCATATATAAGAGTTTCAACACATGGTCATGTTCAAAATTTTGGACAAAACGTCCCAAAACCATTTCTGCTCATTTCAAGGGTTTGAAATATTTCTACAGGAAATATTTTCATAAAAATCCAAGAAAATTCTAACATGTCACATATGACATTTTTGATGATCTTGACAAGTACCATGTCATGGAGAGTAGAATAACCCCGTGAAACCCTCTCAAAACCACTTCTGTCCTTTTTCAAGTTTGAACATTTTTGCACTGTCAAACATGTCCAAATGCTCTCAAACTTGGTGCACATGCTCAAATGCTGTAATAATGCATCTAGACGAAATGGCACAAGTTGGAGAGAATGTTATCTTGATCAAAGTACCCCAAAACCCTTTCTGTCCAGAACCTAATTTGAGCAAGTTTGTACTACCAACTTTCTCCCCTTAACCCCAACTTTTGTGAGCATGTTCACATGACCAAATGAGGCCACTACACCAAGTAGTGCATCAAGGAGAAGTGTTATGCTCAACTAGATCTACACAAGTCTATTTTTGCTCATTTCTAGGGTTTACAAAAGTTGCATTGGCATCTTTGCCCAAATAAGCTCCAAATTGGTGAGAGGCCCTAATTATATGTGTCATTTCACCCTGTGGAGTTTCATGGCAATTGGAAATCATTTGATTGCCAAAACCTTTATCAAACACCTTCTGCTACTTTTCAAAAATCACCATTTTGACCACTAAAACTATTCTCCTTGAGGTCAACTTTTTACCACAGCCCCTCCTAGACCTCCTCTACCTCCAGTAACAATGGCTGCACCTCAGCTCAATGATTGAGGGGTGAAACCACTTCATTTACCCCTCTGGACAGCCCCTGTACCCCTCTTCCTCACCTCCCTCCTCACTCCAGTGGCCATCCATGGCATCCAATGCACCACCCCATTTCTTTACTCACTCCTAGACCTGCTAGACACCAAAAGACGCGCTCACCATGCATAAAGAATGGTCATTCCGGCCATTTGGGCGCTCTGGAGCGCGCTACAGTGTGCTCCCGCACTGTAGCCGCCTCCTTCCAGCCACCTCCGGCCACCTCGGGCCTCCCCCGCGCGCCTGACGATGCGCCTCGGCATCCGCAACACGCTACGCGGTCGGCCCCCTCCTCTCTCCTCCTCCCCGGGCCTCCGCGCTAGCAAACACCGGCCGCCCGAGCATGCCAATGGCGCGGCTCACACGCGTGCGCCTCTGACCTCTCCCCACTCCCTCTCTTTGTCCCTCCTGTCATAGTCGACATCCAGGAACACCCCAGACACCACGCCCTCTTCCCCCGAGCCCTGCAGCGACGAGCAGGAGCCCGCCGGCGCACGAGTCCACGGCACCCCGCCGTTCGCCTATTTAAAGGCCTCCCCGAGCCCTCCTCTCCTCACCACTCGCTCTCTGCACCGCCAAAACATCCCCCTGCGCCCCCAGTTCCTCTCCATAACCGCCCGAGCTCGAGATCGAGCTCGAGCTCCGCCGCTTCGGCTCGCCGGAGTTCGCGAGGTACAGGCCTCCCCCGCTCCTCCTCTGCCTCGATCTGGAACCCCTGCAGCCCTCTGATCCTGTCCCCCTTGTTTCACCTCTCTGTAGCTGCCGGAAACGGCCGGAACCGTCGACGCCCGAAGCCCCTCCGCCGCGTGACCTCGTCGCCGGCGAACCAGGCCACCCCGGCGACCGGTTCCACCTCCACCCGAACGGCGACGCCACACTGAGCCCGTCCCTACCCTTGTCCGAGCTCGCCGTGCCCTGCATCGTCGCTGGTGAGCTCGCCGCCCTCTCTGACCGAAGGTTGACGACGACGGCCGTGGGGCCTGTCCGTCAGCCTCACGTCCTGACGCCTGGGCCCCACCCATCAGGTTCAAACCTGATGCGCGCATGCACCAGTGCGTTGGGCCGGCCCGCTGCCTATCCCTCGCCCAGTGCGCAGGATAAGGGTAAAACCCTTCCCATTTTCTTTTTCTTTTTCTGTAAACTTGTAAAATCCACAAATAATTCAAATGATATCCAAATTTGATGATTCAAATTTCTAGGGGATCCACAAATCATGATCTATCACATGGTGTTATTTGCACATTTTTCCAAAAACTTTCTCCTCAGAAATATTTATCAAAATCCTATTTTTTCCATTTCTGTGATAAACTTTAGAAAACCACAGAGAGCCCATTTTTGATCCAAATTCCATGATTCAAAATCCTAGATGTCTATAAGTTCAAAACTTAGTTTTTGAACATTTTTACTAAAACTTTCTGTATCACCTCAAATAATGGTCTATTTCTTCATATATAGCCAACTTTGCAAATTCATAGAGAAATCATCTGTACTCCAAAACCAGTGAAACCAACTCCTAGATGCTTCTAAAATCATGCCTTGTTAAATGGGTATCCTTGCTCATTTTTCAAAATAATATTTCTGTACACCTCTTGCAAATTCATAAACCCCTTGATTCAATCATATCGAAATGTTTAGAAATGTCCATTGATCCACTTCCAATGAAATCACCTTGGTCATTCCGCATATGACCAGAGGTATCCTAGAAAAGTCCAACTCTCATTTTTAGAGCACTTTTTATTTTCTGTCTTGTTGTGTTGCTTATTATGGTTGCTTTCAACGATAGTTGACGAAGTAGACGAAATGCTTGGAGTTGGACCAGAGATGTTTGAAGACCTCGAAGACTTTGTTAAAACAGGCTAGCAGCCCTTTGACCATGTCTAAGAGACCCCTTTTTTTTGCACGTCATATGGCACTTTTATTGCTTGCATCGAAGTCATGATAAAATGGTGACCACTTGAGGTGGTTTGCCTCCGTTGCTTTTCTCATTGACACTTGCATGATGCATGACCCTACCTTTCTATGAGGGTTATGCCGGTGGGAGTAGATAGGATGCTAAGTAGTGCTACGCAAAAAGGGACGGGTATATGCATGGTGATGGAGACAAAGTATTTTCAAAAGGACTTTTCGAAAACCCCGTCGGGTGCCACTTATGCCCGAGGGAGATAATGAGATGGGTAACCACTTGATGACGAAGTGGTGTACCAAGGCAAGGGTGTGTGTTGTTTTCGAAAATGGATTAGATTTAAGATTTGTCGACTGTCCCAACCTTACATGCGCAATCACTCTACCCTTATATGGGAAAGGGCATTATTGATTACCTAGGCCGATACTAGTTTGGAGCCCACATTACTAGTGACGGGAGAGTTGTTGGTGCGCTCTCTCGGGACGGGGTCGTGCCAGGTAGGGCGGCCATGACTATTTTCACAGGGCACCGGATACACCGTTGTGTCCCCTCTCGGATGTTACGATCTCGAGTGAGTCTCGTATGATGTAAATCGTGAGGATATGGAACAATGAGTGGACTCCTTGTTAGTGTCGTCTAGGGAAAGATAGTGATCGGGTGCTTACCCCGGGTACTTGAGGTATCGCGGGTCATGGATGACACGGAAGTTCCCCGGATCTTGTGGGTAAAGTGTGCAACCTCTGCAGAGTGTAAAACTATTCGAATAGCCGTGTCCACGGTCAAGGATAGTTGGGCGGTGCTGCTTAAACTATGTCCACATGTTTACAAACCAGTGTGTGTGTTTGGATAAGTGGGAAGAACTACTTGGGTCAAGTCAAAGGACTTGACATGGATGAGTTGGGTTGGAGCCCACTCCCTTTGTGTTGATATCTGTAACCTGTCCTCTTGGTTACTTGAATTCTCCTGATGCATGTCTTACAAGCTGTTGATCATGTCATTGCACTCAAAACTAGCTTTCCGCAAAAATTTACCTATATCATGCATTATTGTATCTTGAACCAAAACATGGGTTGCTTGCGAGTACATTCAAAGTACTCATTGGCTTGCCACTGGTTATTTTATTGGCCAGGCATGAAAGAACAGGATATAATGAAGGATACCTTGGTGACGAACATGCGAGCTTGGACACTTCCCAGTCAGAATGCCTGTAGGGTTAAGGCAGATGGCATGGGTCCAAGTTATCGACGAAGATTTCCGCTGCGATGTTATAATGAAGACTCGACCATAATGGTCCTACTTGTGTAATACGGTATGTAGGGATGTAAGACTCTTGTTATTCAACTTCTGTGTGTTCAGTGAGCATTGATCTCTGGGATCACTGTACACGTGCATACGGTGATCATGACTTATGAGTCGGGGTCCAAACAATATGATGATACCGACGATCGAATCTCGGGAAAGTAACATACCGATGACAAAGGGAATAACGTATGTTGTCATTGCGGTTTGACCGATAAAGATCTTCATAGAATGTGTAGGAACCAATATGAGCATCCAGGTTCCGTTGTTTGTTATTGACCGGAGATGTGTCTCGGTCATGTCTACATAGTTCTCGAACCCGTAGGGTCCGCAGGCTTAACGTTCGATGCCGATTTGTATTATGAGTTATGTGTTTTGGTGACCGAAGTTTGTTCGGGGTCCCGGTTGAGATCATGGACATGATGGGGGTTCTCAAAATGGTTAAGAGGTAAATATTGATATATTGGACGATAGTATTCGAACACCGGAATGGTTCAGGTATTTGTCGGAGTACCGGGAGGTTACCGGACCCCCCCCCCTCGGGGGAAGTATTAGGCCTACATGGGCCATAGGGGAGAGGGTAGGCAGCCCACAGGGCTGGTCGCGCCCCCTCCCATTGGGAGTCTGAATTGGACTAGGGAGGGGGCTCTCCCCCCTTTCCTTCTCCTCTTCTCTCTCCCTTCCCTCTTCCCCCCTCTATGAGAAGGGAAAAAAGGGGGGCTAAATCCTACTAGGAGTGGAGTCCTAGTAGGACTCCCCCCCTTGGCACGCCCCTGGTAGCCGGCCTCCTCCTCTTCCTCCTTTATATACGTGGGCGAGCACCCCTTGGAGACACACCAATTGTTCCAAGCCGTGTGTGGCATCTCTCTCCATAGTTTACTCCTTCGATCATATTCACGTAGTGCTTAGGCGAAGCCCTGCGCGGATCACATCACCATCACCGTCACCACACCGTCGTGCTGACGAAACTCTCCCTCGACCCTCTGCTGGATCAAGAGTTCGAGGGACGTCATCAAGTTGAACGTGTGCTGAACTCGGAGGTGACATGTGTTCGGTACGTACTTGATCGGCTGGATCACGAAGACATTCTACTACATCAACCGCGTTAACCTAACGCTTCCGCTCTCGGTCTAGGAGGGTATGTGGACACACTCTCCCCTCTCGTTGCTATGCATCTCCTAGATAGATCTTGTGTGATCATAGGAATTTTTTTGAAATTGCATGCTACGTTCCCCAACAGGCTCGACGGGACGCGTGCGAGCAGTCCGCCGCGCAGGCTCGACGGGACGCGTGCATCCTGTCCATCTCGCAGGCTCGACGGGACAAGTGCAAGCAGCAAGGCTGGCCATGCTCATCAGGAAGCAAGCTCTTTGACCTCCATCCACCAGCCGCCACCCGCCTCGCTCAGAACTTCTCCATTAATGGGTCAATTAAAGCACCTGGAGGGAGGGTGTTTGCTTGTGATCCCATGGAAGCATTTGCTTTGTTTGTGTTTTCAACTCGTATTCCGGCCAAATTTAAATTGCCACATAGGGCAACGGATAATACAACAACAAATAAAATGGCAACGGATAATACAACGACAAATTTACAATGGTCCAGATAATAATTGTCTTACATATTCCGGATAATTTCAAATGCCACACACGGCAAAGCCTGGAAGACACGGGGGCAAGAGAAGAAATAAATCGCAGACAATGATCTGGGTCGCTACTGTCTCTACTCGTCGATGGATCTCCGGGCGACGACATCCTCCAACTCCTTGTTCAATTCCTCACGACTTTGCTTGAAAGCATCCACAGATTCCTCCACCTCCTGATCGCCCTCGATCCAGAGCTTCCTTAAGTCACCCATCAGTTCCTCGACGACCGCTGTCAGCATCATCCCCGAGGCACTCATCTGCTCATGCAGCATCTTCCAGCCGGTGGCCTCCTCCTCCTTCTCGGCGAGCGCCTTGAGGAGCTTCACATTGTCACCCATGAGTTGCTCGATGAGGCCAGTCGCCTTGTTAACCGAGGCATTGCTGATCTCAAGCAGCTTCATCAAGCTGTCGACCAGTTCCTGCTACTTAATAAGGGTAGCGAGAATGTCATCATCTCCGGCCAAGGACTTCAGCAATGCCAGCTCGTCGCGATCGCCGACGCGATGAGTGCGCTTGTGAGAGCCCTCGCGTGCTCGTGAGAGCTCCTTCAAGGGCTCCGCGGCGCGCCGGGACATCTCTGTTGTGGCTGCCGCTTCGCGGCGGGTCCTCTCTAGTGCTTCCACGACCTTGGTCTATACTGCCTGGTCATATGTCCACCCGAAACTCCTCCTATGAGTCATGGTGGAATGACTTGATGGGAAAGACCAGTTTTGTGGGTGATGAGGAGAGGAACTGTGAAGTAATTTTCGAGTGCGTAATTTTTATAGCCTGATGCTAAGTGTGAACACATATTAGTTTGATAGGTGTGAATAGATTTGCAATTACTTATTGCGTTGTAATATGCAATGTGACGAGAAACAAAGTCAAAATTTATTGATGGTTCTGGGCCTACAAAGCCCTTTTCTGTTATTCTGGCTCATCACAAATAGTTTTTTCGGGTCAACCATATGCCACACATCGGAAGGTTGAAACGTGGGCCCGCATTCTTGGATGTATGTGTCTGCCCGCTATCACACACGGTCAAGATATCACCATCGTGTCCTATGGATGCACTGTCGCGTCTCCCACTGGGTGCCAAAAGGTTGACCACGTGGTTGCTCGCCATTGAGGCGGCCGCGGCATGCTTTGCTCATGTCCGTCCACGTTTTGCTCGCCATTGAGGCGTCCGCGGTGCGCTTCACTTCGGCGTCCCTACACGCGCTTTGCTCGCCGTTGAGGTAAATTTACAATGGAAAGGGTTAATAATTGTCTTACATATTCAGGATAATTTAAAATGCCACATGCTGCAAGGCCCAAAACACTCACGACCTACATATGCATACAATTATAATAAAATGTAGACTAAGTGGAGCACACACACAGCCCGAATACCATATGCGGTGCCACATGTTATTTATCACACACGTGTTACCAAAAGGAAATGTATGTGTAACTTACTAATCATCGCACACGAGTACTTGCAGACGCATAGTGTGCGATACTCCTAGCCACCGCAAGCAACTAGTTTCATTTTTTAAGTTTTTTGTACGAACAGAATTGCACACGAACTAACTATAGTAACCGTCTGTGTTATAATATCTCATCGCAAATAGTTCATACGAGTGGGTTGTTTGCTGCGTATCACACACATCTTGTTTACACGAATCGTTTGTGTTCTTTTGGCTCATCGCAAATGCCACATATCACACACATCTTGTTAAGTTGAACCATTACTGTTCTCTTCCGTAATCGAAAATAGTTCGTCCGAGTGAACCGTATAACATATATCACACACACTTTGATCTGGCTGACTATTTCTGTTGCATTTCCCTAATAGCACATAGTTCATCCGAGCGAACTGTATGCCGTTTATCGCACACACATTGATATGGCTGCCCCTTTCTGTTGTTCTACCTCATCGCAAACAGTTCTTCTGGATCAACCATACGCCCCGCATCGCACACGTAACTAAAATCTGAACTGTGTTTGATGCCTCCGCCATCACAAACATTTTGCATCTTTTTGACGGTTTTTTACATCCCTGTTTGCGATTAATGCATCGCACATAGTTTCGTCAAAGGGTCTCTGATCGTAGTGTCGCGTTAGCAGCATCCTGCAGTAGTGATTCCTTCTACCACCAGTCTGAGGGCAAAGTGTTTGTCACAAAAGTAGGACACTTTCTCGAGAAAGAATTTCTCGCTAAAGAACCAAGTGGGAGGACAGTACAACTTAATGAGATTAGTGAATCTTCGGCGACCGTTGATATGGCTAAGGAACCAGAAGTAATTCCACAAATTATCCCTACAACCGAGCTAGAAGTTGTCGCATGTGATGTGGAAACTTCAGAATGTTGTAACCGAACCACACAGATCAGGTAGGGCTATCCAGCCACCTAAGTGGTTTCATAACAAAATCTTTATCCTTGAAGATGATGAACCTGCGCACTACAAGGAAGCGATGGCAGGGCCTAGCTCAAGGGAATGGCACAAGGCCATGAAATCTGAGATGGAATCCATGTACGAAAACCAAGTTTGGAACTTGGAAGAACTTCTAGTTGGCGTATAACCTATTGGTTATAAATGGATTTTCAAAAGAAAGACGGACGTGGATGGTAACATTAATATCCACAAAGCTAGACTTGTCGTGAAAGGGTTCACGCAAGTTCCAGGAGTGGGCTACGACGAGACTTTCTCGCCCGTAGCTATGCTTAGGTCTGTTCGGATATGATATTACTAGCAATTGTTGCTTATTTAGATTATGAAATATGGCGGGTGGATGTCAAAATGTCTTTCCTAAATGGAAACCTCAAAGAGGATTTATACATGATACATCCAGAAGGTTTTGTCGTTCATAAGGATGCTAGAAAGGTATGCAGACTTCATAAAGCCATTTATGGTCTGAAGCAAGCGTCAAGGAGCTGGAACATTCATTTTGATGAAGTGGTCAAAGAGTTTGGCTTCATCAGGAATGACGAAGAATCTTGTGTTTACAAGAAGTTTAGTGGGAACGCAAAAGCATTTCTAACCTTGTATATGGATGACATATTGTTGATTGGAAATGACATGAATTTCCTTAGCGAAATAAAAGACTCATTGAAGAAGAGTTTTTTGATGAAGGACTTAGGCGAAGCGGTATATGTATTAGGCATCAGAATCTATAGAGATATATCAAAACGCCTAATAGCGCTTAGCCAAAGCATGCACATTGACAAGGTGTTGAAAAGGTTCAACTTGGAGAACTCCAAGAAAGGCCTACTCCCCATGTCACCTAGCACAGTGCTTTGCAAGAATCAATGTCCTCGGACTCTCGATGAGCGAGTACAAATGAATGATGTTCCATATGCCTCGGCAGTTGGTTCTATTATGTATGCCATGCTATGTACAAGACCGGATGTTTCCTATGCGCTAAGTGTTAGCAGCCGGTACCAAAGTGATCCAAGACTAGAACAATGGGCCGTAGTCAAGGGTGCTCTTAAGTACCTCAGAAGGACAAAGGATTTACTCCTTGTGTATGGAGGTGATGAAGAGCTCATTGTAAGTGGTTGCACTGATGCAGCCTTCATGACTGACCCAGATGACTTCAAATCTCAATCAGGCTATGTTTTCATATTGAACGTCGGCACAGTTGATTGGAAAAGTGCCAAATAGAAGACTGTGGTGGATTCTACGACGGAGGCGGAATATGTTGCAGCTTTAGAAGCCTCCAAGGAGGCAGTCTGGATCAAGCAGTTTCTTGAAGACCTTGGTGTGGTTCCAAGTGCACTGGACCCGATGGAGATCTATTATGATAATATTGCCGACGTAGCTCCGGCTAGGGAGCCATCTTCACATGATAAGACAAGACATATTGAACGCAAATATAAACTCATTCGACATCATGTTGAAGCAGGTTTAGTGAAAGTACACAAAGTTCACACGGATCTAAATGTGCCAGACCTGATGACAAAGCCTCTACCACGAGTAAAGCATGAGCAACACCCAATAGCCATTGGTGTTAGGGAAGCCATGTAACTGGATTATGACTCTAGTGAAAGTGGGAGTCTATATGTGATATGTCCTAGAGGCAGTAATAATAGTTATTTTGTATCTCCGAGTTTGTAATGAATGTTTATTATCCATGCTATAACTACTATGATTCTCGAGTCTGCAATAACACAAGGCTTGGAGGGAAACTCATATGCATGTGTGATATAATAAATGGTAAAACGTATTCCTAGTCTTTCCTCTAAGAATGGCTCAAGTATTGCATGATGATCCTGTTTTCCTGATCATAGGCACGACTATGCCGATGATTTTGAAGGCACGATGTTAGGAGAACACTTGTGTTGAATCGACCCAAATTAATGTTATGCTATGCGATACATTCTTCACAAGTTAATGGTTAATAACACAAAGATAGTTAATGTTTGCATAATTCCTTAGACCAGGAGAGTATCAAGTTCCTTCGTACTTGCTTTGTGAACTTTGGGGTATGTTAAACGTCATCCATAACTGGCTGTCTATTACGGCCTTACGGGTTCACGGAAAAGTATGCCAATTAACATAAAGATTGGGATTTCCTCCTCCGACGATGGAGATATATTCTCGGGCCCTCTTGGTGTTATGGTATCGATCATTGTCTGGCCAGACACATGGTGATTTGATCACAGGGATGCCGGAACACGAAAATGAGAAAATGGAACAAAACCGGTAACGAGGTAACAAGCATAGTGGAAAAATTGTTGATCCATTGGGATGCGATAAATCTCACCTTGGGTATTTGTAACATATCACGAAGCAATAGGAATAGCACACGGCAACTCGAGGTTCACTCAAATAATTATTCGTGTGGGTATAGGGGTCAATATTGGTGTCCACGACTCCGATGTTGATCATTGATTGGAATGTGTTCCACTCATGTCTATACTTCACCGAACCTACAGGGTCACACACTTAAGGGTCATCTATCTACTGAATACTAGACTGAGAGAAAGTCACCGGAAAAGTTTCGGAGACAACGGAAGAGTTCCAAAGAGAGAACACCGGAAGAGTTTCAGTAAAACCAAAAAATTGTTTCAGAATATACCATTAAGCCAAATTGGTTTCGGCACACGCTTGAAAATTCTTGGAGGGCTCAAGAATTGTTTTCGGAACTTCTGGGATTTTCCAAAAAAATGGAAATGTTCTAGAGCTGCCGGAACTGCTTTGGTTGCTTTTCGCTGATGAAAATCATTGATCTGAAAAAGTTTCAGAATGCGTCCAAAATTATTTTAGTGGGTACTGGAATCATCCTAAGACCCAGAGAAATATTTTCAGATTTAATGGACATGAAAATTTGTCTTCATGAATAGTGAAAACTCATTATTGTTTGCTTTTTGCTAATAAAAATCATTGATTCGGAAATGTTTTGGAACGTGTCCAGAATTGTGTTAGTGGGCACTGGAAATGTTTTGCACCTACAGAAATATTTTCAGATTTAACGGTCGTGGAAAAATGTTTTCGTGAATAGTGAAAAGCACTATTTGGTGGCTTCCTGGAGAAGCCACCTTGAGGGCTTTTTGGTATTTTCCCTAGTGGCTTCTTGGAGAAGCCACCTTGAGGGCATTTTGGTATTTCCAAGTGACCTCTACCCCTTGGGCTTGGCCTATAAATACAGGTGGAGAGGTGCTCTCCATACACACTCTTTCACACATAAAAATGCAATGCAATGATCTAGCCATCTCTCCCCCTCCCCGTGAAATAGTTTCATAGAGCCGAAAGGCTGTCTGGGTTCCGGAGGGAACTATTTCTGGACGGCGGAGCCCTTCCGAATAACTGACACCGTATGTGTCACTACAAAAAAAATACACTTCCATGATGATACGTGTTTGTCACAGTAGGTTTCGTTTTTTGTCATGCATGTACATCCATGACAAATTTATGACAGAATCAAGATAGTCATACCTGTGCTGTCGTAGAAGTGTTCCATGACATACCAAAATTATCATCACGGAAGTGTCCACTTCCATGACGATACATCGCGCGTCACAGAAGTGCTTTTGTCAAGGGTGACCGACACGTGGCATCCATCGTAACGGAACGCCATTAAGCTATCGGGTCGGGTTTTGGATCCGATAACCCGTTAACAGCACCGACCAATGGGGATTTTCCACGTGTAAAATCATCATTGGCTAGAGGAAACACGTGTCGGCTCATCGTTGGGACAAATGTCATCCACTCATTGGACAGGAGGCGCCTATGATAGGTCGACACGTGGCACGGCCCAATAGTGGCCCATTCCGGTGAAAAAGGCCGGCCCAGTAAAAATTAGCAGGCCGGCCCATATAAGGCCTACTTGTGTCAGGTCCATTTAAGCCCACGGCCCATACGAGATGTGCCAATTCGTCCCGTTAAAGATTTTGACACCATTGCAGCCCATCATCAGTTCGAGCCCGTTAACAGCCCACTATATATTTGGGCTCAATATAGGCCCGATGAGATTTCGGTCTGTTAACGGCCCATTTAATGGATGGGCCAATTTTCAGGATGTACATCTTTTGGCCTTTTAGCGACCCATTTAAATGTTGGGCTAATTTCCGGCCCGGTGTGTCTTTCAGCCTGTTGATGGCCCATAAATCTGATGGGCCATTTGTAGTCGGACCTGAGTTTCGGCCTTTTAGCGGCCCATTTAAGTGTTGGGCCAATTTCTGGCCCAGTGTCACTTTCAGCCTGTTGACGGCCCATAAATCAGTTGGGCCAATTGTAGTCGAACCTGAGTTTTGGCCTTTTAGCGACCCATTTAAGTGTTGGGTCAATTCCCGGCCCTGTGTGCCTTTCGGCCTGTTAACGGACCATAAATGAGTTGGGCCATTTGTAGTCGGACCTTAGTTTTGGCCTCTTAACGGCCCATGCCCTTCATGGTCCAATACCAGCCCGGTTTCTCTTTCGGCCTGCTAAAGGCCCACAACACAATTGGGCCATTTACAATACGACCTGACTTTCGGCCTCTTAGCGGCCCATGCTCTTCATGGTCCAATACAAGCCCGCTGTCTCTTTCGGCCTGCTAAAGGCCTACAGTATAGTTGGGCCATATGTAGCCCAAACTTAGTAACAGCTTGTTAACGGCCCGTGAAATAAATTGGGGCCACCTGTTGCCCGCTTTGATGTCGGCCTGTTAACGACCCGGGAGGTAAGAGGGCCGACCATTAACTTTCGGCCTAGTAACGGCCCATTAACTTAATGGGCCCACTAAAGTTCGTTCATGTATTTAGGCCAAATTAGATAATTTGAGCCCATTACGACGAGCAAAGGTATGGCATACAGGGAATAATGTTGCACATCCAGAACATATTACAGGAAATTACATCCACTAGGCAATCAAAGATTGATGCCAGTGCAAATAAATGAGCAGAACCTAACCATCTACAACATCACAATCTGCAACCTCAGCACAGATGACGCCCATAAGCACGTGGGCAAGTTCTTGCTGCTTTGCCACACCGTCTCTGAAAACATTGATCAGTTGTTGTGTCGCACGACTCTGCACCTCTGATTCATCCACCATTTCCATCATTGCTTCAGCCATTAATTGGTTCACAAACATACATTTATTCTGTCACATTCGAGACAGAGGATACTGAACAGATTCAGATGGCGGTTTCGGCAGGCTTGTATTATTGATAGTGGGGAGTGTCTTGACCACTGCATCATAACATAAATTAGGATGGGAACCAAACAGATTAATCATAAGTTATTGCCATATTACCTCGCCTAGATTTACTAGAAAGAAACAATGGGGTTGCCTTGCTATTTTCAGAGTTTGTCTTCTTATCTTCCGCAGCCTGCACAAAATTAACACACTAGCATTGCTATCATTGGCCAAGTCAGATAGTAGGAAAGCAACATTGACACAATGAATGTTTGGGAAACTAGCCTATACCAAATTAACACAATATGGCACAACTATCATCAGCCAAGTAAGGTAATACGAAAGCAACATTGACACAATGAATGAATGGGCAACCAGAGAAGCACTACAATTCAGTAATGTGCGTGATATGAGATAGCACATTCATGCAGCTCAGTACGCAAAACTACCAGGCAGTTTTCCTTACAAAAATCAACATTGGCGCCTTTAACATTTTGCTACAACTAATTTTAGATCAAATAAAGGTTAGATCCAGGCCGATTAACAAAATACATGCTGATGTAAAAATATAGTGATATACAACAGGTACTTACATCAGCACTGGAGCATAGAGAATTCCCGCAAGATATTTTCCTCGAATATGATCCCAATGGAGGAAGTCTTGTATCGTTTAACCTTATTTTCTAAAAGAGAGACGGGTAAGAAACATGTAGAAAATATGATCAGAATGCTATAAAATTTCATGATGCGAGGATACGCACACGCTTCTTAGAATGGAGTTGACATTCTTTTGCTGGACTTGAGTGGACTAGTTCTTTGGCCACTGGAATCTACTTATTATCAGTGGGAGTTGGGTTTCTCTGTGCTGGAGCAGTATCTATGAAAAATGGAGTTGGTTTATTATCTCCTGGCATTTGGATCTTTTGCAAAGACCTGGTTTGTAACCCTTCAGATTCTAACATAGCCATCTTCCCCTTGCATGCCTTATATAGAAGAATGGTGATTCAGTTATAAAACATGCTACAACAGAGATGGGATAGGTACTAAAGAATAGAAAGGCATGACATATTGATATGTATTCACTCCATCCGGAAATAAATGGATGGGTCTAGGCGTATTTCAGTTCTAGATACATCCAGTTTTATCCATTTCTGCGACATTTAATCCGGACGGAGGGAGTATGATGTAAGAGCTAGGGATACGGCAGGACAACACAGTAAAAAAACACTGAAAAACCCACTGCAGAACCAAAGTATTCAAACCCACTGATATGAGATAGTACACTCATGCAGCTCAGGATGCAAAACTACCAGACAGTTTTCCTTGCAAAAATCAACATTGTGGCCTTTAATCATACATTTAGCTACAACTAAATTTAGATCAGATAAAGGTTGGATTCACGCCGATTAACAAAATACATGCTGATGTAAAAATATAGTGATATACAACAGGTACTTACAACTACATTGGAGCACAGAGAATTCCTGCAAGAATCTTTCCTCATAAATGATACCATTGCAGAAAATCTTCTATCTGTTAAGGTTATTTTCTAAAAGAGAGATGGGTAAGAAACATGTAGAAAATATGATCAGCATGGTATAAAATTTCATGATGCAAGGATACGCACACGCTTCTTAGAATTGAGTTGACATATTTTTGCTGGACTGGAGCGGACTAGTTCTTTGGCCACTGGAATCTGCTTATTATCAGTAGGAGTTGGGTTTCTCTGTGCTGGAGCAGTATCTATAAAACTGGAGTTGGTTTATTATCTCCTGGCGTTTGGATCTTTTGCAAAGGCCTTGTTTGTAACCCTTCAGATTCTAACATAGTCGTCTTCCCCTTGCATGCCTTGTATAGAAGAATGGTGCTTTAATTATAAAACATGCGACAGTAGAGAGATGGAATAGGTACTGAAGAATAGAAAGGCATGACATATTGACATGTATTCCCTCCATCCGGAAAAAAATGGATGGGTCTAGGCGTTTTTCAGTTCTAGATACATCCTTTTTTATCCATTTCGGCAACATGTAATCCAGACGGAGGGAGTATGGTGTAAGAGCTAGGGATACGACAGGACAACACAGCGAAAAAACACTAGTTGAATGTAAAAATGTATGCTAGCGGAATACGTACAGAAATAACTAAGGCAACATACACGTGTATGATTGGGAAAATAAGATGGCATTGCAACAGAGCACTAGAACATCACTTCAATGTAAAAAAACATGGTATGGTAGACAGATGAAGTACATACTGATGAATAACAATGCATAAGATATTCAGAAGCATGATGTCCAAATTCAGCAGATGGCATTGCGATAGAGTAGAATGATAGTACTTGAATTTGAAAACATGTGATCATGAATGGAATAGGTACTGAAAAACAGGAAGGCATGACATATTTACATGCATGATCAGCATGCTAAGCACATGGCATTGCAACAGAGTAGATACACTCCAGGACATTATATGCATGTTGTACCCATATCACAGGCCAAGTTAGAGCAAGGACCTTGTGGGGTGAAGAGGATTCATCATCTTTCTGCAAGTCTTCTGAAGAACTGCCTTTACATGTTCCATCATATTGGGTATCATTGACATCAAGTTTATTGGCCTTTACATTGCTCCGTGAGGTTCTTGTGGATATATCAGTGTGTGCAATTATATCTGACATGCATGGAAGACAACTAGTAGTTAGATTTATGTAATGAGTGCCTATAGGAGACGACATAAATAGTAGGACTGGGGTTAACTAGCAGCAACAGGTCTCATAAACTAAAGGGAGAAGACAGATGAAAGCTACATAATATGTATCGTTTGTACTCGAGATTAACTAGATGGCACACAAAAGTATTAAAGAACAACATAGGAAATACTAGAAGTGGTATAATACTATAATCACCAGCCTGTGGGATAGCATTGGTTGATGGATGATAACTATGGAACAATGTTACCTAAAGAACAAGTATCTTAGCTGAACATGGAACAACATTAACTCCTGAACAAGACCCGTAAGAGATCAACATGAATATACAGTGAAATGTGGTGATATATTTTCCATGCTTAGATGAATAACAAAGCCATAAATGTTGCACACAAGTAAGATGAGGGTACAACCTATCTGGCTGCCATCCATAGGAGTGAGCATCATGTGCTGACTTGTCAATGGCCCTGCAGTTGTTGTGGCTGTGCATGTCGGGCACGCGCATTCGATGCAGGGAACTGTTGAGTGGGGACTATAGCTCCCTTCTGGTGTATGCTTCCCTTATTGGAGCAGCTGCGGTGAGTCGGAAGACGGTGTGTCTGAAGATGTAGATGACGCATAATGTTAAGAACGACATATCTCTTTGATCTAAAGAAATACACTAAGAGATCAACAGCAAGGTACGAGAGTGGTCACACGTCTATTGACTGAATACTAAATTGGGGTCACACGATTTTATTTTATTTTGGTACTATCCGATATGCGGTGGATGGTTGGCCGTCTTGTGCCTCCTGGCTGACACTATTCAGAATCTTCCCCGAAGAGCCAGCGACCAACGGCAGAGCAGCCTGCCTCCGCCGTCCGTGGCCCCGGCCAAAACCCCGCTCCCTGCCCTACCGCACTACCGTGGTTGCGCCGCCCCCAAGACAATCCACAAAGACTCCCCGTCATCCATATACGGCAGCGGAAGTACCTTCAACCCATGCAACTCTAAAAGATAGCCATCTAAGCACTGCTTCCGCGGTGAACTTTGCGGCCCCGCACCCTTACGTTAGACACCAGCCAACCGGCAGCCTAGGAGCTCCGCCGCCTCGAGGGGTGCTGCTTTCCATTGCAAATCGATTGGCCCAGAATAAAAATTCAGACAACTGACGCCTAAATAAAGTGATTTGAGATGAGGGTGCGACCTATCTGGCGGCATGGTGAAGTAGGCAGGTCCAGCTGCCGAGTCGGTGAGGCCGGCGTTGTTGCGGTGGTGACCGGTGGCAGGGAAAGAGCGATGTCGCGACGGTCGACGGCTACGCCGAAGCAGCGCCAGGACTCTGGACGGATCCGAAGTTGGAGCCGCTCCGGCGCCGTGAACAACGGCAGGGGTGAATCGGCTCCGATACGGTTCACGCGTCCGTCGTCGAGGCAGCACCAGCAGCACGGAGTAAGAGGCACATGGCCCAGTGCACGACGGCAAATGGACAGCGTCTCCGGCATTAGGGAGGAGGGCGGCTGTGAAATTGGTGCGGTGGGGGCGCCATGGACGTGGGGCTGAGGTTTCGTGGCTCGGGAGAAGGGAGCTTCCCGGGGAGAAGGTGATTTGGCGCCCACGAGGTATGAATGGGGGCGGGCGGGGGAAATTGGGAGGGGAGTGGAACCATGTCTTACAGACGCATTTGTCTGAAATGTGACGGGGAGTTACAGTTCTACCCTTGCCTATAGGCTTCTCGGCTTGGGTCTCTGTACTGAGGGTCGGGGATAGTAGAGTAACTTTGCTTCTCTGGGCGGGAGCGATTTCGGGCGAGGAGGGCGTGTTTTGAACTATAGTGGGCGCGAGCGATTTCGGGCGAGGAGAGCGTGTTTTGCCAACCATGGTTTATGAATTATTCGGCGCATGTCATTTCGGCCGAGGAGAAGGCGCGCTTGGATGAAGTTACGAACCTACCCTCGATGTACAACGGGCCAATTGATGTGTGTCCCACATAGGATGGTAATTTCGCGTCTCCCATTTATTTGCTTGGACGAATTCCACCGAGCAGAGAGGATGTTTAACGGTTTGTTCAAATTTTGGGAAAACGAGCATCCACGTCTACCTTACCAAGTTGATTCGGATCAAATTTTGAAATATTAGCTTGCCACTTCTTTTTTAGATGGGGAGATGATGCTCGGGAGTAATGTGTTTTTACATGCTCGTTGCTAGCGATTTACTATATGACAAATAGTTGACCCACTCAAAAACGCGAATCAAACCCAAAATGAAATATCTCGATTAAATGAAATAGCTCGTTTAGTAGGTCAAAATAGTGAACTAAATCCAAAATTGAACACCTCAATCGAGTAGCATGTTGTACAGTATTATAGTACTCCATGAACATGTTGAAAGTCAAATTAATGAACTTGTTTGATATACGCATATATCCGTTCATGTGTGGATTGCAGACAACATGTTCTCCAATTTAAATATTTGAATGCAAGTTTATATCGAAACATGGTTTATATCAGTCTTTGATGCATAAA
>NC_041388.1:347155205-347194987 GCF_002162155.2 Triticum dicoccoides | reverse complement strand
TTCTAGTTCGCATGCATATATACACCATCTATAGGTCTCTCTCGCACACTATGTATGATACTCTAGCTAGTCCAAGCTAGATATCTTGGGTGCACTCATCGTACACACACAGATTCCTTGGCTCTTTGCCTGTAACTCTCTCACGCACAACTATGTCGTCTCAGAGCTCTTCCCCCCCTCTCTCAAACTCTCCATCCACCTGGGTCACACATACACATACATATCTCACTCACACTCGGTAGGCCCATCTAAAACTCTATCTCTCCCCCTCGTTCTCTCTCCATCTCACACGCGCACACACACAATCTCATGCCCAGCTAGCCAAGTATGATGGTCTCTCACTCAATTATAGGCACACGCAGTCCCCCTATATGTATATGACTAGCTAATCCTGGTCACCATCACAAACATGTGCATGGTCTATCTCGATTTCTCTCGGGGCATCTTTCTATCGCGCACGCACTCCCTCGATCTCCCACCCATATAGTCCCCTCACAATCTTGACGGGATCTCTCTATCACAAACACACCCTCTCTCCCTCCCCATGCGTCCATGCCATCCATGTGTCCCTCTCGACCTTTGTTCCTTGTTGGCCAGACCTCTATTGGACATGTGCTACAGGGGTGTCTCTCTCTGTTGCAAACAATCACACACTAGCTATCTTCGTGTATCTCCTCGCCTCGCTTTTCCATCTCGGAGATGCATGCGTGATATGTTCGCATAAGAAACGAAAAAACACACACTCTCTCTAATTTATCATTTGTTGTCACTTTCTCTTTCACACACATACACTTTTTGCACACTTACTCATTCTCCTTCACACGCACTTGATCTGTCTCGACTGAGGCACTCTCCTCGGTCCATAGCATATAGATTTATTGAAAAGTCAAACATCACAAAGTTTGACCATGTACGTGGAGAAAAAGAATTACATCTAGTACGTCAAACATATACCATTAGATTCACCATGAGATGTAGTTTTGTATGATGTATCTTTGGTATTGAGATATAAATAACATTTGCGTAAACCTGATCAAAGTTTCCAAAGTTTGACTTCTAAAAAATTTACATGCACTGCATTATCGAGCGGATGGAATATCTCTTTCCCCCTCTTAGTTATCTGATGCTGTCGGATTTTGGGTTCTGGCAGACCCTTGAGGTTTGAACACTGGGGTGTGCGCGGAGATTTCGCCTCCTACCTTCCTGCACCCCTCCGCCTTGCTAGGATCTGAACTAAGGAAAGAACAACGCAAGAGACACACGGTTTATACTGGTTCAGGCCACCGTTGTGGTGTAATACCCTACTCTAGTGTGTGGTGTGGTGGATTGCCTCTTGGGCTGATGATGATGAACAATACAAGGAAGAACAGCCTCGCAAGGGTCTGTTCTTGGCTGGGGCGATGAACTACTGGGAGGAGCTCAGTCACCTTTCTCTCTCTCTCTTCCCGATCTTCTCTAGCCTTCCAACCCTCCGGCTCGCCCCCTTGGCTCTATGGGTGGCTGGTCCTATTTTATAGAGGCCCTGGTCCTCTTCCCAAATATCGAGCGGGAAGGGAGCCAACAATGGCGGCCTAATTTGAAGGGGGGCAGCTAGTATCAGCTATCCTGACAAAAGTAGTCTTCGCCTGTGCAAAGCTCTGGTGATGACGCCGTCTTGGGCTCCACGGTGACCTCCGTCTCGTAGTCCTCCTGGTCTTGGTCTCGTTGCACCGAAATGGCAACCTTTGCCTGATGCCTCAGTACTCCGCGGCTGCGCTTGCCCCCTTTGCACCAAAGAGGAAGGGAGGACACTGCGCAGGCTGGCACCCGCCTGGCGCCCCCGGTCGTCATGGCTTGCGTCACGGGCACCTCGTGAGGTACCCCGCCTTGATCACTCCGCCCCCTCGTGAGCCAGCCTAACGAGGCCGTGCCTGAGGAAGCTCCGCGTCGTCCGCCCCGTGAGGCTTGGCCCCTCGCGAGGGTCTTGGGTTTGTGTTGGTGAAGATGGGCCACGCTAGGGCCCCCTTTGAGCCACGCCGCAGGCCGCAGGTAGGCAAGTCTGGGGACCCCCATTCCCAGAACGCCGACAGTAGCCCCCGGGCCCAAGGCGCGCCAGGACTTGGCCTCGCAAGGAGGCGGAAGGGTAAGAGCGAAGCGCCGCGGGCCCTAACAGCCTGCGGCCTTGGGCGCCGCGTGGCGGTTGATTGGACGTGGGCGCCCTAGCAACCGCGCGAGTTGATAAAGGAGCGGCATCCACCTAGGCTTTGCTTCTTGCTTTCCCCAGTTGCTGCTCAGATCCCCTTTCTTGCGCCTCTCCTTCCTTCCTCCAAAATTTCCAGATCCACTCCGACCGTGTGACCTAGGAAGCCATGGCGCCTCGTTAGCCCCCGGCCGTTGCTTGGTACTCGTCTGCCCTGGAACCGCCGAGCGTGTCGGAGGCGAGCCTTGCCCGGTTGCGCCGGATGGCGACGACGCGGGGCATCAACGGGGCGAAGGTGTTTAAAGCCGGCTCCGCCACCCCTGAGGGTCAAGGGAGCACCTTCTATCCGCTCTTCGTAAGTGCCATTGCTGCTGGCCTGGTGCCTCCCTTCTCCGAGTTCTTCTTCTCTGTCCTCAGCCACTATAAGCTACAAGCCCTGCATCTCCACCCCAACTCCGTCCTTCTCCTGGCAATCTTCGCCTATTACTGCGAGGCTCACGTAGGGGTGCAGCCCTCAGTGGCCTTGCTGCGCCACTACTTCTACCTCCGGACCTCTCGTGGTACTGCTTCCGCGTGCGCGAGCTTCATCGCGTATGGTGGCGCCATTGCCATTTCGAACCCCGGGAAAAGGATTGAGGGCTTCAGGAGCAAGTGGGTCTTGGTGGATGCTGGGCGCATCCACCCTCGGCCGATCTTTCCCACGAAGCAGCCCATGAGCTCCAGTGATTGGGGTCGAGTGGAGCTCATGGACCCCCGCGCGAAGCTGATGTTGGAGAAGATGGACGCGGATCTGAGGCCGGCCAATATGGCGGCGGTGAAACTGACCGGCGCGTCGCTGCTGAGGGAATTCCTGGAGCACCGGCTGGCTTCGCTTCGGCAGTACTCACTTCCGATGTGGAGGCCCCGCCCGAGCCCCGCGGCCTTAGCCAACGGAGATCTGGCTGCTGTCCTCCAATCTCTGGTCGGGGGCGATGTGGCGAGGTTGGCGGGCGCTCCTACGCCCTTGTTCCTCCGCGACGACTGGGAGCAGGTAGTGGAGTCCATGCCCGTCTTCAAGGAGAAGCTCAAGAAACGAGGTCCACCTTCACCAAGAGCAGGAAGAAGGCGTGAAGGCTTGCGAGGCGGCTCTCAAGGAGAGGGAGGTCAAGCTCAAGAAACGCCGCGACCGCCTAGGCGCGCTGGAGCAGGAGTTGGGGGAGAGGAAGGCCAAGCTGGACGACGAGGCCCTAGTTCTTGCCGAGGACCGCGTGGCCTTCACGGAGATGGAGGCGAGGGTTCACTCCTCACTGAGGATGCTTTATGACAGCGGCCTGGAGAGCCCACTGGCCGGTGCCGAGGACGGCCCCGCCAAGCTGCTTCCCTTCCTGGTTCACGCTCTTGAAGATGTCGCCCTTGGCCTTGGCCCCGCGGCCGAGGCCGGGGCGCGTGTCCTACCTTCTGCAGCAATGACGCGGGTCCTCACCCACATCTACCTTCGCGATCCCGGTGTCGACCTCGACAGCCTGCTGGAGCCAGTGAGCGGCGAGCGTGCCGCTGCCGCTACCGAGGCCGTGAAGGGTCACGTAGAGGCCTTGTTGGGGAAGTTCCGGGCCTTCAGCACCAAGCTGAAGCAAGGCGCTGCCGACCCCATCACTCCGTGAGGCGTACCCAATCCGCGCTATCCCATCGCCGACAAGTGACTCCGTCGCGGCTCCTGTCCTGCCTTTAATTCCTGCACATGTATCATGCCTCAGGGAGGCGTTTAAACTTGCGTTTGGCATCGAGATAACAGTGCAGACTGTAATATTTGCTTTTGAACTTCTTGAAATTTGCGCCTTTCCTTCCTACTTGCTTATGTTCTACGCCGGCAGAGCCCGGCCCCGCGCATGCCTCACCCAGTGTTGGTCCCGACCGGAAACCAGGACGGGGCCAAGGAGTGAGGGGCCATGTGACAAGTTAGGCTCCTGAGTCGCGATGCTCAGGAGTCCCCCTTGGCGCACGAACAGCAAGTAGGGAGGTGTGATGCGGGTGGATCTACCGTTCTACGTCTGCAGATCCCGGCCGTGCGCGTACCTCACCTAGCATTGGTCCCGACTGGAAACCAGGACGGGGCCACGGAGTGAGGGGCTACGTGACCAGTTAGGCCCCTGAGTCGCGATACTCAGGAGTCCCCCTTGACGCACGAACAGCAAGTAAGGAGGTGTGATGCGGGTGGATCTACCGTTCTACGTCTGCAGAGCCCGGCCGCGCGCGTACCTCACCCAGCGTTGGTCCCGACCGAAAACCAGGACGGGGCCACGGAGTGAGGGGCTACGTGACCAGTTAGGCTCCTGAGTTGCGATGCCCAGGAGTCCCCCTTGACGCTCAAATGGCCTTTGTACCTTGGCTCCGCTCGGGGAGAGATGCGTGACGAACCAGGCCCGGGGGACCTGGCTGAGTGGCGTGCGTCTGGGTGTGACCCAGGCGCAGCCCCCGTGCCCAGCCCCCTCGCGCGGCACTCCCGAGGGGAGGCGTTACGATGAGGCTAGACACTGAGCTCTGGGCTCCCAGAGGTTGGTGCGGCCCGGGGGCCACCCTCGGTTGTTTATCACCAGCGCGGAGCATAGCGCTACCGTATGTGTACGGGCATAGCCGCTCCTCGGCAGTTTCGTCAGCCAGCACGGAGCATGGTGCTTCCACTGGTACGTGGGAGGGGGCCCCCCTCCGGGAGGAGCCCCCGGGGCGTGTACAGCCCCGCCCTGACACGTGGCTGGCACAGTAGGGCCTGGTGAGGTGTATCTGGGCACCCGTGAGCCAGCGCGGGACTCACGGGGCCCTACCTCTAGGCGGGTTGCGCCTGGCACGGGGCCTTATCTTGTGATATGTCCCTGCAAATTTGGTTAGATGTCGGCACTCTACGTCCTCAGGTCCCGGCCCTCGAGCTGGTCTCAGCCATCGCTGGTATGCCAGGTCGCGATGCCATGGACAAGGCCAGAGGGTGAGGGCTGGAGAGCCAGTAAGAGCCCTGAGTCGCGATGCTCAGGTACCCCCCCTTTAACGTGCAAGTGGTCGGCATGGAGAAGAAGAGGTGCCGTGGACCGGCACCAAATAATTGAGCATGGTGGGTCTAACGCATAACCGGAAATAAACGCAAATGGGATACATGCCGCTGGGCCTGGCCCGAGCGGCTTGGGGATCATGCAGCCCGAGGGGCGCCCCCAACAAGGTAAGCTAACAACATGGAATAAAAAGGGGATACACGCCGCAGGGACGGACCCACGCGGCCTGGGAATAGTGCAGCCCTGGGGGGCGCTCCTAGCTGGAAATAAAACTCGAAAGATGTCACCTGATGATGTTGAGGACGAAGGAGCGTCGATGTAGCAGGCTCGGTGAGCTGCGGGAGCCGATCCTCATGAGCCCCCAGGCCCAGGGGCCTCGGGAGGCTCCGGAGGCGCTGGCGGCTCCTCACGGGCCATCTCCATCCCTGCCAGGGCTGCGGAACGCCTGGCCTCTCGTGCCCCCGTGATGCCCCTCATGAGGCGCTGGTATGTGTCAACCGCGTTCGGCAAGCTGAAAGGCATGCGAACGTAGCTGTAGGGTGGGCCTCCGCAGCGCCCCACTCGCGAGGGCCACAGGCGCTCCAGAGAGGCGACTCGGCTGAGCCCTGGTATGTCAATGCAGACGCGCAGCCCACCATCCTCGTCTGGATGGGGAGCCACTGCTGGTAGGCGGCGGCCGTCTTTCATGACTCTTGACTCCTGTAGCTCCTGAATGGCCTTGCTGACGAACTCCTGAGGGTCTGGATCTCCTTGCCTTGCTCCTTCTTGAGGGAAACGTGCTTCGAAACACGCCTCCATGTGGTGCCCAAGCGCCTCCCTTGTGACCCTGGCTAGGTCAGTGGCCCTCCAGGGGAGAGCCCCCGAGCCCTGCCTGAGGGGGGCGCCGGGCGCGCTTTCCTATGAGATGGAAGGAGGTTCCCCCTGGGCAGGCGCGGGCCCTGAGGGGCCTGCCTCCTGAGTGGTCGGGCCAAATGATGTCTTCTTCTTCTTAGGGGCGGTCTCGGGAGGCCTCCTGCTTCCACGATCCGGGTCTTCCAGTGACGCGGCCTGAAAGGCTCGTTCCAGGGAACACACCGCGTCCTTCTCTTCACATGGCACCGTGATGACTCCGCCGCTTCCTGGCATCTTGAGGATGTTGTAGCCGTGGTGAGTTACGACCATGAACTTGGCCAGCGCTGGGTACCCAAGGATGGCATTGTATGGTAGGCGAATGTGAGCGACGTCAAAGTCGATGAGCTCGGTGCGGTAGTTGTCGTGTGCCCCGAAGGTGACAGGGAGGTGGACCTGCCCAATCGGGACCGTGGAGCCGTCGGTGACACCGGAGAAAGGCTTGGTTGGCTGAAGCTGGCTGTAGGGCACTTGGAGGTTGTTGAATGTCTCCAAGGACAGGACGTTGAGCCCTGCACCGCCATCGATGAGGGTCTTGGTGACCACCACGTTGCTGATGATTGGGGAACAAAGCATCGGGAGAACTCCGGCTGTAGCCGCACACTTGAGCTGATCTGCTGAGCTGAACATGATGGCGCACGCCGACCACCTGAGAGGGTGCGTGGCTTCGAGCCTGGGGAGGATTGCATTCACTTCGCGGGCGAACTGCTTGAAGATGCACTAAGAGGCTGGGGCTTGTGCCCCGCCCAGGATGCAGGCGATCGCGCGGGGCTCCTGGAAGCCCCCAGCCCCCTCGTCCTGGTGGCGGTCCTCGTTTCTCCTTGGCTGCGGCGGCAGCAGTGGGAGGCCTGTGTTGCCTTGCGGGCGATCCTCGCGAGGCTGATCCCTCCAATCTCCCTCGCGAGGCTGATCTCTCCAGCCTTCCTCGCGAGGCGGGTCTTGACAGGGATCCTCGCGGGGTTGATCGCGCCACCCTTGGCGCAGGCCACGGTCTTCCCAGCATCCTGCCTTCCTTCCTCCTCCTCGGCCGTAGCCCCGGTCACTGCGGTCAGGGCGACGGCCGATCCTTCCTTCTCGCACGGCTCGGAGCTCTTGACATTCGTTGGTGTTGTGGGTGTGGAGGTCGTGGTACACACAGTACCGGCTGCCCTTGGAAGGTTCGGGCTGATCTCTGCCCCGCTTGGTGTCTGGTTCTGCCGCGAGCACGGCAGCCCCCTTGCGCTTCACATCCTTGGCCTTGGGCTTCTTCTCTTTTGGGTCTGCGGCAGGCAGTTCGAGGAGGGAAAGACACCCTTCCTCGGCCGTGGCGCACTTGGTTGCCAAGTTGAACAGCTCCAGGGAAGTGCACAGGTCTTCATGCATCGCCAGCTCCTGCTTCATCTTGACGTCGCGCACGCCGTCGGAGAAGGCCGAGATGATGACCTCCTCAGTCACCTTGGGAATCTTGAGGCGCGCGTTGTTGAAGCGCTGGATGTACTTCTGCAGGGTCTCCCTGGGCTGTTGCTTGATGCGGCGCATGTCGCTCACGGCGGGTGGCCGGTCGCGAGTGCCCTGGAAGTTGGCGATGAAGCGGGTGCGCATCTCGTCCCAGGAGGAGATTGTGCCTGGAGCCAGGTTCAGGAGCCAGGTCCGGGCCCCGTCCTTGAGTGCCATGGGGAACCAGTTCGCCATGACCTTCTCGTCTCCGTTGGCAGCTTCGATGCCCAGCTCATAGAGCTGGAGGAACTCCGCAGGGTCAGCCGTGCCGTCGTAGCGAGGAGGCAAGTCTGGCTTGAACTTGCCAGGCCACGCGACATTGTGTAGCTCGATGGTGAAGACGCGGCAGCCTGCTATGTCCACGGGAGGCCTTGGATGATGGGGAACTTGGTCTTGCATGTCCCCACGCGCTGCAGCTGGGAGCAGCGCGGGGTCTTGACGTGCGGGAGCAGGAGCATGGTCGCGACGTGCTGGAGCAGGGAGCGCCCGGGCAGCTTCTTGCGGGCGAGGGACTTCTTGACAGCTCTGCTCTTGCTGCGCTGGCGCCTGACGGAGCGGGTTCCGCCCAGGGGCCACGCGCCTTGGAGCCATGGCGCCTTCCTGAGGAGGAGGCAGCCGGGGCGCCGCCGGAGCTTCATTGCCCGCGCGGGGCGGGGTGCGGTGCAGCGGAACGGACGGCGCAGGAGAGCCCCCTGCGGCGCGGACGAGCTCGGCGACACGGTCGAGCCATTCTTCGTAGACGTCGTCGACGGGACGGTAGCACAGTTGCTCGTTTGCCGCGATGAGTGCAGCCCGAGCCTCCATGGGCACGCGGAGCGCGCGGGACGAAGAACCAGCTGGTGTGAGCGAGGGAGTCGCGGTGCGGCCGTCTTGCCGCACGGACGGATGCTGGGACGATGCTTGCTGCTCGTCCCCCGCCGGGCCGGTGGCGGCGTTGACGGCAGGTGACGGGGAACGGCGAGGACGCCCGCCGACAGGGGCCATCTGGGTGACGCGGGAAGCGAGCGCGGCCCGGCGCTCGGCGCGGGCCCGACGAGCGTCAGACATGGGCGTGACGGTCGGAGGAGAACGGGGTGGTGGAAGACGAATCCCGGCGCACCCCTACCTGGCGCGCCAAATGTCGGATTTCAGGTTCCGGCAGACCCTTGAGGTTCGAACACTGGGGTGCGCACGGAGATTTCGCCTCCTACCTTCCTGCACCCCTCCGCCTTGCTAGGATCTGAACTATGGAAAGAACAACGCAAGAGACACAGGGTTTATACTGGTTCAGGCCACCGTTGTGGTGTAATACCCTACTCCAGTGTGTGGTGTGGTGGATTGCCTCTTGGGCTGATGATGATGAACAATACAAGGAAGAACAGCCTCGCGAGGGTCTGTTCTTGGCTGGGGCGATGAACTACTGGGAGGAGCTCAGTCACCTTTCTCTCTCTCTCTCTCTCTCTCTCTCTCTCTCTTTCTGATCTTCTCTATCCTTCCAACCCTCCGGCTCGCCCCCTTGGCTCTGTGGGTGGCTGGTCCTATTTATAGAGGCCCTGTTCCTCTTCCCAAATATCGAGCGGGAAGGGAGCCAACAATGGCGGCCTAATTTGAAGGGGGACAGCTAGTATAAGCTATCCTGACAAAAGTAGTCTTCGCCTGCGCAAAGCTCTGGTGATGACGCCGTCTTGGGCTCCATGGTGACCTCCGTCTCGTAGTCCTCCTGGTCTTGGTCTCGTTGCACCGAAATGGCAACCTTTTCCTGATGCCTCGGTACTCCGTGGCTGCGCTTTCCCCCTTTGCACCAAAGAGGAAGGGAGGACACTGCGCGGGCTGGCATACTTTTGCGAAATATGGCATCGGCCACATAGTGGAAGGCAACAAATGCCCAAGCTCTTCACATGCTCCTAGTTAAATGAGAGGAAACACACACACACACAGAGAGAGAGAGTGAAAAAATATCACTAGCCAGCCAACCCTATCGTATGAGCGAATGATATTGGTACCTCTTGATGACACGGCAATCTTATGCAGCCAGCTGCTCTAATATGTTCTCTTCTTTTGCAGATAAAAAAAGACCTGAAAGTGAAAAATGTGCTGCACTATAACAATCTCATCGAATGCCTTGATCTCCATCTTATAGAAATTGATTTGCTTGACTACCGAGGCAACACATCTGAGATTAAATTGGCCAGGTTCTTTGTTCTGGAGGCAAGTGTGCCCAAGGTAATGAGGTTTGGCGTTCCCTGGCGCAACAATGAATGGCATACTGATCACCGCAAGTGTCTAAGCCTAAATGACAAAGTCTCCGCAGAAGCTGAATTTGTTTTTGAAACATCAAGTGGCCAGAGACTCGAAAATTTATTTGCCCATTAGTGACTTGTCAGGGCGGTGGATTTTAGTTTGTATGACAGTGATGCATCCACCTAAAGTAACGAAAGTTCTTACGTAAACTTCCTAGTAATTCCCTCTTCGTAGGTGCAGCATTACTCCTAACATTTGTAATATCAGTTTGAAACTTGTAATATTGCCGTGTCCTATTCCTGCGTTTACAAAATCCTGCGAATCAAATAGGTCCTGAGTTGGTGATGATGTTGTGCCTCCCATCTTTCACCAATAGCCGTCGGATCTAGATCTGACGCATACAAACCAAGCTTCTCCATTTTTGCAAAAAGATGCCCGCACTTGTTCCCTATTTACAAACAACTCCTTGTCTCTCACAATCAGCCTCATCTCCTCCCCACCACATCTAGAAGTAGAAGGCCGTGGAAAAATCTGGCGCGATGGCCGCTGCCGGAGCCGTCCACCCCCAATCTTGGTGTTCCATGCAATGCACGGGCATCTACGCATGGGAAATTATGTCGAACAGGGCTAGTTGTAAGCAGGCTAGCTCTACAGCCATGATGATAGTGACTGCAGACGGTGAGGCTGACTATGGTATGCCGAACACGGCGCCTATACTCAGGTGTCATCTCCGACGCAGGGTCTTGTCACTTTACTATGAGGAGCAGCACGTAATAATTTGACCAACGGATAGTACAGTGCTAGTACTCCTGCTACTACTCCTACATTGATAGTACTACTACTAGTACTAGTAGCACCACCGTCTGGATTTAGGAGTACTACCACGTCCATCTGGATTTTAGTATTTGACTAGCAATATCTAGTAATGCATGTCACCAAAAATGTACTACTCCCTCTGTAAATAAATACATGGTGTTTTATTCCTATCGGCGAGAGAACTTAATATTTTTTTGCTACTCCTAACTAGAGTACTAATAGGATTACATGCAATGAACTAAACACTACATGTCATGTTTGGTAGTCTCAAGTCATTGAAAGCATGCACAGCCCACATCTCTCATTGGTTGATATGTCATGAAATAAGAAACAAGGAGGGAGTTAATGCACTGTGCCTAAGTATTTTGGGATTATTTGGTTTTCGTAAGGTGAATTACACAGCATTTTTGTTTACATGCATTAAGATTTTATTAGTTAAATCAAAGGTCAAAACTTGGCGCAAAATGCAAAGGGGACCAATAAACCAGTAAACATCAAACTTCTCTCGTTTGGCCCCAACTAGAGGTCCGGTGAGATGACTATACTGCATCGGCACGGAGGGGGACGCAACTTCATTGACTTACGGCAACTGCCTTTGGGTGAATGACACGTGGCCCCAGGGGTGGCTGGCCCACCTATCATACAGCCAAAGGCAGGTGCAGTAGAGGGCCGAGGAGTAGTACGAAATCATACGCACCTACGCACGCTAACCAAGGGCTGAGTGATCACTCGAATCACAAAATCAGTTGAGTAGAAGCTACGCTAGACCCATGGAGGCGATGAGCGCGAGCATCAGCTGGCTGTGCCAGATGGTCCACGACGTCGGCTGCGGCCCGGCACCGAGGAACGTCTCCAGGTAGTATTGCTTGAGGCCGCTAGGGCAAGGGGCCGCTTGGACGACAACTTCGTCTCCTTGTTCGATGAGGTCCTTGTCGGTTTCCTCGACAAGTTGACCTTCGTCAAGAAGCTTGCGGATGACTTTGACGTAAGCCTCCAGCCGACACGCCCAGGCTCTGTGATGCCCGCCACCCTCAACGGCCACTATGGTAACAACCTCTTCAACGCACTGGTGGCCCTGCGAATGCCCGGCATCGCGCCGGAGAATGTCCACCTCGAGGTCGCGCTTGCCGCGCAGCGCCTGGCGCAGTAAGACACCATCGACATAATCACCCACGTCTACGCGCAAATCGTCCACAAGGACTACTACATGCAAGAGGAGGACGATAGGACGCTGGCCTTCTTGGAGCGCAGGGCAACCCTGGACGGCACTGTTCAGAAGCACGTTGAGCTCGCCGCCAACGCCGCTGCTCCTCACACGTCGGTTGGTGACCCGGCGCACTAGGGCGTGAGGATGTCGTTGGACGTTGATGGATCCGTATGTATTTTTATCTTTCCATCAAATCCATGTAGTAGTATACGATACTATAGTAATTATCTTACCTTTTGCATCGACTTCATAATTTTCGTACGTACTCCATGCATGAACAGCGCCAGAACCAAACTTCTCATTACTCTAGGCAAAATCGTTATTTTCTATCTATCGGTCGCGCCATGGAGCAGAACCAAATTTTACAAGTTACGAGTTCAAAAGGAAAAGCCTTCCGTGTTCACGTCGCACCCCCACACGGTTGGTCCGGCACGCCACTCAAGCGGGAATGCGTGCGGTGTTGCATTTTCACTTACAAGTGGGACCGCAGTTGAGCAAACTGACTATCGGCAAAACCCCACCCCACCCACCGCGCGATGGCTGAGAAAACGGGAGGGAGAAGAGATGGTTGTAGCATGGACTCCAAGAAAATTGGTGTCGGATGGGACTCGTGTGGGTGGCGTGTGCCGTACTGCTAGACATGAATGCTAGTTATGGCCCATGGCACCCCACTATATCGAGCCTATATCGAGGTACGTAGAACAAATTTCCTGTAGTCCGTGCTCAGCCCTCCTCTATCTCTATTCTCAGCCAGCCAGCAGATGCGCGGAGCCCATCATCTGTTTGCTCACATGCGGCCCCACATGTCAGTGAAAACGCAAGAGGACCCACTGAACCTGCACATCTTTCACCTCGACGTGCTGGTGATGAAAAACAAATCCAATAAAGATCTTCGGTGGCCACTTTTGGAGTTACTCAAGAGTAGTAAGATTCTATTTACAGTTTAACCCAAGATGCACATCTCGTGGCTTCAACTACCACTCTATTTTCTTTCATGACACGACCTGGATGCTGGATGTCCCATGTGTCGGCAAAAGGAGGAAGAACCCGACCAAATCTTCGGTTCTGCTCTCGGATTAGACTAGTTGTGCTAACTTAAAAAATTTATTGTGTACTCCCTCCATTCCAAAATACTTGACTTCCATTTGTCCAAAAATGGATGTACCTATATACTAAGACATGTCTAGATACATATATATTTTGACAAATAGAAGGCATGTATTGTGCAACGGAGGGAGTAGAATGGATGCAAGTTTTTGTATTGGGAAGAAGAGTACATCCATATATTGATATAGCGCAATTTAGTAGATGTTCTATCACTTTTAGCTAGCACAAAGGCTAGAGATGAGATTAGTGCACTTGTTGATACTCCTACTAGAATAGAGGCTAGACATGAGACTAGATGCGAGGAAGCAACGTCTACTTCTTTACACTCTAAGAACAAAGAAGCACGCAAGATCAAGCCTCCGCAGATCAACAATGAATGCATCGAGAAGGCACTAATCCAACTTACAGGAGTAGTAAAATGTATTCTTGTGGTTCTTGTTTTCTTTGGTCTTGCTTTTCTAGTCAAAATTATTGTTGGAGTTCGTGCAAAACGGAGGTGCGTTTGGGGTCGTGCGTTGGAGTTGGCCTTACAAGTGGGACCGCAATCAAGGAAACCGACTATCGGCAAACCCCCACCTCGCCCGCCGCGCGATGGCTGAAGTTAGAGAAACGAAGTGGTTGAAGAGATTGCTCTAGCACGGACTCCAAGAAATAATATGGTGTCAGATGGATGTCGTGGTGGTGGCGTGTGCCGTACTCCTGGACGTGAATGCTTGTTCTGGCCCATGCCACCCTACTACTCCTACTACTTACTCCTACTAGTATATAGTATACTAGTATCGAGGATTCGAGGTGCTGGTTACGTACAACGAACACATTAACATATGGCTATAGTAAAAACACCCGCCCGACGCGCGAAGCATGTGAAGCTAGTACAAATTTGGAGAAGCAACTCGAAAGCCATTCATAAATTTAGTAAGTTTATCATAGGCATATCATTTTATTACATACAATAGGTCATCAACCCACATCGACAACGAGGATACATTATAAATACTAAAGTTTTCACCACACAACAAATAACAAGCAATGAAATGAACTTCAACTCAACCATTCCTCGGCGTTGGAAATGCTTGCTTTGAACCACAAGTGATTCTCTGGGACGAGCCATCGATTGTCGATCTGGAAACCAACGCAGGACTGATCATCCAGGCTGAAGCGGCCTACTATATCCCTACCAGGGTAGGGAACCACACAAATGTCCGAGGTATAGACACAGTTGCTTCTCATAAATGTGTCAACAGCAGTTGGATCGCCTTTCACCATCATCGGATAGTTTTGTCCAAGGAAGAGCGAGTTTTCTCCAAGACTATCAATTCTGTACCAGGGAGAAGGAGTTGGCGCTAGCACACTAGTATCCATCCCGAATACCATGCAATGGGTGTTGGAATAGGTCTGGAGAGTGCGACCATGGGAGACACCTGCTTCCTTAGTAGTAACATCATCAGTGGGCTGTATACACACAAGAAGAGGTGATCCATCGGAATTAGTTGCCAGGCGCCACAGAGTATATGGGCGCTGCTCGTCCTCATGCTCGTGATCAGCACCATCGTCATCTCCCCCTTGGTTATAAAAAAATTCAAGTATAGGTGGTGGGATGTTCACAGGACCTTGGAAACACAAGAACAAGGTTAATTAGTAAAGGGAAACTTGCTAACCCGCATGCATGTGGATGAAACAATTATAATTACGATGGAAGACAAATGTACCAAAACTATGAGGATGCCATGCAAAAACAGTGCCATGAGTGGTGGTAGCAAACACAAGGCCCTCGCATTGTATTGCATCACAGTACTCATCCGTGTACAGAAACTGATTTTTGAGCAATATCCATCGAGTGAAACCATCAAGGACGACAACAAGCTTGTCGAAGATAGCAACAACATCATAGTTGTTGTAATTCCAAGAGCGGTTGGGAACTCGACAAATTGCTATCTTCCGTAGAATATAGTCACCATGATCGTATTTGAACGTGCGTACATTACCGGTGTGCTCAACCTCTGGGCAGTGTGCTGAGATTTTTGGAAGTGGAACCCGGTGACGAGTGTACACATTCACAAGTTCCCACTCGCAGTTGGACCCAATGTAAACAACCCAATCTCCATTTGCGCCCGCCCAAGCCTTGCCCTCAAGTGATGGCATCTTAACATCATATGTGTCATTATCGAGCGACATCAACTTGCACAGGGCGAGGCCTCGTCGTGCCGGCGCCAGTCATCATCAGGGTCACGACGAAGAAGATAGGGGAGATCAAACCGCTCCTTAACTCTTGGGTTCTTTGTAATGATGTTATTAGTTGAGTCGAGAATGGGCTTGAACGAACCTGCCATGCTAGCCGAGGTTATGGCGTCGCACCGATCAATGAGTTCCTCCACCACATCATCTTTCAGATCGGGGCAAGAATAACGGGGTCGTTTCCGGCCTGTTCCCTACATGGAGAAGACGATCGAACAATGGCAGAAGAAAGGGTGAAGGGCTGAAGGAAAATGGAGGAGGGAGAGGAAGAGTGTGCGACAGCAGTTCCAAATTGAGAGGGAAAGGCGAAGAGTCGGTGGACGGTTGCGAGTTTGCCACGGTTCACGAAGAGGCGCCCCGGCCTACACGTCCGTTCGGAAATACTCCTACTACTCGCCGTCGTCTCACTGATATGTTGGAACGGGACCACATGTCAACGAAACATGGTGTGTAATTTCTCGTGCAAAATGCGATCTGGCCGCGTTGGCCCGAGGTGCCGCATTAGTTATCGACCTTTATTTTTTAATGGCGTGCCGATCAGTTTTGAAGCACGACTAACTGGTACTGTACGCAGAGAAAATATAAACTACTCTACCACTACGCCACCTCCAGTACTAGTAGTATAAAAAAGATATATAGGCTGGAGCGTGAGCGCTTTCTTGCTAAGGGCTGCCCACTTGCTTCTCACACTACCACCCTCTCTCCAGCTCTAAAAAAGACGGCCCCTCTCTCCCTCCTCACCGGTGGTCACAGATCCGCCGGGGAAGAAAAGGATGTGCAGCGTTGACGCACTCGTCGTCGGCGAGCGAGGTCACGCACTGACGACAAGGCCGTCCTCTCAGACCTAGCGCCCGCGCGGGATGGCCTCCATCCCCAAGCTCGCTGTCGTAGTGTGTGCGGAGGACGACGACCACGAGCAAAGCCACTTCCCGCCGACCCTCAGGTATGCTACCTCTTTTCGAACCATAACCTTGTTCTATTGCCCCATCTGCCATGTCGTTGCATGTGGATCTTTTTCCACTCCACCATCTTCCCAATTTGCTATCCTCTGCTCTGCTGGCCACACAGACGAAAACCATAATTTGCACTATTAAAGGAAACCCTACTTCATGCAGACTAATCCATGTCTGGGTTGAATAAGGAAAGGAAGGGAGACTGTATTGTCCAAGAGAGTAGGCATCGAACCCGCATCTAGGTTGAAAAGGGGAAAATCAGTAGCTAAGGAACGAGTCTCGTGTCTCTTGGTTGAAGAAGGGTAGAAAGGCATGACAACACAATAGAGAATGACCAGGTCGATCGGTTTGTTGTCCTCGCATAGGAAAAAGGTGGATAAAGAGAGCAAAAATGGGACGTAATCCACATATGCTGCCTGGATATTTGTTGCTCTAGGCAACCATACCTCCCTCACCACTCTGCGTCCGTAGAGGTACATCGTACTGGCGCGCCCACTGTCCGAATGGGCCTCCCGTGCTCTTATTGCCACTTGTTTTGCTGTTAGTATAACGCGAGCAGTCAAGTCAAGCAATGCTTCTGCTAAAGTGATGCCACATTTAACTAATGCCCCTCTCAGTCTAATGCCACCGATAAATTTAAGCAATGCCATTTAATGTCACTGGATTATTTCAGGGTTAGCTGTTGATTGTGGATGTATTAAAGATTCAGCTAAGGCATTCTAATGCTGTTGCACAGCTAGTATACCAACGATGAAACTTGTTACTACCTTCAGATTTTTGCACTGTTAATGCTTATAGATTACATACCTCACTTTCATGAGATAAGTTAATTTTTTTGTACAGTGTCACCAAAATGCCAAGGCGCTGATGTCATTTTATTTTGGTTAAACTGCACAGACAATTATGAAGACAAGAGGAAAGGTCAAGAGTGGGCACCTCCTCCTCCTACTATTCTCTTGATTCGTTTGATCAAGTTTTTATGTTTGATCGATTATCAAGATTGGGATAGCAATTTTTAAGGTCCCCCCGAGTTCGAAATGATATTTACCTTGGAGGTACATGGTTTGCAATTTTTTATACCGTCATTAGTTAATAATGCTAGTTACCTTCAGACTTTTGTATTTGGTTTAATGCTCATGCAGAGCTAGTATACCAATGCTGAAACTTGTTACCTTTACATTTTGTATTGTTAATTCTTATATAAACCTTCCAGTGCTAGAGTGTATTGAAATCTATTCAGTAAAACCATTGTACTGTACCCTGTAATAAACTAACTACTCTACTGTTGCACTATCCACTGGATTAGTGTATATTTGTAGTATTCGAATGTTGTTGCATTAGCGTATGGACATAAATAAAGTGTGGCAAGCTTTCCCAGATATGTGCTCAAGAAAACTACTACCTGTTTTTCTAAATACTAGACGTTTGGGTACTTTAAATTGAACCACGAAAATGTCTTATATTAAGGAACAAAGGGTGTAGAGTTCACTCAAATTATCCCGGTAAAGCTAGTCACACCTTTGTTAAAATTAATGTTCATTATGTTATCGGAGGAGGTCTGTATGTTTGTCTCTAATGCCTGTCGACTACATACCTTACATCATGATGTAATGTTAAGTCATTTCCTTTTGTACAGTGTCACTGAATTGTCAAGGCGGTGATGGCATTTTATTTTAGTAGAACAGCACAAAATTTGTTTAAAAGAAGAGGAAAGGTCAGGAATGGCTCGGTTTTTCAGAAAAAACTATGTATGCCTTCCTGACATCAGCCGCTGTTGCTTTATTTATTCCTTCAAACAGGTGGTTAGAAACAGTCTTGCTACCTTTTCCCATTATGAAATTGGAATGCTTATATTTATGAGTCTACGCTTCAACTAGTGCCACTTCTAGAGTAATCACACTTTCAATATCTATGCAAACAGGGATGCTCGATTTTAGTGGAACTGCACAAAAAGTCCAACTGGTTCAACATTAGGAGCATGTTTTTCCAAACCTTTATATCCAATTGGTGGCACTATGAGCTGTTCATTACGAAGGTACTGTTGGGGAACGTAGCAGAAATTCAAAATTTTCCTACGTGTCACCAAGATCTATCTATGGAGAGACCAGCAACGAGTAGAAAGAGAGTGCATCTACATACCCTTGTAGATCGCTAAGCGAAAGCGTTCAAGTGAACGGGGTTGATGGAGTCGTACTCGTCGTGATTCAAATCACCGATGATCAAGTGCCGAACGCACGGCACCTCCGCGTTCAACACACATACAGCCCGGTGACGTCTCCCAAGCCTTGATCCAGCAAGGAGAGAGGGAGAGGTTGAGGAAGACTCCATCCAGCAGCAGCACAACGGCGTGGTGGTGGTGGAGGAGCGTGGCAATCCTGCAGGGCTTCGCCAAGCACCGCGGGAGAGGAGGAGTACTTGTGAGAGGGGGAGGGCTGCGCCAGAACTTCGTGGTTAGCTCCCATGCGCCTCCCCACTATATATAGGGGTGGAGGGGCTGGTTTCTTGCCCTCCAAGTCCATTGGGGCGTTGGCCAAGGTGGGAGGAAAGAAATCTCATTATTTCCTTCCCCACCGATTGTTATCCCCCCTTTTTAGGGATCTTGATCTTATCCCTTCGGGATATGATCTTATTACTTCTAAGGGGGATCTTGGTGCGCCTTGACCAGGGGTGTGGGGCCTTGCCCCCACTACCCACGTCCATGTGGGTCCCCCCATGCAGGTGGGCCCCACTCCGGAACCTTCTAGAACCTTCCCGGTACAATACCGAAAAATCCCGAACATTTTCCGGTGGCCAAAATAGGACTTCCCATATATAAATCTTTACCTCCGGACCATTCCGGAACTCCTCGTGACGTCCGGGATCTCATCCGGGACTCCGAACAACATTCAGTAACCACATACAAACTTCCTTTATAACCCTAGCGTCATCGAACCTTAAGTGTGTAGACCCTACGGGTTCGGGAGACATGTAGACATGACCGAGACGTTCTCCGGTCAATAACCAACAGCGGGATCTGGATACCCATGATGGCTCCCACATGTTCCATGATGATCTCATCGGATGAACCACGATGTCAAGGACTTAATCAATCCCGTATTCAATTCCCTTTGTCTATCGGTATGTTACTTGCCCGAGATTCGATCGTCGGTATCCAATACCTTGTTCAATCTCGTTACCGGCAAGTCACTTTACTCGTTCCGTAACACATCATCCCGTGATCAACTCCTTGGTCACATTGCGCATATGATGATGTCCTACCGAGTGGGCCCAGAGATACCTCTCCGTTTACACGGAGTGACAAATCCCAGTCTCGATCCGCATAAAACAATAGATACTTTCGGAGATACCTGTAGTGCACCTTTATAGTCACCCAGTTACGTTGTGACGTTTGATACACCCAAAGCACTCCTACGGTATCCAGGATTTACACGCTCTCATGGTCGAAGGAAGAGATACTTGACATTGGCAAAGCTCTAGCAAATGAACTACACGATCTTTTGTGCTAGTCTTAGGATTGGGTCTTGTCCATCACATCATTCTCCTAATGATGTGATCCCGTTATCAACGACATCCAATGTCCATAGCCAGGAAACCATGACTATCTGTTGATCACAACGAGCTAGTCAACTAGAGGCTCACTAGGGACATATTGTGGTCTATGTATTCACACGTGTATTACGATATCCGGATAATACAGTTATAGCATGAATAAAAGACAATTATCATGAACAAGGAAATATAATAATAATACTTTTATTATTGCCTCTAGGGCATATTTCCAACAGTCTCCCACTTGCACTAGAGTCAATAATCTAGTTCACATCGCCATGTGATTAACACTCACAGGTCACATCGCCATGTGACTAACACCCAAGAGTTTACTAGAATCAGTAGTCTAGTTCACATCACTATGTGATTAATACTCAATGAGTTTTAGGTTTGATCATGTTGCTTGTGAGAGAGGTTTTAGTCAACGGGTCTGAACCTTTCAGATCCGTGTGTGCTTTACAAATCTCTATGTCATCTCCTAGATGCAGCTACCACGCTCTATTTGGAGCTATTCCAAATAACTGTTCTACTTGGAGCTATTCTAAATTATTGCTCCATTATATGTATCCGGTCTCTCTACTCAGAGCTATCCGGATAGGTGTCAAGCTTGCATCGTCGTAACCTTTACGACGAACTCTTTTACCACCTCCATAATCGAGAAAATTCCTTAGTCCACTAGTTACCAAGGATAACTTTGACCGCTGTCTGTGATCCATTCATGGATCACTCTTGTACCCCTTGACTGACTCATGGCAAGGCACACTTCAGGTGCGGTACTCAGCATGGCATACTGTAGAGCCTATGTCTTAAGCATAGGGGACGACCTTCGTCCTTTCTCTCTATTCTGCCGAGGTCGAGCTTTAAGTCTTAACTTCGTACCTTACAACTCAGGCAAGAACTCCTTCTTTGACTGGTCCATCTTGAACACCTTCAAGATCATGTCAAGGTATGTGCTCATTTGAAAGTATTATTAAGCATTTTGATCTATCCTTATAGATCTTGATGCTCAATGTTCAAGTAGCTTAATCCAGGCTTTCCATTGAAAACCACTTTCAAAATAACCCTATATGCTTTCCAGAAATTCTACGTCATTTCTGATCAACAATATGTCAACAACATATACTCATCAGAAATTCTATAGTGCTCCCACTCACTTCTTTGGAAATACAAGTTTCTCATAAACTTTGTACAAACCCAAAATCTTTGATCATCATCAAAGCACACATTCCAACTCCGAGATGCTCACTCCAGTCCTTAGAAGGATTGCTGGAGCTTTGCATACTTATTAGCATCTTTTGGGATTGACAAAACCTTCCGGTTGTATCACATACAACCTTTCCTCAAGTATAACGTCGAGGAAACAATGTTTTGACATCCTATCTGCAAGATTTCATCAATCATGCAGTAACTGCTAATCCAATTCCAACAGACTCTTAGCATCGCTACGAGTGAGAAAACCTCACCGTAATCAACTCCTTGAACTTGTCGGAAAATATCTTAACGACAAGTCGAGCTTTCTTAATGGTAATTCTTACCATCATTGTCTGTCTTCCTTTTAAAATCCATCCGTACCCAATGGCCTTACGACCATCAAGTATTCCTTCCAAAGTCATGGATCCGTTCTCGGATTTTATGGCCTCGAGCCATTTATCGGAATCCGGGCCCACCATTGCTTCTCCATAGCTCGTAGGTTCATTGTTGTCCAGCAACATGACTTCCAAGACAGGATTACGTACCACTCTGATGTAGTACGTATCCTTGTCATCCCACGAGGTTTGGTAGTGACTTGATCCGAAGTTTCAAGATCAACATCACAAGCTTCCACTTCAATTGGTGTACGTGCCACAGGAACAACTTCCTGTGCCCTGCCACACACTAGTTGAAGAGACGGTTCAATAACCTCATCAAGTTTCCACCATCCTCCCACTCAATTCTTTCGAGAGAAACTTTTCCTCGAGAAAGGACCCGATTCAAGAAACAATCCATATTGCTTTCGGATCTGAATTAGGAGGTATACCCAACTGTTTTGGGTTTCCTATGAAGATGCATTTTATCCGCTTTGGGTTCGAGCTTATCAACCTGAAACTTTTTCATATAAGCGTCGCAGCCCCAAACTTTTAAGAAACGACAACTTAGGTATCTCTAAACCATAATTCATACGGTGTCATCTCAACGGAATTATGTGGTGCCCTATTTAAAGTGAATGTGGTTGTCTCTAATGCCTAACCCATGGACAATAGTGGTAATTCGATAAGAGACATCATGGTACGCACCATATCCAATAGGGTGCAACTATGATGTTCGGACACACCATCACACTATGGTGTTCCAGGCGGTATTAATTGCGAAACAATTTCCACAATGTCTTAATTGTGTGCCAAAACTCGTAACTCAGATATTCATCTCTATGATCATATCATAGACATTTTATCCTCTTGTCACAATGATCTTCTACTTCACTCTGAAATTACTTGAACCATTCAATAATTCAGACTTGTGTTTCATCAAGTAAATATTCTCAACATCTACTCGAATCATCTGTGAAGTAAGATCATAACGATATTCACTGCATGCCTCAGCACTCATTGGATTGGACACATCAAAATGTGTTACTTCCAACAAGTTGCTATCTTGTTCCATCTTACTGAAAATGAGGCTTTTCAGTCATCTTGCCCATGTGGTATGATTTGCATATCTCAAGTGATTCAAAATCAAGTGAGTCCAAACGATCCATTTGCATGGAGTTTCTTCATGCATATACACCAATAGACATGGTTCGCATGTCTCAAACTTTTCAAAAACGAGTGAGTCCAAAGATCCATCAACATGGAGCTTCTTCATGCGTTTTATACCATTATGACTTACATGGCAGTGCCACAAGTAAGTGGTACTATCATTACTATCTTATATCTTTTGGCATGAAAATGTGTATCACTACGATCGAGATTCAATAAACCATTCATTTTAGGTGTAAGACCATTGAAGGTATTATTCAAATAAACAGAGTAACCATTATTCTCCTTAAATGAATAACCGTATTGCGATAGACATAATCCAATCATGTCTATGCTCAACGCAAACACCAATCTCGGTGGTAGAGGGAGCGTGCGATGTTAGATCACATCAAACTTGGAAACACTTCCAACACGTATCGTCAGCTCACCTTTAGCTAGTCTCCGTTTTATTCCGTAGCTTTTATTTCGAGTTACTAACACTTAGCAACCGAACCGGTATCCAATACCCTGGTGCTACTAGGAGTACTAGTAAAGTACACATTAACATAATGTATATCCAATATACTTCTATCGACCTTGCCAGCCTTCTCATCTACCAAGTATCTAGGGTAATGCTGCTCCAGTGGTTGTTCCCCTTATTACAGAAGCACTTAGTCTCGGGTTTGGGTTCAACCTTGGGTTTCCTCACTAGAGCAGCAGCTGAATTGCCGTTTCATGAAGTATCCCTTTGTTCCCTTGCCCTTCTTGAAACTAGTGGTTTCACCAACCATCAACAATTGATGCTCCTTCTTGATTTCTACTTTCGCGGTGTCAAACAACGCGAATATTTCAAGGATCATCATATCTATCCCTGATATGTTATAGTTCATCACAGAGCTCTAGCAGCTTGGTGGTAATGACTTCGGAGAAACTATCACTATTTCATCTGGAGGATCAACTCCCACTCGATTCAAGTGATTGTTGTACTCAGACAATCTGAGCACAAGCTCAACAATTGAGCTTCTCTCCTTAGTTTGCAGGCTAAGAAAATCGTCGGAGGTCTTATACCTCTTGACGTGGGCACGAGCCTGAAATCCTAATTTCAGCCCTCGAAACATCTCATATGTTCTCCGGTCAATAACCAACAGCGGGATCTGGATACCCATGTTGGCTCCCACATGTTCCACGATGATCTCATCGGATGAACCACGATGTCAAGGACTCAATCGATCCCGTATACAATTCCCTTTGTCTATCGGTATGTTACTTGCCCGAGATTCGATCGTCGGTATACCGATACCTTGTTCAATCTCGTTACCGGCAAGTCACTTTACTCGTTCTGTAACACATCATCCCGTGATCAACTCCTTGGTCACATTGCGCATATGATGATGTCCTACCGAGTGGGCCCAGAGATACCTCTCCGTTTACACGGAGTGACAAATCCCAGTCTCGATCCGCATAAAACAATAGATACTTTCGGAGATACCTGTAGTGCACCTTTATAGTCACCCAGTTACGTTGTGACGTTTGATACACCCAAAGCACTCCTACGGTATCCAGGAGTTACACGCTCTCATGGTCGAAGGAAGAGATACTTGACATTGGCAAAGCTCTAGCAAATGAACTACACGATCTTTTGTGCTAGTCTTAGGATTGGGTCTTGTCCATCACATCATTCTCCTAATGATGTGATCCCGTTATCAACGACATCCAATGCCCATAGCCAGGAAACCATGACTATCTATTGATCACAACGAGCTAGTCAACTAGAGGCTCACTAGGGACATATTGTGGTCTATGTATTCACATGTGTATTACGATTTCCGGATAATACAGTTATAGCATGAATAAAAGACAATTATCATGAACAAGGAAATATAATAATAATACTTTTATTATTGCCTCTAGGGCATATTTCCAACAGTCTCCCACTTGCACTAGAGTCAATAATCTAGTTCACATCGCCATGTGATTAACACTCACAGGTCACATCGCCATGTGACTAATACCCAAGAGTTTACTAGAGTCAGTAGTCTAGTTCACATCACTATCTGATTAACACTCAATGAGTTTTATGTTTGATCATGTTGCTTGTGAGAGAGGTTTTAGTCAACGGGTCTGAACCTTTCAGATCCGTGTGTGCTTTACAAATCTCTATGTCATCTCCTAGATGCAGCTACCACGCTCTATTTGGAGCTATTCCAAACAACTGTTCTACTCGGAGCTATTCTAAATTATTGCTCCATTATATGTATCAGGTCTCTCTACTCAGAGCTATCCGGATAGGTGTCAAGCTTGCATCGTCGTAACCTTTACGACGAACTCTTTTACCACCTCCATAATCGAGAAAATTCCTTAGTCCACTAGTTACTAAGGATAACTTTGACCGCTGTCCTGTGAGCCATTCTTGGATCACTCTTGTACCCCTTGACTGACTCATGGCAAGGCACACTTCAGGTGCGGTACACAGCATAGCATACTGAAGAGCCTACGTCTTAAGCATAGGGGACGACCTTCGTCCTTTCTCTCTATTCTGCCGTGGTCGAGCTTTAAGTCTTAACTTCGTACCTTACAACTCAGGCAAGAACTCCTTCTTTGACTAGTCCATCTTGAACACCTTCAAGATCATGTCAAGGTATGTGCTCATTTGAAAGTATTATTAATCATTTTGATCTATCCTTATAGATCTTGATGCTCAATGTTCAAGTAGCTTAATCCAGGCTTTCCATTGAAAAACACTTTCAAAATAACCCTATATGCTTTCCAGAAATTCTACGTCATTTCTGATCAACAATATGTCAACAACATATACTCATCAGAAATTCTATAGTGCTCCCACTCACTTCTTTGGAAATACAAGTTTCTCATAAACTTTGTACAAACCCAAAATTTTTGATCATCATCAAAGCATACATTCCAACTCCGAGATGCTCACTCCAGTCCTTAGAAGGATTGCTGGAGCTTTGCATACTTATTAGCATCTTTCGGGATTGACAAAACCTTCCGGTTGTATCACATACAACCTTTCCTCATTAAAATCGTCGAGGAAACAATGTTTTGACATCCTATCTGCAAGATTTCATAAATAATGCAGTAATCGCTAATATAATTCCAACAGACTCTTAGCATCGCTACGAGTGAGAAAATCTCATCGTAGTCAACTCCTTGAACTTGTCGGAAAACATCTTAACGACAAGTCGAGCTTTCTTAATGGTGACATTTACCATCATTGTCCGTCTTCATTTTGAAATCCATCTGTACTCATTAGCCTTACGACCATCGAGCCGTTCTGCCAAAGTCTACACTTTGTTTTCATACATGGATCCTCTCTCGGATTTTATGGCCTCAAGCCATTTATCCGAATCCGGGCCCACCATCGCTTCTCCATAGCTCGTAGGTTCATTGTTGTCTAGCAACATGACCTTCAAGACAGGATTACGTACCACTCTGAAGTAGTACGCATCCTTGTCATCCTACGAGGTTTGGGAGTGACTTGATCCGAAGTTTCATGATCAATATCATAAGCTTCCACTTCAATTGGTGTAGGTGCCACAGGAACAACTCCCTGTGCCCTGTCACACACTAGTTGAAGAGACGGTTCAATAACCTCATCAAGTCTCCACCATCCTCCCACTCAATTCTTTCGAGAGAAACTTTTCCTCGAGAAAGGACCCGATTCTAGAAACAATCCATATTGCTTTCGGATCTGAATTAGGAGGTATACCCAACTGTTTTGGGTTTCCTATGAAGATGCATTTTATCTGCTTTGGGTTCGAGCTTATCAACCTGAAACTTTTTCATATAAGCGTCGCAGCCCCAAACTTTTAAGAAACGACAACTTAGGTTTCTCTAAACCATAATTCATACGGTGTCATCTCATCGGAATTACGTGGTGCCCTATTTAAAGTGAATGTGGTTGTCTCTAATGCCTAACCCATGACCGATAGTGGTAATTCAATAAGAGACATCATGGTACGCACCATATCCAATAGGGTGCAACTATGATGTTCGGACACACCATCACATTATGGTGTTCCAGGCGGTATTAATTGCGAAACAATTTCCACAATGTCTTAATTGTGTGCCAAAACTCGTAACTCAGATATTCATCTCTATGATCATATCATAGACATTTTATCCTCTTGTCACAATGATCTGCTACTTCACTCTGAAATTACTTGAACCATTCAATAATTCAGACTTGTGTTTCATCAAGTAAATATACTCAACATTTACTTGAATCATCTGTGAAGTAAGAACATAATGATATTCACTACATGCCTCAGCACTCATTCGACTGCACACATCAAAATGTGTTACTTCCAACAAGTTGCTATCTTGTTCCATCTTACTGAAAATGAGGCTTTTCAGTCATCTTGCCCATGTGGTATGATTTGCATATCTCAAGTGATTCAAAATCAAGTGAGTCCGAATGATCCATTTGCATGGAGTTTCTTCATGCATATACACCAATAGACATGGTTCGCATGTCTCAAACTTTTCAAAACGAGTGAGTCCAAAGATCCATCAACATGGAGCTTCTTCATGTGTTTTATACCATTATGACTTACATGGCAGTGCCACAAGTAAGTGGTACTATCATTACTATCTTATATCTTTTGGCATGAAAATGTGTATCACTACGATCGAGATTCAATAAACCATTCAGGTTTAATACTAATCTTGATGGTAGAGGGAGCGTGTGATGTTTGATCATATCAAACTTGGAAACACTTCCAACACATATCGTCAGCTCACCTTTATCTAGTCTCCGTTTATTCCGTAGCTCTTTATTTCGAGTTACTAACACTTAGCAACCGAACCGGTATCCAATACCCTGGTGCTACTAGGAGTACTAGTAAAGTACACATTAACATAATGTATATCCAATATACTTCTATCGACCTTGCCAGCCTTCTCATCTACCAAGTATCTAGGGTAATGCTGCTCCAGTGGTTGTTCCCCTTATTACAGAAGCACTTAGTCTCGGGTTTGGGTTCAACCTTGGGTTTCTTCACTAGAGCAGCAGCTGAATTGCCGTTTCATGAAGTATCCCTTTGTTCCCTTGCCCTTCTTGAAACTAGTGGTTTCACCAACCATCAACAATTGATGCTCCTTCTTGATTTCTACTTTCGCGGTGTCAAACATCATGAATATTTCAAGGATCATCATATCTATCCCTGATATGTTATAGTTAATCACGAAGCTCTAGCAGCTTGGTGGCAATGACTTTGGGGAAACATCACTATCTCATCTGGAGGATCAACTCCCACTCGATTCAAGTGATTGTTGTGCTCAGACAATCTGAGCACAAGCTCAACAATTGAGCTTTTCTCCCTTAGTTTGCAGGCTAAGAAAATCGTCGGAGGTCTTATACCTCTTGACGTGGGCATGAGCCTGAAATCCCAATTTCAGCTCTCGAAACATCTCATATGTTCCGCGACGTTTCAAAAACGTCTTTGGTGCCTCTACTTAAACCATTTAATTGAACTATCACGTAGTTATCAAAACGTGTATGTCCGATGTTCGCAACATCGACAAACGACGTTGGGGTTCAGCACACTGAGCGGTGCATTAAGGACATAAGCTTTCTACTGATCGCATAATCGCTACTATCAACTTTCAACTATATTTTCTCTAGGAGCATATCTAAACAGTGGAACTAAAGCGCGAGCTTACGACATAATTTGCAAAAGGTCTTTTGACTATGTTCAGGATAATTAAGTTCATCTTATGAACTCCCACTTAGATAGACATCCCTCTGGTCATCTAAGTGATCACATGATCCGAGTCAACTAGGCCGTGTCCGATCATCACGTGAGACGGACTAGTCATCATCGGTGAACATCTTCATGTTGATCGTATCTACTATACGACTCATGCTCGACCTTTCGGTCTCCGTGTTCCGAGGCCATGTCTGTACATGCTAGGCTCGTCAAGTTAACCCCAAGTGTTTTCGCTGTGTAAAACTGTCTTACACCCGTTGTATGTGAACGTAAGAATCCATCACACCCGATCATCACGTGGTGCTTAGAAGCGACGAACTGTAGCAACAGTGCACAGTTAGGGGAGAACACTTCTTGAAATTTTTGTAAGGGATCATCTTATTTACTACCGTCGTCCTAAGTAAACAAGATGCATAAACATGATAAACATCACATGCAATCAAATAGTGACATGATATGGCCAATATCATTTTGCTCCTTTTGATCTCCATCTTCGGGGCTCCATGATCATCATCGTCACCGGCATGACACCATGATCTCCATCATCATGATCTCCATCATCGTGTCTTCATGAAGTTGTCTCGCCAACTATTACTTCTACTACTATGGCTAACGGTTAGCAATAAAGTAAAGTAATTACATGGCGTTGTTCAATGACACGCAGGTCATACAATAAATAAAGACAACTCCTATGGCTCCTGACGGTTGTCATACTCATCGACATGCAAGTCGTGAATCCTATTACAAGAACATGATCAATCTCATACATCACATATCATTCATCACATTCTTCTTGGACATATCACATCACATAGCATACCCTGCAAAAACAAGTTAGACGTCCTCTAATTGTTGTTTGCATGTTTTACGTGGCTGCTATGGGTTTCTAGCAAGAACGTTTCTTACCTACGCAAAACCACAACGTGATATGCCAATTGCTATTTACCCTTCATAAGGACCCTTTTCATCGAATCCGTTCCAACTAAAGTGGGAGAGACTGGCACCCGCTAGCCACCTTATGCACCAAGTGCATGTCAGTCGGTGGAACCTGTCTCACGTAAGAGTACGTGTAAGGTCGGTCCGGGCCGCTTCATCCTACAATACCGTCGAAACAAGATTGGACTAGTAACGGTAAGCATATTGAACAAAATCAACGCCCACAACTACTTTGTGTTCTACTCGTGCAAAGAATCTACGCAATAGACCTAGCTCTGATATCACTGTTGGGGAACGTAGCAGAAATTCAAAATTTTCCTACGTGTCACCAAGATCTATCTATGGAGAGACCAGCAACGAGTAGAAAGAGAGTGCATCTACATACCCTTGTAGATCGCTAAGCGAAAGCGTTCAAGTGAATGGGGTTGATGGAGTCGTACTCGTCGTGATTCAAATCACCGATGATCAAGTGCCGAACGCACGGCACCTCCGCGTTCAACACACATACAGCCCGGTGACGTCTCCCAAGCCTTGATCCAGCAAGGAGAGAGGGAGAGGTTGAGGAAGACTCCATCCAGCAGCAGCACAACGGCGTGGTGGTGGTGGAGGAGCGTGGCAATCCTGCAGGGCTTCGCCAAGCACCGCGGGAGAGGAGGAGTACTTGTGAGAGGGGGAGGGCTGCGCCAGAACTTCGTGGTTAGCTCCCATGCGCCTCCCCACTATATATAGGGGTGGAGGGGCTGGTTTCTTGCCCTCCAAGTCCATTGGGGCGTTGGCCAAGGTGGGAGGAAAGAAATCTCATTATTTCCTTCCCCACCGATTGTTATCCCCCCTTTTTAGGGATCTTGATCTTATCCCTTCGGGATATGATCTTATTCCTTCTAAGGGGGGATCTTGGTGCGCCTTGACCAGGGGTGTGGGGCCTTTCACCCACTACCCACGTCCATGTGGGTCCCCCCATGCAGGTGGGCCCCACTCCGGAACCTTCTAGAACCTTCCCGGTACAATACCGAAAAATCCCGAACATTTTCCGGTGGCCAAAATAGGACTTCCCATATATAAATCTTTACCTCCGGACCATTCCGGAACTCCTCATGACGTCCGGGATCTCATCCGGGACTCCGAACAACATTCGGTAACCACATACAAACTTCCTTTATAACCCTAGCGTCATCGAACCTTAAGTGTGTAGACCCTACGGGTTCGGGAGACATGTAGACATGACCGAGACGTTCTCCGGTCAATAACCAACAGCGGGATCTGGATACCCATGATGGCTCCCACATGTTCCACGATGATCTCATCGGATGAACCACGATGTCAAGGACTTAATCAATCCCGTATTCAATTCCCTTTGTCTATCGGTATTTTACTTGCCCGAGATTCGATCGTCGGTATCCAATACCTTGTTCAATCTCGTTACCGGCAAGTCACTTTACTCGTTCCGTAACACATCATCCCGTGATCAACTCCTTGGTCACATTGCGCATATGATGATGTCCTACCGAGTGGGCCCAGAGATACCTCTCCGTTTACACGGAGTGACAAATCCCAGTCTCGATCCGCATAAAACAATAGATACTTTCGGAGATACCCGTAGTGCACCTTTATAGTCACCCAGTTATGTTGTGACGTTTGATACACCCAAAGCACTCCTACGGTATCCAGGAGTTACACGATCTCATGGTCAAAGGAAGAGATACTTGACATTGGCAAAGCTCTAGCAAACGAACTACACGATCTTTGTGCTATGCTTAGGATTGGGTCTTGTCCATCACATCATTCTCCTAATGATGTGATCCCGTTATCAACGACATCCAATGTCCATAGTCAGGAAACCATGACTATCCGTTGATCACAACGAGCTAGTCAACTAGAGGCACACTAGGGACATATTGTGGTCTATGTATTCATACGTGTATTACGATTTCCGGATAATACAGTTATAGCATGAATAAAAGACAATTATCATGAACAAGGAAATATAATAATAACACTTTTATTATTGCCTCTAGGTCATATTTCCAACACAATTATATAGTTGTGACATGATATGGCCAATATCATATAGCTCCATTGATCTTCATCTTCGGGGCTCCATGATCATCTTGTCACCGGCTTGACACCATGATCTCCATCATCGTGTCTTCATGAAGTTGTCACGCCAACGACTACTTCTACTTCTATGACTAACATTTAGCAATAAAGTAAAGTAGTTTACATGGCGTTATTCAATGACACGCAGGTCATACAAAAAATAAAGACAACTCCTATGGCTCCTGCCGGTTGTCATACTCATCGACATGCAAGTCGTGAATCCTATTACAAAGAACATGATCTCATACATCACAATTCATCATTCATCACAACTTCTGGCCATATCACATCACATGATCAATCGCTGCAAAAACAAGTTAGACGTCCTCTAATTGTTGTTGCATCTTTTACGTGGCTGCAATTGGGTTCTAGCAAGAACGTTTTCTTACCTACGAAATACCACAACGTGATTTTGTCAACTTCTATTTACCCTTCATAAGGGCCCTGTTCATCGATTCCGCTCCAACTAAGGTGGGAGAGACAGACACCCGCCAGCCACCTTATGCAACTAGTGCATGTCAGTCGGTGGAACCGGTCTCACGTAAGCGTACGTGTAAGGTTGGTCTGGGCCGCTTCATCCCACAATACCGTTGAGCAAGAAAAGACTAGTAGAGGCAAGTAAGATGACAAAATCCACGCCCACAACAAAATTGTGTTCTACTCGTGCAAAGAGAACTACGCATAGACCTAGCTCTGATACCACTGTTGGGGAACGTTGCAGAAAATTAAAATTTTTCCTACGGTTTCACCAAGATCCATCTATGAGTTCATCTAAGCAACGAGTCAAGGGAGAGAGTTTGCATCTACATACCACTTGTAGATCACGAGCGGAAGCTAGCCAAGGGGATGGTGATGATGGAGTCGTACTCGAACGTGATTCGGATCACCGATGTCCAAGTGCTGAACGGACAGCACCTCCGCGTTCAACACACGTACGGGATGGGAGACGTCTCCTCCTTCTTGATCCAGCAAGGGGGAAGGAGAGGTTGAGGAAGATTGCTCCAACGGCAGCACGACGGCGTGGTGTAGTTGGTGCAGCAGTACTCCGACAGGGCTTCGCCAAGCATATACGGAGGAGGAGAGGTGTTGGGGAGGGGAGGGGCTGCGCCTTGGCTTGTGTTAAGCTCCCATGCGCCTCCCCACTATATATAGGGGTGGAGGGGCTGGTTTCTTGCCCTCCAAGTCCATTGGGGCGTTGGCCAAGGTGGGAGGAAAGAAATCCCATCATTTCCTTCCCCACCGATTGTTATCCCCCTTTTTAGGGATCTTGATCTTATCCCTTCGGGATATGATCTTATTCCTTCTAAGGGGGGATCTTGGTGCGCCTTGACCAGGGGTGTGGGGCCTTTCCCCCACTACTCACGTTCATGTGGGTCCCCCCATGCAGGTGGGCCCCACTCCAGAACCTTCTAGAACCTTCCCGGTACAATACCGAAAAATCCCGAACATTTTCCGGTGGCCAAAATAGGACTTCCCATATATAAATCTTTACCTCCGGACCATTCCGGAACTCCTCGTGACGTCCGGGATCTCATCCGGGACTCCGAACAACATTCGGTAACCACATACAAACTTCCTTTATAACCCTAGCGTCATCGAACCTTAAGTGTGTAGACCCTACGGGTTCGGGAGACATGTAGACATGACCGAGACGTTCTCCGGTCAATAACCAACAGAGGGATCTGGATACCCATGATGGCTCCCACATGTTCCACGATGATCTCATCGGATGAACCACGATGTCAAGGACTTAATCAATCCCGTATTCAATTCCCTTTGTCTATCGGTATGTTACTTGCCCGAGATTCGATCGTCGGTATCCAATACCTTGTTCAATCTCGTTACCGGCAAGTCACTTTACTCGTTCCGTAACACATCATCCCATGATCAACTCCTTGGTCACATTGCGCATATGATGATGTCCTACCGAGTGGGCCCAGAGATACCTCTCCGTTTACACGGAGTGACAAATCCCAGTCTCGATCCGCATAAAACAATAGATACTTTCGGAGATACCTGTAGTGCACCTTTATAGTCACCCAGTTACGTTGTGACGTTTGATACACCCAAAGCACTCCTACGGTATCCAGGAGTTACACGCTCTCATGGTCGAAGGAAGAGATACTTGACATTGGCATTTGAAAATTTTGGTTGAACTGCACAGGAGAATAGTATAGTCACTACATGCAGTGCCATTTGAAAATAGACACAGAAAGATTGGATAGTCACTTCATGGACTGCAGAAAAGTAGTATTGTACTATTTATTGGCCAACACTAGGTGCTTCATTGCTTTATTCTGATTATACAATGGGCATCATTTTGCCTAAGTTAAAGTTTGTATTTTGAAAATAGTCTCGCGGTGTGATTGAGAGAAGATCAAATCATATTGCAGTGGATGTTCCTCCATCATGTGTGGTTCATTCTCATGGTTCCAGCTGTTGGTGAAACCACTTACGATTGCAAGAGGAATTGTAGACTTCACAAACAAAATTGTCTTTCAGTCTGTACTGAATGTTGGCCAAGAGAAGCATCCATGTTAGTAGGAAGAACAAATGTTTTTTCTAGATCTCTGCTTTTGGAGCTACATATTTGTATATGATCTATGAATCATTGAGATGCATTAACATGTTGATCTTATGTATGGGAATCGTACTAGTTAGTTTTAGTTGCGACGTGAGATCCGAAGTGGCTGATCTTTGCTTTTGGAGCTACATATTTGTATATGATCTGTGAATCATTGAGATGCATTAACAATTACTTATTTCTATTCGCTCAGTGTTTACAAGTTACTGATCGATCACTAGCGAGCCTACAAATGCGCTCCTGGCAGTTTTATTTGCGACGCAAGATGCGAAGTGGCAGTTTTTTGAATAAAAATGCCTACCTCTGAAGAAACTGACGGGCTACACTATTGATCCTACACGGATAAAAATTCCTACCTCTGAAGAAACTGACAAGCTACACTATCGATCCTACACGGATAAATAGCGGATCACGCACGTACTACCTCCTTTCCGGTTTGCAGGGCTCAATTCAAGAAACGACCTACTCGATCCTACACAAATAAATAGCAGATCACGCACGTACTAGTAGTACCTCCTTTCCGGTTTGCAGGGCTTAATTCAAACCTCTCACCTACCAAGGTACTCCCTCCGTCCGGGATTTATTAGTCCCATGAGCAAAGCAGCAAGACCAAGGCATGGCAATAATTAACGGCATGCAGAAGTTTAAGCCTAATTAATTCCAGCAATTTAAGAGGCTGCATGCGTGCCCTCGGCTGCGACTTGTTGCATGCTGCTTCGCATACTGCCTGCGAGCGATTTTGAGTGCATGCATGCAGCCGGCCGTAATTAAGGCAGCTAACTGATGCGAAAAAAGATATGCTTTAAATCCGTGGAATCATTATTGACAAGGAGGGAGATGATTCGAGTGCACTCATTTGACCGCCATGCCGGCGTGCGACCCAGACAGGACGGGACGACACAATCATAATTTCAGTTTCTCTAGTTTTCCACGGCAAGCTGGCGCGCTAAGCCATTATGCATTGAATTCCGATGACCGTCACGCTACCTTCCGCATATAAGTACTGTTTCCCGGCCTTCTCAGGTGCCACCGTGACCCAATTCACCATATCCTCATAAGCCTCCACCGGCCCGACGTCACTCGCCACGTCCGCCATGCCCCCGCCCGTCCACGGTAGGCAACGCCGGAGGCGGTCACCGCCGGAACTAGTGTTCGGGTTTTCACCGGAAGGCAGACAGAGGGAGGAGGCATTCTATCTGTCTTTAGATGGCAATGCGGAGATCGAGGAGTTGTTGGAGCGCGACCGCATGGCGGAGGAGCAGGAGTTGTTGGAGCGCGACCGCCTGGCGGAGTAGCAGCGTATCGCCGATTTGCGCCGCCAGCGGGACATGGAGCAGCAGCGCACCGACGCTTTGAGTCGCGAACAGAGCGCCCGCAACTGGGCCGACTACGTGGAGGCCAGCGCCTGGCAAATAGCCCTGGAGGCTGTCGGGCACACACGCGTTCGCGATGCTGATTTTTACTACCAGCTCGTCAAGTGGGTTTCCCGCTTGGAAGCCGAAGCTTCTGTGGACCATGCCGACATGGAAAGGGCCAACGCGCGCGAGCAACGCGCCCTACCGCACCTCTGGCAAGTCCGAGGCGAGGCGGAGGACGCCGGTGCCGGCGTTTAGCATGGACATCAGATGGCGGCCGACATCGTCTAGTTAGCTAAGAGTAAGTTAGTACTTGTATGCTCCTAGAGTGTTAGTGGGAGTAGATAGTTAACTTGGCTATGATGGTTGTCAACGTGGAAGTTCAGTACTCTATATGTGAATCAGACCTGTTACTTTGCCCTGAATGTTGAACTTTCCGTTTGAATGTATGGAATGGGCTGTTATTTTTTTAAATGGGTTGTATTTGTCCTCCATGGTTTAGAGGCTGACTTGTGGGCCTAGCAAGTTGACGCGTACACAATCAGGAGATGATTGTATGTGGAGAGGATGACAGCAGGGACCCGCCAAGGTCATGGCAGTACGCAAGCAAGTGCCTCCTTATTTCAAGCCAATAAAAAAATGGCTCCTCCTAGTGGATTTCTGACATCTGGGTCTCATGCCATTGTTAACGTAGTCAATAAACGAGAGAATTGCACAACGAGCGGCTGACACCAGGGACCCAGCAGCTCACCCAATTATTTTTGTTTTGGGTTAATTTAATAAATGCAACTCCAAATCTGGTGTATCCGAGAAATGCCACTGCAATTTCCAAACTTTGAAAAATGCCATTTCTAGTGGCATTTTTCGAAGTCTGGAGTGGCGTTTTTCAAAGTTTGCAAACTGCAGTGGATTTTTTCAAAGTTTGCAAAAATTGCAGTGGCATTTTTCAAAGTATGGAAATTGCAGTGGCATTTTTATGAATCGCCATAATTGGAGTGGCATTTATCTAATTTGTTTTTGAGACGGAAGCAGGGTGTCAACTGGGCTGTGCGGGGCACTCTGGCCTGTCTAGACAGCCTTTTCTTTTATGTTTACCACAGACTAGCCCAGTAGTTTTTTTTTCTTTCTGAAAATGGCTAGCCCAGTTCTTTTGTGATTTGTCAAGTAAGTCGTTTTATCAGGCCTGTTGGGCTGCAAATCTTTCAAGACGAGGAGAGCTCCATTCGGCTGGCCAAGAAAATGGCCTATCAGTAATGAGAAATGGGGTGTACATTTTTAAAACACATCAAACCGGCAAATATTTTCAAATATCTTTTTTTTCATTTCGAGATTTTAAATTGCATTGATTTTTATGCGTGGACAATTTATTGGATTTTATATTAATATACATTTATTTTTAAAATCAGTCTGAATGTGACTCGAAATTTCGGGATTAAAAACAGTTCAGACCGCACCGACATATGCAAAATTTCATATAATTTTTTAACCGTGGCCACAATATGGGCTGTAATGCTAACATAAAGAATATGGGCTCCAAAAAACCCGTAAGAATTAGCAAATGGGCTGTAAATTATTTGAAATAGTGGCAGATGGGCTATATGCCATTTTCCACAGATTTGAGGCTTTCCACAGATGCCCTATATACTGTTGGATGTCCATCCAACGGCCGTCGTGCTTCTTCAATCTTTGCTCTTCCTGCTCCAGCCGCTCAAACAAGCGCCGGTGGGACTGCCTGCTCCCTCCTCCCCGCGGCCAACTGTGCTGCCGCACAGGCCTCACCACCCCACCGTACTCCCATTGCTGGCCTAGCCATCCCTCTACTCACCCACACCTGCTGTTATTCTCCGGCGACGGCAGACGAACCAGTAAACCCTCATACAGTCGTACTCCCCTCCGCATGGGAAACAAAAACAACGGCCGAGTCTTCCCTGCCTCCATGTTGTTCCCTTCCTAGGCCTCGCCGTCGTCCACCGCCCTAGTGCTCTCGACGTGGCGTGGTCAGCGTGGTCAACGACCGACATGCATCTGAAATGGACTGTACGTGGAGAGGCTGACAGCTGGGTCCACGGCCGCACGCAAGGAAATGCCTCCTTATTACGTGCAAAATAATGATATCCTCCACCTGACATCTGGGACCCACCAAAACGGCCTCTGTATTTTGCGAAAAAACATTACCGCCGCTGACAGCTCGGACCCACCAGCTATATCTTCGCACGCAAGGGAGTGCCTCCTTATTACGCACAAAAAAATGAATACTCCCCCTGCTAGCTGGGACCTAGTATAGTGGGCCTACTAAGTTGACAGGGGCGAAGGGCTTTGTCAACTTAGTCAATATGCACGATTCTAGCTCGACTGACCGTACGATGTCCATCCAATGGCCATAGTGCTTCTTCAACCTCTGGTCTTCTTGCTCCAGCCGCCCAAAGCAGCGCCAGTCGTGTCGCCTGCTCCTGCCTCCCGTGGCCGGCTGTGCTGCCGCAGAGGCCTCACCGCCCCCATACTACTCCCACCGCTGGCTAGGACATCCCTCCACTCCACTCACCCACACCCCTTGTTATTCTGCGGCGACGGCAGCGCAGCCGAACCAGTGAACCCTGGTACTCCTCTCCGCGTGGGCATCCACTGCCGCGTCTTCCCTGGCTCCGCGTCGTCCCCTTCCTAGGCCTCGCCGTCGTCCACCGCCGTGGTGCTGTTGGCGTGGCATGGTCAATGTGGTCAACGACCGAATTCCATTAGAAGAATAATGTACGTGGAGAGGCTGTCAGCTGGGTCCACGACAGCCGCAAGGAAGTGCCTCCTTATTACGCGGAAAATAATTATTCCTCCACCTGACAGCAGGGACCCACCGGATGCCCACCAGTATATCGCAAAAAAACGTTTGCCCCTGACTGCTGGGACCCACCCGACGGGCCATCGTATTTTGCGAAAAAACGTTCCCCCTGCTGTCAGCTCGGACCCACCGGAAGTGCCTCCTTATTACGCACAAAAAAATGAATACCCCCTGCTAGCTAGGACCCACCTTGGTGGGAGGCTGACTTGTGGGCCTACTAAGTTGACGGGGATGGAGGGCTTTGTCAACTTAGTCAATATGCACGATTCTAGCTACAGTGACCATACGATGTCCATCCAATAGCCGTAGTGCTTCTTCAACCTCTGGTCTTCTTGCTCCAGCCGCCCAAACTAGCGTCGGTCGTGCCTCGTGCTCCTGCCTCCCATGCCCGGTTGCGATGCAGCGGAGGCCTCACCGCCCCCTACTACTCCCACCGCTAGCCAGGCCATCCCTCTACTCACCCACACCCCATGTTATTCTGCAGCGACGGCAGCCTCACACCGCAGCGAACCATTGAACCCTCGTACTCCTCTATGCGTGGGCATCCACTATCGCGTCTTCCCCGGCTCTGCGTCGTCCCCTTCCTAGGCCTCACCGTCGTCCATCGCCCTGGTGCTCTCGGCGCGGCATGGTCAACGTGGTCAAGGAACGACTTCCATCGGACGTGGACTATACGTGGAGAGGCTGGTAGCTGGGTCCACGGCCGCAGCAAGGAAGTGCCTCCTTATTACGTGCAAAATAATTATTCCTCCACCTGACAGCGGGGACCCACCGGACGGGCCATCGTATTTCACGAAAAAACGTTTGCCCCTGACTACTGGGACCCAACAGCTACATCTTTGCACGCTAGGATGTGCCTGATAGTCGGGACCCACCTGGTCGAAGCGTACGTGGCGTTGTCATTCTGGTCGCGAACATGTACGTACATATATACTGGTGGATGTAGAGGCACGCACGTGTCATAGTAGAGGCGCGCACATAGCATGTACACGTACGTACAGCGGCCAGGGTGCAAGAAAGAAAATACGGCCACGTATGTGTACATACGGGCGGGGTCTCGAACGCCTACTCACGCATACGTACGGCCAGGGCTCATGTACATGGCTGGGTCGGAACGGAGAAACAGCGTCGTCGTTGTGTTCATGGGGAGGCAACGGAATGTGTCGTGTTCATGGGGAGGCAACAGAATGTGTCGTGTTCATCGGGAGGGCTTGGACGGAATAGGCGATGGAAACGAGGCCTGGAGTACCGCAGAACGGAGGAAACGGCCTTGTGTTTGAACGGCCATGTTCGAAATGGGATCTTGTTGATCGGGAGGGGTCTGGCGTACAGCAAATCGGAGGAAACGGACCTCCTACGGTCGAAACGGGGGTCCTGTTCATTGGGAGGGGTGTGGCGTACCGCATAACGGAGGAAACGGACTTGTGTTGGAGCACTACGGTCGAAACGGGGGTCCTGTTCATCGGGAGGGGTGTGGCATACCGCAAAACGGGACTCCACGGGATACTGTTCATCTCCACCGTCGACCCCCTCCAGCCTCCACGAGCTACTGTTCATCCACCGTCGACCTCCTCCAGCCTCCACCTGCGACTGTTCATCCACGGGCTCCTGTTCATCCAGCCTCCACCGCGTGCTACTCCACCGGCTACTGTTCAACCAGCCCTCTCCATGGGCTCCTATTCAACCACCCCTCCACGGGCTACTGTTCATCCTGCCCTCCAACGTCTACTGTTCATCCAGCCCTCCACGGGGTGGTCCTATTCATCCAGCCCTCCACGGAGTCCTGTTCATCCAGCCCCAATCGGCTTGATCGATCGGGGTCCTGTTCTTCCAAAGGCAACATCACGGGGTCCTGTTCATCCACCCCCACCGGGAACTTTTCATCCAACC
>NC_041388.1:347003856-347154847 GCF_002162155.2 Triticum dicoccoides | reverse complement strand
TTCAGTTAGCAGCAGTAGCGAAGGAATCGCTCGATCGGGTTCAGTTAACAGCCATCGATCGATCGCTCGGGTTCAGTAACGCGTAGCCTGCAGTGCAATCGTTTGGGTTGAGTTAGAGCCCAACGCCTCGCTCGGGTTTAGTTAGAGCCAACGCCTCGCACACACGCGCGTACGTGTACGAGAGAAGCGCGCATCGCTCGGCCCCCGACCTCCCATCGTAACCGGGAACTCCCCGAAATTTTCCTCCCCCTCGCTTCTACCACGGTTTTTTCCGTCATGGACGGCCCAAAGAATGTCATGCAGCTGCATCTTCGGCCCGCCCAGGATGAAAAGCCCATTTTCTGTCATGATTTTTTGTCGTAGAAGTAGGAGCCCACCACATCTATGATGATACCGGGTTTTGTCACAATTATCGTCATAGAAGTGTCATATGTATGACAGAATTTTTTTTTCGTTCGGCCCAAAATGTCACGGATGTGTCTTTTTTTTGTAGTGTGTGCAACCCCGTAGAGAGGTCGTAGTTTTGATCTTTTGCCCGAGGGGTTGTTCAGGGTCCTCCCAAAGGGTTGTCTGAGTTATTGTTTGAGCTTCGAGGGTCCTCCCAGAGGGCTGTCCGTGACATCGTCCGAGGGACTGTCTGACCACCTCCCGAAGGGCTCTCCGGCGAGGGAATTTATCCTCGTTGTTGGGAGGTTGTAAATTCTAGCTGCCGGGATCTGCGCCAACGATATACACCGACTCTTCTTCCATTGTGCTTCGAGTCGGTACGGATCAGATCAAACCTTGTCTGACATCTCCGTAGTGATGTCGGGCATGCTTGTTGTACCAAAAAAATTTGTTTTCTATCGCGTTCCCCAAGATCCTCCTCCTCCTCCTCTTCTCCCAGCTCCTCCTCCTCCTCCTCCGGCTCTAGCGAGTCTGGAGGCAGCCCGGCAGTGATGCGGGCGGCGCGCGCGGCTTCCCTCGCCCGTATCTGCTGTTGGATCTTGTAGCGGCTCTCCGGCGTCAGCATGGCATAGTAGGTGATCTTGCTCTGGACCATGGTGGACTGCCGGAGTGTGTGCAGAGCGCCGGAGCAATAGAGGGAGGATGTGGAAGGGCTCGGACTGGGTCCAAATTGACTGGGCAGCGACCGGGCAGCCTGCCCAGGCATTTGAGACGGCCTGCCCAGGGGTCCGGTTGTAGATGCTCTAAAGGGCATGTAGGCGGTGAATCGGGTTGAAAGTGACTAAGATCAACTCCAACATTTTGTCTATAGAACTTCCTATAAAGCACCAAAATGATTGTAAATTTTAGGGCGAAAGCTACTTTTGTCGGGGGTGGCAGTGGTGCAATGGGTTTCAGCGGTTATGTTGCCGCCAAAAGTTTACGGGAAGCAAACTTCTCCTAAATTTGAAGGAAATTTGGGCCAAGTTTACATGATCCTGTACATTTATTCTAAAAAAATTGTTGGAGATATTTATTCACGCAAATTTTCTTTAAACGGTAGTTTTATTTACAGATATGGGATGCGTTAGAGTGCCACGGAGGCTGTGCGGCGCAGCAATGGAGCTGCATTAAATCGAGTGATGGTGTGGCGATGGCGATGTAGATTTGATTCAGGCAAATTGAGTTGATCTCCACACGTGCGGCGACGAGGAAGCGGCGGATCCGGCGACGGGAGGGGGCAGGCTGGATCTGGCGGCAGCGGGGTATGGTGGGCGAGCGGTGTGGCGATGTGGGTGGGGGAGGTAGGGCAGTCACGCGGTTGGGGTGAAGATTCAGTTGGCGGTTGGCATTCACACGACACGTGGCTGTTTTACTCGGGCGGCGGCCGGTGGTATATTTGCATCACCTTGATGATGTATTTGTTGGGGAACGCAGTATTTCAAAATAATTTCGACGATAACATAAGATCTATCTAGGAGATGTATAGCAACGAGAGGGGAGAGTGTGTCTACATACCCTCGTAGACCGAAAGCGGAAGCATTTAGTAACACACTTGGTGTAGTCGAACGTCTTCGCGATCCAACCGATCCTAGCACCAAACATACGGCACCTCCGTGTTCAGCACACGTTCAGCATGATGACGTCCCTCGAGCTCTTGATCCAGTTGAGGATGAGGGAAAGTTCCGTCAGCACGACGGTGTGTTGATGGTGATGATGAAGCTACCGGCGCAGGGCTTTGCCTGAGCACTACGACGATATGACCGAGGTGTGTAACTGTGGAGGGGGGCATGATACGTCTCCAATGTATCTATAATTTTTGATTGCTCCATGCTATATTATCTACTGTTTTGGACTATACTGGGCTTTATTTTCCACTTTTATATTATTTTTGGGACTAACCTATTAACCAGAGGCCCAACCCAGAATTGTTCTTTTTTGCCTATTTCAGTGTTTCGGAGAAACAGAATATCAAACGGAGTCAAAACAGAATGAAACCATCGGAAACGTGATTTTCTCATCAGATAAGATCCAGGAGACTTGGACCCTCCATCAAGAAAGCCACGAGGCGGCCACAAGGGTGGAGGGCGCCACCCCCTAGGGCGCCCCCTAGGGCGCGCCCCCTGCCTCATGGGCCCCTCGAAGCTCCACCGGCGTACTTCTTCCTCCTATATATACCTACGTACCCCCGAATGATCGGGGACAGAGCCAAAAACCTAATTCCACTGCCGCAACTTTCTATATCCACGAGATCCCATCTTGGGGCCTGTTCCGGAGCTCCACCGGAAGGGGCATCGATCACGGAGGGCTTCTACATCATCATCCAAGCCCCTCCGATGAAGTGTGAGTAGTTTACTTCAGACCTACGGGTCCATAGTTAGTAGCTAGATGGCTTCTTCTCTCTTTTTGGATCTCAATACAATGTTCTCCCCCTCTCTCGTGGAGATCTATTCGATGTAATCTTCTTTTTGCGGTGTGTTTGTTGAGACCGATGAATTGTGGGTTTATGATCAAGTCTAACTATGACTAATATTTGAATCTTCTCTGAATTCTTTTATGTATGATTAGTTATCTTTGCAAGTCTCTTCGAATTATCAGTTTGGTTTGGCCTACTAGATTGGTTGTTCTTGCCATGGGAGAAGTGCTTAGCTTTGGATTCGATCTTGTGGTGTCCTTTCCCAGCGACAGAAGGGGCAGCAAGGCACGTATTGTATCGTTGCCATCGAGGATAACAAGATGGGGTTTTATCATATTGCATGAAACTATCCCTCTACATCATGTCATCTTGCTTAAGGCGTTACTCTGTTTTTAACTTAATACTCTAGATGCATGCTGGATAGTGGTCGATGAGTGGAGTAATAGTAGTAGATGCACGCAGGAGTCGGTCTACTTGTCTCGGACGTGATGCCTATATACATGATCATACCTAGATATTCTCATAACTATCCTCAATTCTGTCAATTGCTCACCAGTAATTTGTTCACCCACCGTAGAATACTTATGCTCTTGAGAGAAGCCACTAGTGAAACCTATGGCCCTCGGGTCTCTTTCTCATCATATCAATCTCCATCACTTTATTATTGCTTTGCTTTTACTTTTCTTTTACTTTTTACCTTGCATCTCTATACCAATACCAAAAATATTATTTATCATCTCTATCAGATCTCACTTTCGTAAGTGACCGTGAGGGGATTGACAACCCCTAAGCGCGTTGGTTGCGTTGAGCTATTGTTTCTGTGTAGGTACAAGGGACTCACGCGTAGCCTCCTACTGGATTGATACCTTGGTTCTCAAAAACTGAGGGAAATACTTACGCTACTTTTCTGCATCATCCTCTCCTCTATAGGGAAATCCAACGCAGTGCTCAAGAGGTAGCAAGAAGAATTTCTGGCGCCATTGCTGGGGAGGTCTACGCAAAAGTCAACATACCAAGTACCCATCACAATCCCTATCTCCAGCATTACATTATTTTCCATTTGCCTCTCGTTTTCCTCTCCCCCACTTCACCCTTGTCGTTTTATTCGCCCTCTCTCTCTCTCTATCCTCCCTCTCTTTCTCTATTTGCCTCTTTTTGCCCATTTCTTGTTTGCTCGTATGGTTGGATTAGTTGTTTATTTATTACTAAACATAGAACCTAAGATTTATGAATCCTCATCCACTTGCTAATATTTTTAAGAGATCCAATTATGATGAACCAATTGCTGGTGAGTTTTGTGCACTAGATTATCTTTATGAAGTTTTGCTTGAAATTCGTGAATCTGAAAAGTGTGATGAATTACTTTATGAAGCGACTCACGATAGATCTTTGAATAAAAAGCATGATTGCAATGATTTTACTATAAATTCTCTTGATGTCAATTGTGCTAATAATATGCAAAACCCTAAGCTTGGGGATGCTAGTTTTGCTATGTCTACTACTTGTTGTAATGATCATGATTGGGGTGATTCTTCTTATGATATTGAAAATTTATTTAAACCCCATGATGAATATGAGATTGATAATAGTGTTTGCAATATTATTGAAAGTGGGTTTGGAAGAGTGTCAACTTTAGATCCCACATATTTGGATAATGTTCAATCTTATGAAATTTTTGATAAAAGTGGGTTTGGAAAGGTCATGACTTTAGTTAATGTTAATCCCACTATTTTGGAAGAGTGTCAACTTTGCATGCATATGGATAGTGTTGAAAATATTTTTTGTGATAGCTATTTTGTTGAATTTGCTTATGATCCCTCATGAAATTATTATGAGAGAGGAAAATATGGTGGTAGAAATTTTCATGTTACTAAATTACCTCTCATTATGTTGAGATTGCTATTGTTTCTTTCCGCTTCCTTGCATATGCTAGTTTTTGCTTGCATTGACAATTTCTTTGCCTATAAAATGCCTATGCATAGGAAGTATGTTAGACTTAGATGTGTTTGTCACTTGTTTTATGATGCTCTCTTTGTGCTTCAGTTCTTGTCTTTGATGTGAGCATCATTAAAATTATCAATGCCTAGCTTTAAGGATTTAAAGAAAAGCACTTGTTGGGAGACAACCCAATATTTATCCTTTCCTGTTATTCAATAAATAATTTATCTAGCCTCTGTTTTGGTTGTGTTTTTTGTGTTTAATTAGTGTTTGTGCCAAGTAGAACCGTTGGGAAGACTTGGGGAAAGTCTTGTTGAACTTGCTGTAACAAACAGAAACTTTAGTGCTCACGAGAACTGCTGTCATTTTTATTTGGAAAGTTCTATTTAGTTAATTATTTTTGCAAGTGATTAATAGATAAATTACTCACGTCCAGCATTTTATTTTAGAATTTTTGGGGTTCCAGATCTTGAGCTAGCTACAGATTACTACAGACTGTTCTGTTTTTTGACAGATTCTGTTTTTCGTGTGTTGTTTGCTTATTTTGATGAATCTATGGCTAGTAAAATAGTTTATGAACCATAGAGAAGTTGTAATACAGTAGTCATAACACCCATATAAATAAAGAATGAGTTCATTACAGTACCTTGAAGTGGTCTTTTTTTTCTTTCACTAACGGAGCTCACGAGATTTTCTACATTAAGTTTTGTGTTGTGAAGTTTTCAAGTTTTGGGTAAAGATTTGATGGATTATGGAACAAGGAGTGGCAAGAGCCTAATCTTGGGGATGTGTAGCGACCAGACCTCAAACGGTCTGATCTCTGTGCTCCGGTGTCATCCCTGGATCAGTAATGCTGACACCACACAGTACTCGGAGGATTTATAGCTGAGTAGCAATCACACACTTATTACATCGAGTGTATCAAAAGAGAACTTATTACAATAAATATGGCTTAAGGCCATCTAATAACGATAACAGCGGAAGGCTTGGAAGATAAGTGAGTCCATCAACTCCAACGGCATCACTGAGTATAGAACCACGACCTAAAAACTCCTTAATCGTCGTCTGAAAAGTCTGCAACATTAACGTTGCAGCCTGAAACGGGTCAGCACATGGAATATGCTGGCAGTGTAACACATAGCGAGTAATGGAATGAAACAGCTATACTATATGCATATTTGGCTGGTGGAATGCTCTATGGTTACAGTTTTGCGTAAAGCCAATTTTTCCCTACTTCAAAGGAATAAATTTATTTAACTATCATGGTAGTGGTTAAACATTGAGAATGGTTGACAGCATTCTCAATCCCAATTAAGCATCAACATTAAAACCCAACAATATTAATTTAGAGTAACATGTTGAGGTTCACATGAAAATCCAAGTACTAGATACTCAAGATGTCCATAACCGGGGACACGGCTAATCAAGATTAGTTTATTACACTCTGCAGAGGTTTGCGCACTTTTCCCCACAAGACTCGATCGCCTCCGTTTAGTTTCTCGCACTACATGGTGTTTGAGAAGACGGATGACTGAGACATAGTCTTTCAGAAGCGCTAACACCTTATGATCAGGTAGACCGTACCACCTACATCCCCTACATCTGCTAGTCTACCACTGTAAGAGTTCGCACAACTTAGTCAACTATGCTAGAGCCCATAATAGCTTGTGGCTACACACGGAAGTTTCTAGTATGAATAGTCTCATGATCCCTTTGAGCCTGGGTGGCGGTCCAAAAGAAAACAGGCAAGTCCTGGAATACCCAGGTGCCTCAATCCACCCAGATGTGTGTTTAAGTTGCCACCTTAGATAAACCATTAATTAACAAAACTCACATCTGTCATGGATATCACTCACCCAATCCACGTCTACTAGCATAGCATGGCATAACAAGCAAACATAGAAGTAACTCCCAAAGGTTTGATAATAACAGGTAATAGGTACTACCTCATCTACTTCCCATCCCACAATTTAATTAGATCCTAATCATGCAATGTGTGAGGATTGATCTAATGCAATAAAACTGGGTAGTAAAAAAAGGTATGATCAAAGTGTTACTTGCCTTGCTGATGATCCGCGAAACCTAACGATTCGAAGTAACAAGCGGCGCACTCTGGGTATTCTATCGCAGACAAACAAACAAGCATACAATAAGTACTCATCTAATGCACAGGTAAAACTCAGATAAGAGATCTAACCAGAAGGTTCAACTTAAGAACTCCGGTTGGCAAAAAGAATCAAATCGAACGAAGCAACGAAAGTTAAACGGTGAAAGAAAACAACTTCGTTCTAGTAATCTACATCTAGGGCAAATTTTACAGTAGCAAAATCTTGTTTAAGTTGGTTAAACGGATAGAGGGTTTTGAGACGAAACTCTAGGCGCTTGAATCGCCTGATTCCGATAAACAAGCTCAAAGTTATACTAAAACGAAAATCGGATCAGGAATCGCGATCAGAAAAATCGCGGATTTAATCCGAGAAAAACAAAAACGACGAACGCTCGCTATTTAAATAAACCTGAAAAACCGATCTATTTAAAAAAAACCAAAACTAAAAAACCCGACGAAAACCGATTATTTTTTCGAAAAAAAACCGTTGGCACGAAAGTCGAGGCGGCGGTGAACCTTGGCGGCGGAATCCGGTGGGAGGCGGCGGCGCGGCGGAGGCAGCGGCGAGCGGCGGCGGCGCGGGTGGCGGCTGGGGCGGGGTCGGGCAGCTGGGCTAGGGTTTCCCCAGGGTGGGCTGCCTCGGCTTATAAACCCTAGTCGGGCCGAAGTCCTAGTCGGACACGGCCCGTTAGGTCGGTTCGTTTTTTTAAATAATTCTGCTTGGAAGAAAAATAAAAAGAAATACTAAATGGACTCCAAAAATTCCGAAATAAATTTTCACGGGCTTCTAAAATCAAGTCGCACAAGGTGAACATTTATTTGGGACCTAAATGCAATTTTGAAAAACGCACATTTTTCCTAAATTCAAATAAAACACCGAAAAACTCCGAAATAAAATCTTATTTGATTTTATTATTAAATCCTCAATATTTCTTTGTTTTGGGAAAGTCATTTTATTCCCTCTCTCATATTTTTGTAATAGAAATAATTGATGATAAAATAAATAAAATCAAATGATCCTATTCTCAAAATTTGACAAAACTCAAATATGAAAATGACGAAATCCCCAACTCTCTCCGTGGGTCATTGAGTTGCGTAGAATTTCTAGGATCAACCAAAATGCAAAGTAAACTATGATATGCAGTGATGATCTAATGTATAACATTCCAAATTGAAAATTTGGGATGTTACAAACCTACCCCCCTTAAGATGAATCTCGCCCTCGAGATCCGGGTTGGCTAGAAAATAGGTGAGGGTGGTCTTTGAGCAAGTCTTCCTCTCGCTCCCAGGTGGCTTCATCCTCTATGTGGTGGCTCCACTGAACTTTGCAAAACTTGATAACCTTGCTGCGGGTAACTCGGCTGGCAAATTCGAGGATCTTAACTGGTTTCTCCTCGTAGGTCAAATCATTATCCAACTGAATTGTTTCCAATGGCACTGTATCTCTCAAAGGTATGTCAGCCATCTCCGCGTGGCACTTCTTTAACTGAGAAACATGGAACACATCATGAACTCCTGACAATCCTTCGGGCAATTCCAACTTGTAGGCCACTTCTCCCATACGTTCCAAAACTCGATATGGTCCTACAAATCATGGCGCTAACTTCCCTTTAACTCCAAAATGCTTTGTTCCTCGAAGTGGAGATACTCGAAGATAAGCTCTATCTCCGACTTCGTAAACTGTCTCCTTGCGTTTAGAATCTGCATAGCTTTTCTGTCTGGACCGGGCTACCTTGAGCCTATCGCGAATCAACTTCACCTTCTGTTCAGACTCTTTAATCAAGTCAGGTCCAAACAACTGGCGGTCTCCAACTTCGTCCCACGATAACGGTGTCCTGCACCTCCTTCCGTACAAAGCTTCGAAAGGGGCCATCTTTAAACTGGTTTGGTAACTGTTGTTGTAAAAGAACTCTGCATATGGCAAATTATCGTCCCAACTAGATCCATAATCTAGCGCACAAGCTCTCAGCATATCCTCCAAAATCTGATTGACTCTCTCAGTCTGTCCATCTGTTTGTGGATGAAAAGCTGTACTGAATTCTAGCCTGGTACCCAAAGTTTCGTGCAACTGCTTCCAGAACTTTGAGGTAAACTGGGTTCCTCTATCTGATATGATACTCCTTGGAACTCCATGCAAACATACGATCCTGGTCATGTATATCTTTGCCAACTTAGCACTGGTGTAAGTGGTCTTTACTGGGATGAAATGAGCTACTTTCGTCAATCGATCGACTACAACACAAATCGAGTCATAGCCTAAACGAGTCCTGGGCAATCCCGTGATAAAATCCATACCTAACTTATCCCACTTCCATTCGGGTATCGGCAATGGTTGTAACAGTCCTGCTGGCTTCTGATGCTCTGCCTTTACTTTCTGGCATACATCACAAACTGCTACGTACTCCGCAATATCCTTCTTCATTCTGGTCCACCAGAAAATATCCTTCAAATCCAAATACATCTTGGTATTTCTTGTGTGAATTTAATACGATGAATCATGTGCCTCTTGCAAAATCAACTTCCTGATCTCAGGGTCATTGGGCACGTAAACACGGTCTTCAAACCATAGGGTGTCGTGCTCATCCTCACGAAATCCTTTAGCTTTTCCTTTGCTCAGTTTCTCCTTTATAGTGGCAATCTCTTTGCCAGTTTTCTGAGCTTCTCTGATTCTATCCATCAAAGTTGACTGAATCTCCAATGTTGCTACATAGCCTCTCGGAACTATTTCCAAACATAGTTCACGAAGATTTTTTGCTAACTCCCTGGGTATTTCTCCCGTCATTAACGTATTGACATGGCTCTTACGGCTTAATGCGTCAGCTACTACATTAGCCTTCCTAGGATGATAATGCAATTTCATATCATAATCCTTGATAAGATCCAACCATCTCCTTTGTCTGAGATTCAACTCCTTCTGGGTGAAAATGTACTTCAAACTCTTATGATCCGTGTACACCTCACAATGATTTCCAATCAGAAAATATCTCCATGTTTTCAATTCATGCACTAAGGCTGCTAACTCCAAATCATGCGTAGCATAATTTAACTCATGAGGTTTCAGTTGTCTTGAGGCATATGAAACAACTCTCCCTTCCTGCATAAGCACTGCTTCAAGTCCTCGACATGAAGCATCGCAATACACCTCATAATCTTTGGTCTGGTCTGGCAAAATCAACACTGGTGAGGTAACTAAGCATTTCTTCAACTCCTGGAAACTAGCCTCACATTCCTCTGTCCATATGAACTTGGTATCTTTCTTTAGCAACTCCGTCATAGGCTTCGCAATCTTTGAGAAATTCTCAATAAATCTCTAGTAGTATCCTACGAGTCCAAGAAAACTCTGGATCTCTCCAACTGTTGTTGGGGCTTCCCACTTGGTCACGGTATCAACTTTAGTGGGATCAACTGCTATACCTTCTCCAGATATAACGTGTCCGAGGAATCCTACTTCCTTCAACCAAAACTCACATTTGCTGAACTTGGCATATAATTGATGTTCTCTGAGCTTTCCAAGTACCAAACGCAAATGCTCCTTATGCTCCTCTTCATTCTTCGAGTAAACCAGGATATCATCAATGAACACTACGACGAACTTATCCAAAAACTCCATAAACACTTTGTTCATCATGTTCATAAAATATGCAGGTGCATTAGTCAGACCAAATGACATAACGGTATACTCGTACAGCCCATACCTGGTGGTAAAAGCTGTCTTCGGAATATCCTATTCTCGAATCTTCAACTGGTGGTATCCTGATTGCAGATCAATCTTGGAAAATACCTTAGCTCCTTGCAATCGATCAAACAGATCGTTGATTATTGGTAGTGGGTACTTGTTCTTGATCGTTACTTCATTCAATCCTCGATAATCAACAACCATCCTTAACGATCCATCCTTCTTTTCCACTAGTAGTATTGGCGATCCCTAAGGCGAAGAACTTGGGCGAATATATCCCTTATCCAGTAACTCCTTAATCTGCTTCTTAATTTCCACCAAATCCTTTACTGGCATCCCATATGGTCTCTTTGATATTGGCCCTGTGCCTGGAAATAGCTCAATTAAAAACTCAATATGTCTATCCGGTGGCATGCCTGGCAACTCCTATGGAAATACATCAGGGAAATCTCTTACCACTGGTACTTCCTCCTGCACAACTCATGTTAAGCAATTTACTTGAGTCCTCTTTGGCACATGTCGGGATACATACTTGATCCTTCTCCCTTCTGGGGTGGTAAGCAAAATTGACTTACTAGCACATTCAATATTCCCTTCATCGAATCAAATCGAACGAAGCAATGAAAGTCAAACGGCAAAAGAAAACAACTTCGTTCTAGTAATCTGGATCCAAGGCAAATTTTACAATAGCAAAATCTTGTTTAAATTGGTTAAACGGATAGAGGGTTTCGAGACGAAACTCTAGGCGCTTGAATCGCCTGATTCCGATAAACGAGCGAAAAGTTATACTAAAACGAAAATCGGATCAGGAATCGCGATCAGAAAAATCGCGGATTTAATCCGAGAAAAAGAAAAACGACAAACGCTCGCTATTTAAATAAGCCGGAAAAACCGATCTATTTAAAAAAAACGAAACTAAAAAAACCCGACGAAAACCGATTTTTTTTCTAAAAAAACCGTTGGCACGGAAGGCGAGGCGGCGGCGAACCTCGGCGGCGGAATCCGGCGGGCGGCGGCGGCGGCGGCGAGGCGGCGCGGCGGCGGGCGGCGGCGGCGGCGGCGCAAGTGGCGGCTGGGGCGGGGTCGGGCTGCTGGGCTAGGGTTTCCCCCGGGTGGGCTGCCCCGGCTTATAAACCCTAGTCGGGCCGGAGTCCTAGTCGGACACAACCCGTTAGGTCGGTTTGTTTTTTTTAAATAATTCCGCTCGTAAGAAAAATAAAAATAAATACTAAACGGACTCCAAAAATTCCGAAATAAATTTTCGCAGGCTTCTAAAATCAAGCCGCACAAGGTGAACATTTATTTGGGACCTAAATGCAATTTTAAAAAACGCACATTTTTCCTAAATTCAAATAAAACACCCAAAAACTCCGAAATAAAATCTTATTTGATTTTATTATTAAATCCTCAATATTTCTTTATTTTGGGAAAGTCATTTTATTCCCTCTCTCATATTTTTGTAATAGAAATAATTGATGATAAAATAAATAAAATCAAATGATCCTATTCTCAAAATTTGAGAAAACTCAAATATGAAAATAACGAAATCCCCAACTCTCTCCGTGGGTCATTGAGTTGCGTAGAATTTCTAGGATCAACCAAAATGCAAAATAAAATATGATATGCAGTGATGATCTAATGTATAACATTCCAAATTGAAAATTTGGGATGTTACAGGATGCCCATGGCACCCCCAAGATAATCGAAGGACACCTAAAAGCCAAAGCTTGGGGATGCCCCGGAAGGCATCCCCTCTTTCATCTACTTCTATCGGTAACTTTACTTGGAGCTATATTTTTATTCACCACATGATATGTGTTTTGCTTGGAGTGTCTTTTATGATTTGATTCTTTGCTTGGTAGTTTACCACAATCATCCTTGCTGTACACACCTTTTGAGAGAGCCATACATAATTTGGAATTTGTTAGAATACTCTATGTGCTTCACTTATATCTTTTGAGCTCTATAGTTTTACTCTAGTGCTTCACTTATATCTTTTGAGTTTTATAAGTTTGCTCTAGTGCTTCACTTATATATTTTAAAGCACGGTGGTGGGTTTGTTTTATAGAAACTATTGATCTCTCATGCTTCACTTAGATTATTTTGAGAGTCTTAATAGCATGGTAATTTGCTTAAAATCCTAATATGCTTGGTATGCAAGATTAATAATAAAACTTTCTTATGAGTGTGTTGAATACTAAGAGAAGTTTTATGCTTGATGATTGTTTTCAGACATGGAGGTAATAATATCAAAGTCGTGCTAGTTGAGTAGTTGTGAAATTGAGAAATACTTGTGTTGAAGTTTGCAAGTCCCGTAGCATGCACATATGGTAAATGTTATGCAACAAATTTGAAACATGAGGTGTTATTTGATTGTCTTCCTTATGAGTGGCAGTCGGGGACGAGCGATGGTCTTTTCCTACCAATCTATCCCCCTTGGAGCATGCGCGTAGTGCCGAGGTTTTTTATGACTTGTAGATTTTTGCAATAAGTATGTGAGTTCTTTATGACTAATGTTGAGTCCATGGATTATACGCACTCTCACCCTTCCATCCTTGCTAGCCTCTTCGATACCGTGCATTGCCCTTTCTCACATCGAGAGTTGGCGCAAACTTCGCCGGTGCATCCAAACCCCGTGACATGATACACTCTTTCACACATAAACCTCCTTATATCTTCCTCAAAAAATCCACCATACCTACCTATTATGGCATTTCCATAGCCATTCTGAGATATATTGCCATGCAACTTTCCATCATTCCGTTCATCATGACACATTCATCATTGTCATATTGCTTAGCATGATCATGTAGTTGACATGGTATTTGTGGCAAAACCACCATTCATAATTATTTCATACATGTCACTCTTGGTTCATTGCATATCCCGGTACACCACTGGAGGCATTCATATAGAGTCATCTTTGTTCTAGTATCGAGTTGTAATCATTCAGTTGTAAATAAATAGAAGTGTGATGATCATCATTATTAGAGCATTGTCCCAAGTGAGGAATAAAAAAAGGCCATAAAAAAGAGAAGGCCCAAAAAAAGAGAAAGGCCATAAAAAAAGAAAAGGCCCAAAAAATGAGAGAAAAAGAGAGAAGGGACAATGTTACTATCCTTTTACCACACTTGTTCTTCAAAGTAGCACCATGATCTTCATAGTAGAGAGTCTCTCATGTTATCACTTTCATATACTAGTGGGAATTTTTCATTATAGAACTTGGCTTGTATATTCCAACAATGGGCCTCCTCAAGTGCCCTAGGTCTTCGTGAGCAAGCAAGTTGGATGCACACCCACTAGTTTCTTTTTTTGAGCTTTCATACATTTATAGCTCTAGTGCATCTATTGCATGGCAATCCCTACTCCTTGCATTAACATCAATCGGTGGGCATCTCCATAGCCCATTGATTAGCCTCGTTGATGTGAGACTTTCTCCTTTTTTGTCTTCTCCACATAACCCCCTCATTATATTCTATTCCACCCACAGTGCTATGTCCATGGCTCGTGCTCATATATTGCGTGAAAGTTTATAGGTTTGAGATCACTAAAGTATGAAACAATTGCTTGGCTTGTCATCGGGGTTGTGCGTGATGAGAGCATTCTTGTGTGACGAAAATGAAACATGACTAAACTATATGATTTTGTCGGGATGAACTTTCTTTGGCCATGTTATTTTGAGAAGACATAATTGCTTAGTTTGTATGCTTGAAGTATTATCATTTTTATGTCAATATGAACTTTTGTCTTGAATCTTTTGGATCTGAATATTCATACCACAATTAAGAAGAATTACATTAAAATTATGCCAAGTAGCACTCCGCATCAAAAATTCTGTTTTTATCATTTACCTACTCGAGGACGAGCAGGAATCAAGCTTGAGGATGCTTGATACGTCTCCAACGTATCTACAATTTTTGATTGCTCCATGCTATATTATCTACTGTTTTGGACTATATTGGGCTTTATTTTCCACTTTTATATTATTTTTGGGACTAACCTATTAACCGGAGGCCCAGCCCAGAATTGCTGTTTTTGCCTATTTCAGTGTTTCGGAGAAACAGAATATCAAACGGAATCAAAACGGAATGAAACCTTCGGAAACGTGATTTTCTCCTCAGATAAGATCCAGGAGACTTGGACCCTCCGTCAAGAAAGCCATGAGGCGGCCACGAGGGTGGAGGGCGCCCCCTAGGGCGCTCCCCCTGCCTCGTGGGCCCCTCGAAGCTCCACCGACGTACTTCTTCCTCCTATATATACCTACATACCCCCAAACGATCGGGGACGGAGCCAAAAACCTAATTCCACCGCCGCAACTTTCTGTATCCATGAGATCCCATCTCGGGGCCTGTTCCGGAGCTCCGTCGGAAGGGGCATCGATCACGGAGGGCTTCTACATCATCATCCAAGCCCCTCCGATGAAGTGTGAGTAGTTTCCTTCAGACCTACGGATCCATAGTTAGTAGCTAGATGGCTTCTTCTCTCTTTTTGGATCTCAGTACAATGTTCTCCCCCTCTCTTGTGGAGATCTATTCGATGTAATCTTCTTTTTGCGGTGTGTTTGTTGAGATCGATGAATTGTGGGTTTATAATCAAGTCTATCTATGAATAATATTTGAATCTTCTCTGAATTCTTTTATGTATGATTGGTTATCTTTGCAAGTCTCTTCGAATTATCAGTTTGGTTTGGCCTACTAGATTGGTTGTTCTTGCCATGGGAGAAGTGCTTAGCTTTGGGTTCGATCTTGCGGTGTCCTTTCCCATTGACAGAAGGGGCAGCAAGGCACGTATTGTATCGTTGCCATCGAGGATAACAAGATGGGGTTTTATCATATTGCATGAAACTATCCCTCTACATCATGTCATCTTGCTTAAGGCGTTACTCTGTTTTTAACTTAATACTCTAGATGCATGCTGGATAGCGGTCAACGAGTGGAGTAATAGTAGTAGATGCAGGCAGGAGTCGGTCTACTTGTCTCAGACGTGATGCCTATATACATGATCATACCTAGATATTCTCATAACTATGTTCAATTATGTCAATTGCTCAATAGTAATTTGTTCACCCACCGTACAATACTTATGCTCTTGAGAGAAGCCACTAGTGAAACCTATGGCCCCCGGGTCTCTTTCTCATCATATCAATGTCCATCACTTTATTATTGCTTTGCTTTGCTTTTACTTTGCTCTTACTTTTTACCTTGCATCTCTATACCAAAAATACCAAAAATATTATTTATCATCTCTATCAGATCTCACTTTAGTAAGTGACCGTGAAGGGATTGACAACCCCTAAGCGCGTTGGTTGCGTTGAGCTATTGTTTTTGTGTAGGTACAAGGGACTTGCGCGTAGCCTCCTACTGGATTGATACCTTGGTTCTCAAAAACTGAGGGAAATACTTAAGCTACTTTGCTGCATCATCCTCTCCTCTTCGGGGAAATCCAACACAGTGCTCAAGAGGGAGCAGGGCACTGGACACAGCTAAGAGAAGACTTGGTGTGCCTTTGGGGTGCCCCCTCCCACGTATATAAAGGAGGGGGGAAGAGGAGGCCGGCCCAAGGGGGCGCGCCAAAGGGGGGAGTCCTACTTGGACTCCCGGTCCAAGTAGGATTCCCCCCTTCCTATTCCAACTAGGAGAACGAGGGAAGGAGGAAGAGGGGAGAAGGAAAGAGGGGGGCGCCGCTGACGGTGTCCTGGACTAGGGGTACTCACCACATCGCCTCCCGATCTGTTGGATTGGGTCGAGGACCCCCATGGCCGTTTACTCATCGGCCAGTTCGGACAGCCGAAGACATATACGAGGAAGATTCCACAAGACTTGGTGATCAAGACAAGGACTCCTCTCCATCGACGTATTCGACTAGGACTCTTGTTATCCTAGGCCTCTGGTATATTATATAAGCCGAGGCCAGGCTAGTCGATAGATCATTATGACACTATTCATCATACCCTCAGGTTTTAGACCACAACATATGATCTCGAGGTAGACCAACTCTGTACTTTATACTCCATCAATATAAACAAGAGTAGGACGTAGGGTTTTACCTCCATCAAGAGGGCCCGAACCTGGGTAAACATCGTGTCCCCCGTCTCCTGTTACCATCGATCCTAGACGCACAGTTCGGAACCCCCTATCCAAGATCCGCCGGTTTTGACACCGACATTGGTGCTTTCATTGAGAGTTCCGCTGTGTGATCGGCAAAGGATCAATGGCTCGCCCGCAGGTCAACTGCGATGCCGACATCTTCATCGCCGGCTCGACTAGTCACCTTGGCTCGACCGAGGACCACGCTCCATCTTCGATCATCATGTTTGGACAAGGGCCTTCATCAACATCTACTCCGATATCTATCAAGATCATGGAGGAATCATCCATGGAGCTCGGGGGCTCAACGTCAACATTGCCCTCGGGCGACCGTGCTGTTTTTTCGAACAGCGAACTTGTATTTGCTGCCGCCACCTCTTCGAGCGTCGCTTTGATGATCCCTTCGATGGAATTGTGCGTAATTGAGTGTACAATAACCATGCAAAATTTAGTCGAGTTCTGATGGAGGAATCTCCGGCAATCTACAATATACTAGAGCCGTGTCAAATCTGGACGGGAATCTGGACGAGTTTAGGGCGTGGTCTCCGGCACCTAGCTTGGACATCCTTTGGAATATCCAACCGTTTATTGGCTGCGTAATTCCTATATCTAACACCCTCAAAATTTCAGCTCGATCTGACCATGCAAACTCCGGAAACCTTCTGATTAGTGCATCACTTTTCGGGTCTGTTTCCTGCGCGAATACAGATCCGACCCGAATTCATGTTTCTTTATGAACGTGGTATGGGACAACCTTCTTAAAGGAATTTTCTCCTGTGGTATTGTGCATTGTTTTTAAACACGTGGCCATAAAATTTTAAGCCTCCTCTGAGGTAATCTTCACTATCATGCTGGTGTCAAACCAGTCCGGCAATATTGCTCCATGGCTGCCGACCTGCGCTAGACACGTCGTCGCCTTTTGAGCCGAGCTCAACTTCTTCGGATCATCACCTCGGCGAGCGAACAAGAGTTCGGAATCAATAAGGATAAATCATCACCAACATCTCCGCCCCACGGATTACACGGAACGGGCACACAGGCATCGCCGCATGGTCACTTCATCAAACCGGCATTGACCACGTCACTAGTTACGACCTGCGTCGGCATGGCCGCACTGTTGCTTCTTCAAGCCGATGTGCATCACGCCGAACTGCTTCAACACCTCGGCTGACACGGCAGTTGCAATGTCTCCTTACCGACCTGCTCCATCCCCTATGCTAGATCGAGGGCTTCACCATCTCTACATCAACTTACTTCGGAGACTTCGGCGTCACCAGCCGACCAGCTTCATCACATTAGCTGGACCACGGGCTTTTCCTCGGTGAGCCAACCTTTGCCAGCATCGCCATGCCACCGCTTCATCACCCATCAGGCAATGGGTGTGCAGATCGAGTCCCATGTTTGGGAGTAACCTTTCTTCAGATTGCTACAATAGACAAACCAGGTGCTATTAATCCTAGTATTTTTTCTTGCTTGGGTTTATTTTTTCAAAGGAATTATTACTCCGGTTTGTTTCATCATCTATACACAGGTCTATCAAATGGTGGCCGCATTAACAATGATGGTGTAGTGGTTTGGTCAGTTTCCGTATACAGTTCGGTGAATGCCGCATCCGAAACTCACACCGGCCTGCGAATTCGGGCTTGGCCACGCCTTCACCGCGTCACGCCGACGCCCTACATCGACATGACTTCGGCGCCAGGCCACATCTCTTTCAATACATTATTTTTTGCGAAAAGCAATTATCCTTTTTGGACCGCACTATTTTATATGTGTAGGTGATCGACTTCGACTGCGTCACGTGGTCTCTTCCGCAAGCCGACGCCGTCATCCCAATCGACGTAAATCGGCTCATGTGATCACCATGTTGGTCGTATTGCCATACCAACGTGTTCGGTTGCCTCGGGGACTTTGGCATCGCCGAGAGAGCTCTACATCATCGAGTGTTCGGCGCACAGGCCATATTTCTTTTATTACTCAATTTGCGTAAATTATTAATTATGCAAGAATTTTTTTAATATTCCTATTATCTCCGGCTTGCACTATTTTCTGTGCACAGGTAGATAATCCGGGCCAGGCAACGCTGTCACCTCGGCGTACCGACGTACCACGTCACCTCGGCTGACCGGGGGTTTCATCATCACTTCATTAACACATGCTGGGGGCTTCGGCGTCAGACTGTTGGCCTGCTCCGTCGCCGCGGTCGGACTGGGGTTTTCACCTTGCCCATCGACTATGCTGCGTTGCCACTTAATCAAGCCGAGCTCTTTACTCGGACATCTTGGGACTGGCATGGGGGCTGGGATCTCGTCCCGCCACAATCTCGGCATGCGTCATCAACATCGAGCACATTAACCAGCTAAGTCGCTTTCATGCTCAAAACCTTTCAGTTTCAAATTTTGTTCGGTTCGACTAAGCATTATACTTTTTTGGAAAAAAGTTGTTTGTGACAAAATTCCTTGTCCAACCTTTGTTTGTGACAGACAAATTCAAATACCCTGTTTATTTAGGGGCTTCCTTTATGAAGCCTTTCCTCTTGCATATGATTATACTTGTACAGCTTCGTTCCTTGTCCGTGTATTACGCCACAATATGCACCATATTGACTTAAGAGTTTGGCAAGCTGGGTTGCCTGGCTCCTGTGCTTACCCCTACGTTCCCGATTGTTCGGCTAGGGAGTAAAGGGAGCACCTCTACGATTATTACTACCGGGTCATCCAAGTTAGCACCTCAGACTGGGTGAAGCCGAAAGCTAGCGCTCTTATTGTTTTCAATCATGGCCGGCACACAACGGAACTCATGAGTACAAAAAAATCTATTGCACAAGTCTCATAGTAACAATGAGCAACCAAAGAAAGGGATCGGTGGAGGTACTATTTTCTTCGAAGATGCTTCTTACACTTCGTTAGTAATATAGCATAAGTTCTCTGAGCGCGCTTTGTCTGTTACAGCCTTATGGCCTGATTGCCTGGTCATCGAAAACACCGTCGATACTCTCGACAGGTGGAGTACATGACACTTTTCGGCCCTTGGCCGAAGAGGGAGAACCGACGGTCGGTTAAGACGCGTTTAAAGTTCGGGTGAACACAGATATGATATAAGTACTTCCGTACATACAATCATTATACATAAAATTCTTTTACCCAAGTCACTTGGGGGCTCTTAAAATTTGTATGAGTTGTTTTATAGTAAATGTGTTTTCTTCTTGGTCGTTGCAAAGTCTTTTTCTACCACTCCTTTTTCGACTCGAGTGTATGGTCAATTTTCGGATGGCCTGTCTTCTCTCTTAAAGCCGCTCAAGTTTAATTTGCTAAACTGACCTCGGAGAAGTACTCCGCCTTTGGGATAATGAGCTTGAAGCCGTAGGCTGACCCGCGTGAAGTCTTGAGACCGGGTATGTCATGTTAAAGCATGACAGAAGCACAATTTTTTTTCCAATTTTTGGATTGGCACCAAACACTTGATCTTGTTCGGACGTCAAGTTTTTACTAACTTTTTTGGTTTTCCAAGCTTATGGCACTTTTAAACTATTTGTGTGTTTTCAGCATAAGTCTCGCAGTGCAACACCAGACACCTTTAGAGATTCGCCAAAAACATTCTCGGATATTGCTATATATGTATCAGTTTCGAATTGTCTCTTCGGTCAAATGTTGGGTTGCCCGGCTCTTGTGCTTACCTCCTACGTTCCGCTTTGTTCGGCTAGGTGCGCAAAGGGAGAACCACTGCGATTGTGCTTCCAGCTAGCATGGTTAAGCGCCTCAATGGAGAAAGCCGAAAAATGACTGTCACAATAAGCGCAAACTGGTCAGCGATCCGATGACTGTGTTAAACTATAAGATCGATAGAGGTCACCATGTGTTAAATGACGGGCCATTCATAACATTGGCCGAAGTGTTTACGGCTTGACCTCGACTGTCGCCGAACACTACCGGGGGCTAGTAACTGGCCTCCCAAACTAAATCCTCAATATTTTGCTCTTACATTAGAGCTGAGGTTTCATGATCATGCTTAGCATGACAACCCAAAGAAAGGAACTGATAGCGGGACTATTTTCTTTGGAAGACATTTCTTATGTTAAACAGTAAGATAACATATCTCTCTACGTACCTTTGTTTATAAAACCGTATGGCTAGATTGCCTTGTTTGTCGTAAAACTTTGCCCTCATAAAGGCTTTATAATGTAGGAAAACACTCCTTGGCTACTGGCCGAAGAGGTTGAAGCCGATGGTCGGTCAACAAAGTTTTGTACAATGCGGATCCGAGCATTAATGATGTAAAGTACTTGGATACATAGAATCATTACACATAATTTGTGATTTTACTCTGGATATCGATCCTTAATTCGGCCACCCGTGCCTGCATTAAGGCTCGGGGGCTACTGAGCTTCAGGATTATCATTTACTAATATTAAAAGGGCACATGGATCCCCTGATCTGGTGTTGCCACCCGACCAGTGTCTCGGGGGCTACTGCATTGGCAATCCATTGCCGCACCGAACCTGAGTCTCGAGGACACCGCACACCGCTTTTTATGTCCCGAAGTATTCTGCCGAGCTAGGAGTTGATCCTCAGACCGAATTTGCAAATCAGCCTAAGTCTCAACGGCTACTGGGATCAGTGGTCTTATGTCATCCTTCAGGTGCATGTCGGGTTTTAGACCGATACACACCTTGAGGGCTACTGGCTATATATCTCGACAGAGAATAAATTGCACCAATCAGAAATATTGACAAAAAATCGGCCCACAGTCGGGGTGGTGCACCACCTCAAAAGCAGTCCGGCATAAAGCTCATGCGCGAGTGGCTGGCTCCATAGAGGGCATTTCCAATATTAAGCTCGGCTAAACTCCTTCAACTTTTTTGAACCAAGGTGATTTATGACACCTCGGATATAGTCCGGTGTTGGAGCCTGGATACAACATGGTGTTTGAGCTTGGACATAGTCCGGCGTTGGAGCTCGGATACATTCCGGCGTTGGAGCTCGGAAAGTGGTCCAGCGTTGGTGCTCGGCTGCAAAAGATACGTCGAATGCAATCCGGCGTAGGAGCTCGGACGCAAGAGGACGCTGCCGCCCGAGAACAACTTCAAACCTGAGGTGTGGCATAAAAATAACAAGGCATTGATAAAGGACGAAGACTTAAAGGGCTCCTCGGATACCCGATGTGTGAGATCTTCAGATTTAGCTCGGCAATCCTCAAGATAGAAGATGGGAAGATTTGTTGAACCAGTTATCAAGACCGACGACCAAAGACGAAGAACAGTTCGGAAGAACCGAGGAGCGTCCCCAACTTGAAGACCGGTTCAGGGGGCTATTGACGGTGTCCTGGACTAGGGTGTACTCACCACATCACCTCCCGATCAATTGGATTGGGCCGAGGACCCCCATGGCCGTTTTACTCATGGGCCAGTTCGGACAGCCGAAGACATATACGAGGAAGATTCCACAAGACTTGGTGATCAAGACAAGGAATCCTCTCCATCGACGTATTCGACTAGGACTCTTGTTATCCTAGGCCTCTGGTATGTTATATAAGCCGAGGCCAGGCTAGTCGATAGATCATTCTGACATTACTCATCATACCCTCGGGTTTTAGACCACAACATATGATCTCGAGGTAGATCAACTCTGTACTTGATACTCCATCAATATAAACAAGAGCAAGACATAGGGTTTTACCTCCATCAAGAGGGACCGAACCTGCGCAAACATCGTGTCCCCCGTCTCCTCTTACCATTGATCCTAGACGCACAGTTCGGAACCCCCTGCCCAAGATCCGCCGGTTTTGACACCGACAGCCGCCCCCTCCTAGTCCAGTTCGGACCAACCATGGGGGGGGCACGGCCACCCCTTGAGGCCCTTCTCTCCTTTCCCCTAAACCCCATTAAGGCCCACTACTTCCCCGGGGGGTTCCGGTAACCTCCTGGTACTCCGGAAAATAGCCGAAACACTTCGGAACCATTCCGATGTCCAAATATAACCTGCCAATATATCGATCTTTACCTCTCGACCATTTTGAGACTCCTCATCATGTCCGTGATCTCATCCAAGACTCCGAACAAACTTCGGTCATCAAATTACATAACTCATAATACAAAGCGTCATTGAACATTAAGCGTGCGGACCCTACGGTTCAAGAACTATGGAGACATGACCGAGACACATCTCCGGTCAATAATCAATAGCAGAACTTGGATGCTCATATTGGTTCCTAAATATTCTATGAAGATCTTTATCGGTCAAACCGCATAACAACATACGTCGTTCCCTTTGTCATCAGTATGTTACTTGCCCGGGAATCGATCGTCGGTATTGTCGGTGTTCTAGGAACGGGGGTCCCCAGACTTGCCTGCCTGCAGCCCATGGCGTGGCTGAGCTGGAAGGTCTGTACGGCCCATCTTCATCGACAAGGCATTCAAGACCCTCGCGAGGGGCCAAGCCTCGCGAGGCGGATGATGCAAGACCTCCTCAGGAGCGACCTCGCCAGGCAGGCTCACGAGGGGCGGAGAGATCAAGGCAAGGCAAACCTCGGGAGGTCCACGTGACGTGAGCCATGACGATCGAGACCAGGCGGGCGCCAGCACACACAGCGTCCTTGTTTCCTCTTTGGTGCCAAGGGGGCAAGCGCAGGCGCAGAGTACCGAGGCATCAAGCAAAGGTTTCCATATTGGTGCAACGAGACCAAGACTATAAGGACGGCAAGACAGAGGTCACCATGGAGCCCAAGACGGCGTCATCACCAGAGCCTTTTGCAGGTGAAGACCACCTTTTGTTAGGATAGCTTGTACTAGATGTCCCCTTTCAAATTGGCCGTTGTTGGCTCCCTTCCCGCTCAATATTTGGGGAGAGAACCAGGGCCTCTATAGGTAGAACTAGCCACCATAGTAGGGGAAACTAACTGATTGAGAGGCATCTCACCCACACAAGTTCACCAAGCACAAGAACACCTCATACTCAGGAGGCTGTTCTTCCCCTTGTACTGTTCATTAGCCCAAGAGGCAATCCACCACCACCACACTAGAGTACGGGATTACACCACAACGGTGGCCCAAACCAGTATAAATCTTGTGTCTTTGTGTTGCAAGTTTGTCAAGTTCGTCCGCGAGATCTTAGAGAACTAGGGCGTGGATCGGTAGGGAGGAAACCTTCGCGCGCACCCCAGTGTTCGAACCTTGAGGGTTTGCCGGAACCCGTGATCCAACATTTGGCGCGCCAGGTAGGGGTGTGCCGAAGCTTCCTTCTGCCGCCCCGCGTCCCGTTACTCCGCCGTCTCCATGCCAGACGCGCGCCGCGCTCGTGCTGAGCGCCGGGCTGCCCTCACCACCCGCGTCGCTCAGACGGATCCCGTCGGCGGGCCACCTCGTCGTTCCCCGTCGCCTGCCGTCAACGCCGCCACCGGCCAGGCGGGGAACGAGCATCAAGCATCCTCGTTCCACCCCTCGGTGCGGCGGGATGGCCGCACCGCCACTCCATCGCTGACCCCGGCCGGTTCTTCTTCCCATGCACGTCGCCCTCGCACGTACGTGCGAGCCGCGCTCCTCATGGAACACGAGCTCCTGCACTACCGCCCGGTCGACGACCTCTACGAGGACTGGCTCGACCGCATCGCCGAGCTTGACCACGGCGCAGGGGGCTCCCCTGCGTCGTCCCTCTCTCCGCCTCTCCCTCCGCCCGCTACGGGCGATGTAGCTCACGGAGCGCCTCCACCACCTCTGCCCCAGGACGGCGCCCTGGCGCCAAGGCGTGCGGCACCACGACGCGACCCGCCGCGTCCCGTGCCCGCGCATGAAGAAAGAAGCTGCCAAGAAGTCGCTTGACCGCAAGAAAACACTCCGCCGCTCCTCCCGCCACCGCGCCAGGACCGGCTGCGGCAGCAAGACCGCGCGCCACCTGTAGCGGCAGGGTGCGGACCCCATCAAGACCGCGCTTTCACCCCCGAGCTGCATAGCGTCGCCTGGTCGGGCAAGTTCAAGCCGGATCTGCCTCCTCGCTACGACGGCACCCCAGACTCCGCGGAGTTCTTACAGCTCTACGAGCTGAGCATCGAAGTGGCCAACGGCGACGAGAAAGTCATGGCGAACTGGTTTCCCATGTCTCTCAAGGAGGGCGCCCGCTCCTGGCTCCTGAACCTGCCTCCAGGCTCAATCTCCTCCTAGGACGAAATGCGCAACCGCTTCATCGCCAACTTCCAGGGCACTCGCGACCTTCCCTGGTCGCGGGTGACATGCGCCGCACCAAGCAACAACCAGAAGAGACCTTGCAAAGGTACATGCAGTGCTTCAACAGTGCACAGACCAAGATCCCCAAGGTGACCGACGATGCCATCGTCTCAGCATTCTCCGATGGTGTTCGTGACGTCAAGATGATGGAGGAGCTCGCCATCCATGAAGAGTTGTGCATGACCCTAGAGCTGTTCAACATCACGACCAAGTGTGCTAGAGCTGAGGAGGGGCACCTCTCCCTCCTCGAGCTCCCTGCTACGGACCCAGAGGAGAAGAAGACCAAGGCCAAGGACGTCAAGCGCAAGGGAGCAGCCGTGCTCGCAGCGGAACTAGACACCAAGCGTGGCAGAGACCAACCAGAGTCATCCAAGAGCAGTCGTCCGTTCTGCGCCTTCCACAACCTGAATACCCACAACACAAGCGATTGTCAAGAGCTCAGAGCCATTCGCGAAGGACGTTTCGGTCGACGCCCCGAGCGCGGCGACTAGGGCTACGGCCGAGGAGGAGGACATGGTGGCGGACGCTGGGACGACCGTGGCTCGCGCCAGGAGTGGCACGACCGGCCTCGCGAGGACCACTGGCAGGATCAGCCTCGCGAGGGCGCCTGGAGGGATCAGCCTCGTGAGGATCGTCCTCAAGGTAACAACGGACTCCCTCCACTGCCGCCACCGCCAAGAAGGAATGATGAACATCATCAAGACGAGGGGGCTGGGGGCTTCCAGGAACCACGCGCTATCGCCTGCATCTTGGGAGGAACCCAGGCCCAGCCTCGCAGCGTATCTTCAAGCAGTTTGCTCGTGAAGTGAACACAGTCCTAGCTCGAAGCCACACGCCCACTCAGATGGTCCCAGTGCCCCATCACGTACAACCCGGCAGATCAGCTCAAGTGCACAGCTACTGTTGGCGCCGTCCCGATGCTTTGCTCCCCAGTCATCAGCAACGTGCATGTTACCAAGACCCTCATCTACGGCGGCGCAGGGCTCAACGTCATGTCCATCGACACGTTCGACAACCTCCAAGTGCCATATGACCAGTTTCAGCCTACCAAGCCTTTCTAAGGAGTGACCGACGGTTCCAGCACACCGATAGGGCGGGTCCGCCTCCCTGTCACCTTCGGAGAACGCAGGAACTACCGCACCGAGCTCATCGACTTCGACGTCGCGCACATCCGTCTGCCATACAATGCCATCCTCGGGTACCCAGCCCTGGCTAAGTTCATGGCGGTGACCCATCACGGCTACAATGTCCTCAAGATGTCGGGAAGAGGCGGGATCATCACGGTCCCATGTGAAGAAAGAGATGCGGTGTGCTCCCTTGAGTGTGCCTTCCAAGCTGCAGCAATCGACGACCCCGGCAGCAAGGGCGAGGGCCCTCCTGAGGCCATCCCCAAGAAGAAGAAGCAGCTGCAACATGCAGACCTCAGGAGGGTGGCGTCATAGCCAGAGCCTCGTCAAGAACAGCGCCCGCTCCAGGGGCGCCTCCCTCCATCACATAGTAAGGCGCGCCCGGCGCCCTTCTCGGGCAGGGCTCGGGGGCTTTCTTCTGGAAGGCCTCAGACCTTGCCCACATCACGAGGGAGCTCTTGGGCACCACCTGGAGGTGTGCTTCGCGGCACATTTCCCTCAGGAGGGCACTGGGCAAGGATCGCCCACCGTTCAGGAGTTCATCACCAAGACCACCCAGGAATTGCAAGACGCAAGGGCCATGCGTGGCGACCGCCGCTCATGAGGCGCGGCTTCCCATCCAGGCAAGGATGCCGGGCTGCGCGTCTGCATCGATGTCCGAGGGCTCAACAGGGCCGCTTCTTAGGAGCTTTTCTGGCCTTCGCATGTCGGATGTTGTGAGGGCCCACCGCACAGCTACGTTCACATGCCCTTTGGCCTGCCGAGCATGTCGTCTGCCTACTAGCACAACTTGCGGCGCATCCTAGAAGCTCAGGAGGCTAGGCACCACACCGTCCAGATGGAGATGGAGACGGTCCTCAAGGAACCACCCGAGCCCCCAGAGCCTCCCGAGGCTCAGGGCCTCGGCGGCTCGTGAGGAGCAACCCCTTCGCTGCGCACCTTCAGCTGCCCCAACTCTCCTTCGTCAACATAACCAGTTGGCATTTTCCAAGTTCATTTAGCTGGGAGTGCCCCTCGGGCTGCATCATTCCCAGGCCGTGTGGGTCCGTGTGGCATGTATCCCTTTTTATGTCTTTAGTTTACCTTGTTGGGGGCGCCCCTCGGGCTGCATCATCCCCAAGCCACTCGGGCCTGACCCAACGGCACTTATCTCCCATGCACTTGCTTAAGCCTGCTACTCTCATGTTTAATCTACCTATGATTACTACTTGCTCGATCGCCACCCATCATGGGGACCACGCACCGGTCGTCTTTCTTCAGGACCCTTCGCGTGAGTAAGTTGAGCACGGCGTCTGTGCTCGGGTCCGTCGCTGCAGCATCGATAAATCCAATGGCTGAGCTCTGTCTGGCGGGCCGGCCCCGTTTATGTCACCTCCTGGGGTCGTTGGTGCTTAGATTTCTCACGCGATAACCTTAGGAGATTCTCTCGGTGCAGGTTGTCTGACCACCTCGCAGGGCTAGCACAGCGAACAAGAACCAAGACCAGGCGCAACCCACCTTGAGGTAGGGCCTCGTGAGTCCCGCGCTGGCTCACGAGTGCCCAGATACACCTCGTCCAACCCTGTCGTGCAAGCCACGTGTCAGGGCGGGGCTATACACGCCCTGGGGGCTCTCCGTAGAGGGAAGCCCCCTCCCACGCACAAGTGGAAGCACGATGCTCCGTGCTGGTCGTCGACACTGCCGAGGAGCGGCTATGCCTGTGCACGAGTGGAAGCACTGTGCTCCACGCTGGTGATAAACAACTGAGGGCGGCTTCACGGTCGTACCAACCTCAGGGAGCCCTAGAGCTCAACGTCCGGCCTCACTGCAATGCCTCCCCTCGGGAAAGCTGCGCGAGGGGGCTGGGCACGGGGGCTACGCTCGGGTCACGCCCAAGCATACGCCACCCAACCAGGTCTCCCGGACCTGGGGGCTGCGCTCGTGTCACGCCCAAGCGCACACCACCCAACTAGGTCTCCCGGACCTGGTCGTTGCACGCCCCTCCCGAGCCGAGCCTTGGCGAGGGCAAAGGTATAGAGATTGCTTGCACGTCAAGGGGGACTCCTGAGCATCACGACTCAGGAGCCTAACTGGTCACGTAACCCCTCACTCCTTGGTCCGTCCTGGTCTTCGGTCGGCCCAACGGCGGTTGAGGTATGCGCGGGGCCGGGCTCTGCCGACGTAGAACATTAACCTATCCTCGCGTACTCTCCCTGTAAGCTGTTTGCGAGTCAAGGGGGACTCCTGAGCATCACGACTCAGGAGCCTAACTGGTCACGTAGCCCCTCACTCCTTGGTCCGTCCTAGTCTCCGGTCGGCCCAACGGCGATTGAGGTATGCGCGGGGCCGGGCTCTGCTGACGCGGAACACAAAGCAAATAGGAAGAAAATCGCAAAATCTCGAAGAAAATATTACAAGGCATATTGTTCTCACAATATCAAATGAAAGTTTAACACCTCCACGAGGCCTGATTCATATTGCAAGAATGAAACAGGAAAGCAGCCGCAGGTCACCCCTCGACACCGCCATCGCCTGCAGAAGGTGCTCCTCCCTTGGTAGCGTCGTCTTCACCTACACCGCTAGCTGCAGGATGGGTGGCATCGCCGGTCGAGGGCGCGAGGACGAAGCCATGGAACTTCTTCAGCAGGGCCTCCACCTTACCTTTCACGGCTGCGGCGGCGGCTGCACAATGCTCATCAGCTACATGCTCCAGCAGCTCGTCGAGACGAGCATTGGGGTCGCAAAGGTACAGATGGCTGAAGACACGCGTTAGCGCAGCTGAAGAAAGGACACGAGCCTCTGCCTCAGCCATGGGACCGATGCCCTCCACGACTTCCTCAAGTGCCTTCACCAAGTGGGGAAGCAGCTGAGTAGGGCCATCCTCGTCGGTGGTCAGCGGCTTCTCCAGGCCCTTCTCGTACAGTGACTTCAGCGCCACGCTAGACCTCTTCTCAAGAAGCGAGAAGGCCGCGCCGTCTTCCGCCAGGACCTTCGCCTTGGCGTCGAGCTCGGCCTCCCTCCCCTTCGCCTCCTGCTCCAGCTCCTCCAGTCGGCTGCGCTCCGTGGCCTGCGCCTTCGTCAGCTCCCTCAGCTCGGCATCGCGGCCCTTGATGGCGTCCTCCCGAGCCTTCATCTCCTCCTCCTTCGCTTTGCGATCACGTGCTTCCTTTGCGCGCTCGTCATGCAGGCTCTTCAGCTCACCCTCCAGCTTTCGGCAGTGGTCGCGGGCGGCCTCGGCGTCCTTCAGCACAGCCTCGCGATCGGCCGCAGCTCTGGCGGTGGCCTGCTTCTCCCTCTCGGAGGCCACCGCGGCCTGGCTCAGCGACGCTCGAACTGCAGATTCTGAGTGAAGCCAGCCTGAGGCCAGCTCCAGGTGCCCGGCCAGTAGGTGCGCGTCCGCGCCTAGGAGGTCTTCCCGCTGCTTGGCCATCCCCGAGAAGACATGATCCAAGACTACGGAGGGAGCAGAAGAATTCGGGGCCATAGGCGCAGCAGGAGGAGGAGGCAACATCATTACCAGAGCCTAGAAGATCGAGGGCTCCAGAGCCCTTGGGACCTCATCAGCCGAGCCGGACGCCGGCACTTCCGGAGCCAGCGGGACCACGGGGGCTGGTTCATCCTGCCGATGCTCCTCTTGGCCTCGTGAGGGCGACCGGGCTGGGGAGGTGCGGGTGTTGTCGCCTCTCTCCTCTGCAGAGGGGGGCACGACTATGGCATGCTCCTTCCTCTTCTTCGCTGAAGACACTGGCCTGATCAACCAAGGGCGAATGTCAGAAAATAGCAAGTACAAGCAGGAACAAGACGAAGCTCGAAGCACTTACTGATCCACTGCGACATAGTCCACCTTCCGCTTGAGGATCCTGAAACCTGAAAGCGCCAGGGCCTGAGGAGTGGGCACACGGGCTCCGGGGGCAGAAGACGGCACGGTAGAAGGGCCGGAGCCGGTCCCAGGCGGTGCCAAGTCGGAGGCAGCATCTCGAGAGACCAGCGACGATCTACCCCTTGTCGGGATGAGGGGCAGCTCCCTATCCTCCTGGTGGACGTCGGCCTCTGCGCCGTCTCGCAGAGCGCGTAGGATGTCGGCCTTGCTCAAGGGGGAGTTCTCCCCCATCCCCTCGGGGGTCTCCTCCGAGTCCTCCTCCCCCTCTTCCTCCCCGTGGGACTCGTCAGAAGACACCTCCACCGGCTTCGGCGTTGCAGAGGCCCCAGCGAGCGTCGGCGGCACCAGCCTACACGCGTCAAAGGTCGGCCTGGAGGCAACGAATTCCTCCCAGTCCTTGCGATGGAACAAAGTAACAAAGGCGCTCGGCGGGTACTCTTGCTTATCCCCAACCAAGAGGCGCAAAACTGCAGTCAGCTCGTCATCAGGCAAGGCCACCGGGCTCAGTCGAATCTTGTCTTCTCCATCTCCAAGCTTCCACAAAGGGCATGTGTGCGCTTGAAGTGGAGCAACGCGTAGCGTCAAGAATTCCTTTAGGAGCATGGCCCCCGTCACCTTGGCCGCCTTCGAATTGCCCGGCTTCAAATCGATCTTCATCTGCTCCAACACCGACGACGCCCACTCGTCGGTGAGCTCTACACGAGACCACCCCTTGTCGGACGGGGGCGCCTTCGTCGGTAGTTCCAAGCATGGATGGACGCACTTGGCACTCATCATGACCCATTGGCCCTGATGTTGTCAACCATCTTCCTGGTGTTCGAGATCGAGTTGGCCTGGCCGGCCGCAATGAAGTTGGCGCACCCGGAGATATGGCCGCCGGTGAGGCGAAGGAAGAAGAAATGACGCAGCAGTGCCATGGACGGCATCACACCCAGGTATGCCTCGCAATAGTAGGCGAAGATAGACAAGAGAAGAATGGAGTTGGTATGGAGATGCAGCGCCTATAGCCCGAAGTGGTCGAGGACCTCGAAAAAGAAATCAGAAAAGGGGGGAACCAACCCGGCGGCGATGCTTCTCGTGAAGAAAGGGAAGAAGGTGCTTCCCTCAGGCTCCACTCATTGGAGGCAAGCCGGAGCTCCGTCTTCCCCCTCTTGTTGCTCTGCCCCGCCGTCAGCAAGCGCATGGCGGCTAGGTTCTTCTCCGTGATGTTGGGCGCATCGAGGGCTGGCTCGAACCAAGCCGGTGCCGAGGAGGACTTGACCTATCACGGCGCCATTGGTCGCTGATGCGGAGCAAGGTTGGAGCAGATCTGGAGGTTTCGGCGGCAAGGAGCGAGAAAGGGGATCTGGAGCAAGGCGAGGAAGAAGCTATGAAGCAAGCACTGTCCGCGCCAGCCTTGTTGTCAAGTCGGGCAGTTGCCGAGGCAGCATGGGGAAGCGGAGACACCCACGTCCAATCAACCATCACGCGTCAACCGAGTCCGCAGGCTTCTGGGGCCTGCGGCGCTCTGCGCTTGACCTTTGGCTTCGCCTCGAAGCCAAGCCCGAGCGTGCCTTGGGCCCGCGGGCTACTATCGGTGTTCTGGGAATGGGGGTCCCCAGACTTGCCTGCCTGCGGCCCACGGCGTGGCTGATCTGGCAGGTCTGTACGGCCCATCTTCATCGACAAGGCATTCAAGACCCTCGCGAGGGGCTAAGCCTCGCGAGGCGGACGACGCAAGACCTCCTCAGGAGCGGCCTCGCCAGGTAGGCTCACGAGGGGCGGAGAGATCAAGGCAAGGCAAACCTCACGAGGTCCTCGTGACGTGAGCCATGACGATCGAGACCAGGCGAGCGCCAGCACACGCAGCGTCCTTGTTTCCTCTTTGGTGCCAAGGGGGCAAGCGCAGGCGTGGAGTACCGAGGCATCAAGCAAAGGTTTCCATATTGGTGCAATGAGACCAAGACCATAAGGACGGCAAGACAGAGGTCACCATGGAGCCCAAGACGGCGTCATCACCAGAGCCTTTTGCAGGCGAAGACCACCTTTTGTTAGGATAGCTTGTACTAGCTGTCCCTTTCAAATTGGCCGGTGTTGGGTCCCTTCCCGCTCAATATTTGGGGAGAGGACCAGGGCCTCTATAAGTAGAACTAGCCACCATAGTAGGGGCAACTAACTGATTGAGAGGCATCTCACCCACACAAGTTCGCCAAGCACAAGAACACCTCATCCTCAGGAGGCTGTTCTTCCCCTTGTACTGTTCATCATCAGCCCAAGAGGCAATCCACCACCACCACACTGGAGTACAGCATTACACCACAACGGTGGCCCGAACCAGTATAAATCTTGTGTCTTTGTGTTGCAAGTTTTTCGAGTTCATCCGCGAGATCTTAGAGAGCTAGGGCGTGGATCGGTAGGGAGGAAACCTTCGCGCGCACCCCAGTGTTCAAACCTTGAGGGTTGGCCGGAACCCGTGATCCGACAGGTATCATCATACCTAGTTCAATCTCATCACCGGCAAGTCTCTTTACTCATTCCGTAATGCTTCATCATGTAACTAACTCATTAGTCACATTGCTTGCAAGGCTCATAGTGATGCGCATTACAGAGAGGGCCCAAAGATACCTCTCCGATACACGGAGTGACAAATCCTAATCTCGATCTATGCCAACTCAGCAAACACCATCGGAGACACCTGTAGAGCATCTTTATAATCACCCATTTACGTTGTGATGTTTGATAGCACACAAGGTGTTCCTCCGGTATTCGGGAGTTCATAATATCATAGTTAGAGGAACATGTATAAGTCATGAAGAAAGCAATACCAATAAAACTAAATGATCATTATGCTAAGATAATGGATGGGTCTTGTCCATCACATCATTCTCTAATGATGAGATCCGTTCATCAAATGACAACGCATGTCTATGGTTAGGAAACTTAACCATCTTTGATTAACGAGCTAGTCAAGTAGAGGCATACTAGGGACACTCTGTTTGTCTATGTATTCACACATGTACCAAGTTTTCGGTTAATACAATTTTAGTATGAATAATAAACATTTACCATGATATAAGGAAATATAAATAATAACTTTATTATTGCCTCTAGGGCATAATTCCTTTAGTCTCCCACTTGCCCTAGAGTCAATAATCTAGATTACATAGTAATGATCCTAACACTCATGGAGTCCTGGTGCTGATCATGTTTTGCCCATGAGAGAGGCTTAGTCAACGGGTCTACAACATTCAGATCGGTATGTATCTTGCAAATCTCTATGTCTCCCTCCTTGACTTGATCGCGGATGGAAATGAAGCGTCTCTTGATGTGTTTGGTTCTCTTGTGAAATTTGGATTCCTTCGCCAAGGCAATTGCTCCAATATTGTCACAAAATATTTTCATTGGACCCGATGCACTAGGTATTACAACTACATCAGATATGGACTCCTTCATCTAGACTCCTTCATTTGCTGCTTTCGAAGCAGCTATGTACTCCACTTCACACGTAGATCCCGCCACGACGCTCTGCATGGAACTACACCAACTGATAGCTCCACCATTCAATATAAATATGTATCCGGTTTGTGACTTAGAGTCATCCGGATCAGTGTCAAATCCTGCATCGACGTAACCATTTACAATGAGCTCTTTGTCACCTCCATAAATGAGAAACATATCCTTAGTCCTTTTCAGGTATTTCAGGATGTTCTTGACCGCTACCCAGTGATCCACTCTTGGATTACTTTGGTACCTCCCTGCTAAACTTATAGCAAGGCACACATCAGGTCTGGTACACAGCATTGCATACATGATAGAACCTATGGCTGAGGTATAGGGAATGCCTTTCATTTTCTCTCTATCTTCCGCACTGGTCGGGCATTGAGTCTGACTCAACTTCACACCTTGTAACACAAGAAAGAATCGTTTCTTTGACTGATCCATTTTGAACTTCTTCAAAACTTTATCAAGGTATTAGCTTTGTGAAAGTCCAATTAAGCGTCTTGATCTATCTCTATAGATCTTGATGCCTAATATATAACTAGCTTCACCGGGGTCTTTCATTGAAAATTTCTTATTCAAGTATCCTTTTATGCTATCCAGAAATTTTGTATTATTTCCAATCAATAATATTTCATCCACATATAATATTAGAAATGCTACAGAGCTCCCACTCACTTTCTTGTAAATACAGGCTTCTCCAAAAGTCTGTATAAAACCATATGCTTTGATCACACTATCAAAGCATACATTCCAACTCCAAGAAGCTTGCACCAGTACATAAATGGATCGCTGGAGCTTGCACACTTTGTTAGCACCTTTTGGATTGACAAAACCTTCTGGTTGCATCATATACAACTCTTCTTTAAGATATCCATTAAGGAATGCAGTTTTGACATCCATTTGCCAAATTTCATAATCATAAAATGCGGCAATTGCTAACATGATTCGGACAGACTTAAGCATCGCTACGGGTGAGAAGGTCTCATCATAGTCAACTCCTTGAACTTGTCGAAAATCTTTCGCAACAAGTCAAGCTTTGTAGACAGTAACATTACCGTCAGCATCAGTCTTCTTCTTGAAGGTCCATTTATTCTCTATGGATTGCCGGTCATCGGGCAAGTCAACCAAAGTCCACACTTTGTTCTCATACATGGATCCCATCTCAGATTTCATGGCCTCAAGCCATTTCGCGGAATCTAGGCTCATCATCGCTTCCTCATAGTTCGTAGGTTCGTCATGGTCAAGTAACATGACCTCCGGAATAGGATTACCATACCACTCTGGTGCGGATCGTACTCTAGTTGACCTACGAGGTTCAGTAGTAACTTGATCAGAAGTTTCATGATCATCATCATTAAATTCCTCACTGGTTGGTGAGGGAATCACTGGAACTAATTTCTGTGATGAACTACTTTCCAATAAGGGAGAAGGTGTCACGACCGGTTTTCCGGGTTTTAAATTCCAGAAAATGGCCGTTGTACTCACCAGCCCCAGGATAACTGTTAGCTGATGAGGCACCAACTTGATACAGAAATTCCAAGCAAAATACAACATATGTAGTACAAGACCATTCTGGCCTGTGAGTACAACAATTGGTTTCTAGTGGTTGATGGCGGAAGCGGTTTGTGAGACATCAGTGTCTATGGGACTCCATCTCCCACAGGAACAGCTGACCAGGTTAACTCCTATCTTCGCGAGGCTGTTATCACCGTTGCTTAGTTTCCGGGGCTGTCACCGCAACGCTCCTCTCCAAGCAGAAATCTGGCCAAGACAATAGCCAGGGACAAGCCAGTGAGTACTTTTGAATGTACTCGCAAACATTAAGAACACAGGTATAATATAATTGATAATCATGCATTGAAAAAAATTCTATGATCACATCGTCAGTCATAAATAAAACATCTTTTATGCATGCAAGCAGGTTATTTTCATGCAACATGAATAAGCAGTAATGGAGTGGGAATAAAATGCCGCAGTCGGGCATCTGAGCGACACCACATAAAGGGATTTAAAAGAAATGCCACAGTCGGGCGTCTGAGCGACACCACATAAAGGGCTTTAAAAGAAATGCCACAGTCGGGCGTCTGAGCGACACCACATAAAGGGCTTTAAAAGAAATGCCACAGTCGGGCGTCTGAGCGACACGACATAAAGGGCTTATAAGAGAAATGCCACAGTCGGGCATCTGAGCGACACCACATAAAGGGCTTTAAAAGAAGTGCCACAGTCGGGCGTCTGAGCGACACCACATAAAGGGCTTATGAGAGAAATGCCACAGTCGGGCGTCTGAGCGACACCACATAAAGGGCTTATAAAATAAATAATCACAATGAATATCCAGGAGGTAGAACCGTCCCAGGGATACTCGATAATATAAATAATGCAACGGGTTAGTCCATCACAAAATAATAATCATGGTCCTCACAAGTAACTAGTCGGTATCCAAGTTTGGTTTAACAATATCTCCTCCGAAGACCGACACTAAGACCAACACTTGACCCATCCCAGACTGTAATCCTTAACCATGGACACGGCTATTCGAATAGGTTTAATCTCTGCAGAGGGTGTACTCTTTACCCACGAGTAACGGATTCCTTTAGTCCATCGGGACTAATTCCGTCTACGGCCTTTTTGTTGAAAACACGCCTAACTTGCACACACCAGCTTAACTCATCGGTGTCTGGAATCACCCACGACACTTGTTAAGCAAAACTCTAAGTGGGGAGGCTACAACCTCGCGTAGCATGGGATCAAATTTATATCGTGCGCTCTAAAGGGTGGCCTCCCCTCTCGGTCCCAACCGGAAACACCCATGCCCCCGGACCAGGTGGCCTGCCTACCAGCTACAACCGTATCTTCCACCATGGCCTCTCTGTACGGTGTGTGCTTGAAAGGGGTTGATGACTTACTGAACCATACCCTACCTGCGGCAGGGACAAGTGGTAGTACATAGCAAGTATGGGGGTTACTGGAACAAGACTCGATCTACGGTCGACTCAGGAGGTTTATAAATTCCCTGCATGACATGTATAACAAATATATTTCAACCAACAAAATCATCACCCATTGTACCTTACTATGCCATACCGGACACAACCGTCTCGACGGAGACCGGCGACAAGCTCACGCCTACCCAAGGTAGAGGCTTTCCCGGATTTTCTTTCCGGCATGCATGCAAGGCACATGAGAATGATTTCCATCACAAGTGTATTCATTTCCAACAGCAAGGAAATCAATAATATGCATTTATGCAACTGATCGTATCACCACATAAAATAACGAGTTCTCCGAAATAGGGTGGTGTTATAATTGTGTCAAACAATGCATGCAAAATATTATGCCAGGGTTCAGAATGCTTGCCTTCATGGTGTGGAAGGGCAGGGTGCACTCCAAATCTTTTGAAAGCTTTCTTCCCTTCCAAAATCCTATTTTCAAAAATATGCAAATAACACATATTTCAAAAACAGTACAAAAAAGTTGTTTGGAAAAATTTCAAATAAATCTTAAAATAAACTAGACAGAATTTGAGAGATGTAGGAAAAAGAATCAATTCATTTGGACTTATATTTAAAAAGTTATAGCCAGTCAAAGATTTGGTCAAAATCTGTTTTTGAATAAAAATCAGAAAAAGAAAACGGTTCACACGAGATTACGCTTTCGGGCAAAGAAAACGTACTACGACTTTTACGCCTCCACTTATCCAGCATGGACCGCGCATGAGTCACCGACAGTGGGCCCGCCTGGCCCACTGGTCAGGTTTGACTGGTCCACGCGCGCGTCGTCTCCCCTTGACCGAACAGAGGCGGAGCTCCGACGAGGCTCGCCGGCGAATGGCGGCGTCCCTCGGTGATCTGAGTGCATGGGCATGCTCAAGAGGTCGAGACGAACTCGGGGGTACCCGCCATGGTCGCCGACATGGGCGGAGTTGCCGGCGACGAGCTTCGCGGCGGAGATGGCTTCGGGGGCGAAGTGAGTTTGGGGCTACGGTGGTTCCCGATCAAAATTGCGCAGGGGGAACGAGTTCACGGGGGAATGAGAAGGTTCCTGGTGAAGAGAACGGAGAGGGGGAGGCCCTGGTGGTGCCGGAATGGCCGGGGCAGTGGCGGTGGCTGCGGTTGCCGAAGATGAGGAAGGAGGCCTCCCCGGGTCGAATGCGAGCTAGGGGAGTGCCATTGGGGTGGCATGGGGTTGCCTGCGTGCTCGGGGGAGTTCGGGGACCTCCTTTTATAGCGCGACGAGGTCGGTTCCGCCGCGGTGGATGAGGATGCCGACGAACCGCCTCTCTGTAGCTTGCAGGGCGACGTGGAGGCGACGAGAGCTAGCCGATGAGTGAGGAGATAAGCTCGTGCGGCTCCCAGGGGCAGGTGGCGAGCCGGGGTGGCTTGGGCGGCGCTGACCATGGCGGTGACGGATGCGGCCGCGGGCATGCCGCCAAGCGGCTCTGACGGCGGTGCTGTAGGGCACCAGGGCCTGCTTGGCGTGTTGCAGTGAGGGGGATAGCGAGTGGCGTGGCTCTGCAGAGCGGGCCAAAACCAGGGGGGCCAGGGTGTCGGCTCGGGTGCGGGTCGTGCAATACACGCGCTCTGGGCGCGTCCAGTGCACGCACTGAACGTGCTCGACGAAATGCTAAAGCATGCTAGAGGTCTCGGTTGAGGCTGGGAAGAAACATGGCTAGGTTAGGGTTAGTTAGAGGGTGAATGGACATGGTGGTTAGGTCAGGTGGCCAAGTTCACAATGTAAACTTGAATCCATGCCAAATCTGGCTATGCACACAGGGTGTTTGTCAAAATGCCAAGGGCATCTAGGCAATACTTGGGGTGGCCAAAATCTCCAGATCAAGGTCTCCTTTGATGCAAGAGAGAGTGGTGAGGTCATTTGGACAAAAGGAGAAACTTTCTAGTGCAAGTTTTACAAAACTTTAATTCTGGACAGGAGATAAATGGCATTATTTCATGAACCAAAAATGACCCAAAGGGTGCATGCTCCTGGACTTAGGGGTTTGGTAGGGCTGTCTACAAGTAGGAGAAAGAACAAGATCATTGGAGCAAAATTAAATAGGGTTGTAGTAGAAAACACAAGGCTGGACCAGAATGAAAATGAGGTTGATTCACTCAAAATTTTCAAATAACATCACTGGGTTTTTGCGAATCATAAGCTACTACCAACATCCCATAATTTTGGTGGAGGCCAGAAAGAAATATTTAAAAGGGTTGTAGTGCAAAATTGCACTCTGGACCAGAGAAGGAAAATTGATGCAGAGCTCAAAATATTACATGAATAAAAGATATTTTTGTATAAAAGTGATTTAAAAACATCACATGACATCTCCAAATTTTGGTTGAAATTTTAAGTGAATTTATCAAATGGTTGTAGTTCAATTATGGCCATATAACCTTGGAAAACCATTTTTCAAGAAAATAAAGATCAAGCAATTTAATTAGGTAATTAGTTATACTGATAAAAGAAAAGTTTTTTCTTGAGAGATTAAACAAGTCCAATAACATATTTGAAAGGTTTTCACTTTAGGGAACAACTCCATGATAATAAGAAAGGAAATGTTTCAAAAAAATCAAAAGGGAGTCCAAAAAAAATCAAAGTTTTAATTCCTGGCAAAAAATTTAATTTAACAAAACAAGGCCAAAATTTTGGGGTGTCACAACACTACCCCCTTAAGAAAAATCTCGTCCTCAAGATTTGTTCAAAGTTGTTTTAAGCAAAATTATATGCAATAAAAAAGTGGCTACAGTGAGAGGGCAATAAGTGGTGAAAAACCACAGTGTGAATACTAGTGTTGCGTGGAAAAATCTACGGTTCGGGACAAAAACGTGAGATTTCTATGCTGGATATAAATTTAGAATATCTTCTAAATTTTAAACATACGCTGGTCGTACCCGAGAGTACAGTGCTCTCTCTGGCCGACAGGTGGACCCGGGGCCCACTATCAGCCTCTTCTTCTCCTTCTGGTTCTCTCTTCTTCCTCTCTCCCGCGCGCTTTCTCCACCGGCGATGCCTAGCGCGTAGGGCATCTAGGCCGTACCGCAGTAGTGCGCGGCGTGCTAGCTGCCGGTGCAGCGTGCACTCACCTCGTGGTCCAGCGTGCTATCGGCACTGCTCGCGGATTCGTCTCCAAACACCGGCGAGCGGCGATGAGCGGCGTTGGTGGACTTCGCCCACCGTACACCGAGATCGAGCTATAAAATGGCCGGGGTGCCCCTCTCTTCTTCCTCGCACCTGGCCTCACTTCTCCTCCTCCTTCTTCCTCCATTACTGCTTACAAAAGCTCGGGTTAGGCTCTAATGGCGGAGGCGATGCCGGACTGGTTTGCGATCCTGATATGCGGAGGGCTGGCGACACTGCTGGGGCTCTCCGTGCTCCTGTGCGCGATGATCCTCGACGATCGTCGCGACGCTGCTGCTCGGGTGTTGGCTCTCCGCGGTGGTGGTGATCACGAGGAGTAGATGGGGTGTGCCGGGTGCTAACTGTTGTTAGGGGGTGATTAGCTGGATGTAACACCGTTGCAAAGTTTTGCAAATAGTGTATGTGTTCGCATGATTATGGTTGTGAGTCTGCTGCCATGGTGTTGCGAGAAATTAATTAATCCACGCCGTGAGAAGGTGCAGATGTAGCAACTCAGGGAAAAGAAATCTCACTCCAGGATTTTACGAGGGAAAAACAGTTAATTTAAAGGGGCATAAACCACAACAAAAACTACACACATTAGTAGAAGCCAAATAATTGACTCGTCGTACAAACTCAGGGTATCACGCATAAGTCACACACATAAATAAATGTTGCAATAATGAACACCGCAGCGACGTCTAAAATGGGAATGGTAACTGGACGGGGTCCCTAGAAAATGTCTCCGGTACTGGGATACATTCCTCTTCTATCGGGGGAAGTGGATTGACCAGTCGATGCACGTGTCTCTCCTGGTCGGGCCTTAGTGCTCTGCCGATGGCGATCTGATGGTTTAAATCTGCGAGGCTCTGGAGATAGCCCATCACACGTTGGGTTAAACGCTCTTGAGCGATGACGTACTGGACAAGGTTGGCTAGGACTGGGTCTCTCTCAATGCATCCACCGGGAAAAGATGTCACCCCTCCGGGTGCTGCATGGCTCGGGAAGTAATAATACCCTCGTTCGCTGGCATAGGGTACCGCGAATCGAAGGAGAGCAAGCGCTTCGTATGCAACAGCTTCTATGGCCATATGTGGGGTTGGCATAGATTTCCCCACGAAGGAGACCTCCGTTGGATCTTGGTTTGAGTTTACAGGAGGGATGTGTACTGCTGCCCAATATCTCGAGGTGGAAGGGGTGATTCTCGATTTGAACAAATCATACTGGGGTGGCTGGGTAGCGCCCATGGTACTGCAGGTAAAATCCCGCAATATCTTGACAAAACTACCCGGGGTTGCATCTGGTGTTCTCAGATAAATGCTAGGGCTCGGCATGGCTAGGAAATGGTTGTGAGGGTGGTGCACAAGGTGAGAGGTGCTTGGTAAGGTCACGCGGTGGCCTTTTTATAGCACCGGAGCTGGGTCATTTTTACCGTGGTGAATGGTAAAGAAAATTTTCAGCTCTGTTCCAAGGGTCGGGGTCAAGCCACAGATTCACACATTTCACTATAGTGATGTGTTACTGTGGGGGTTGTCGGGGAGGTTTTTTTTGGTAACTGTGTCCGGGATAGAAATCTTATACTGCATACTGGCGTATCTAGGCAAGGCTACTATTAAGACAGAGGCACGACAATAGGCGGCATTTAATTACAAGGCCACACGATTACAAAGCGAGGGTACACTGGGACTCGATACGACTCGGGTGACTTAGTCTACCTCGTTTACATCCAAGCGGGCGTGCCTTGAGGCTCCTCCACGGGTCTCGTCGTCGGAATTAGCTGGAGTGGGTTGAGGGGCTGCAGGCTCGGGGTAGCGATGAGGACCATCTCGGGGATTGTTGGCCACAATCCCGTTGGAGTGTGCTCCCAATATGCGACGAAGCACCTCTGGGGTTATCGCAGCACCTTGGCCGATGGCTGGGGCAGATCTCAGGGACTCGCTCGGGTGTCCAAATAGCACGACTGGGTTGCCGGCGTTGGGCTCGTTCTCTTCTCTTGCCGGGGCTTGACGAACCAGCTCCCCACGAGCTGCGATTAGATCAATGGTGATTTGATCGCACAGTTCCTCTAGTGCACTTACATAGCGCACTAGGTGCAACAATGCAGGATCTGTCTCGTGATCTCCGTTGGCAACTTGGGGTGGTCTACCATACCCTTCACGTCGGGGGTAGTAGTGGAACGAGCGACAGTTAACTCTGGGCGACAAGTGCCGGAGATGAACTATAGCCTCTCGAGCAGCTAGTTGGATGGCTTGAGGTTCAAAGGAAGTTGTCCTCCCGGTGAACCTGTAGGGGCGCTCGGGCTCTAGAACCCTACCGTAGATGTGTAAAGTGGCCCAGAATTGACGGTTCTCACTGCTCCTGGGTCCTTCGTACACAACATATTCTGGGGGCTCTTCTAACGCATAGGCACGACGGGTGAGGTTTGCGAGTATAGTCACAAAGCCTCCAAGGTTGGTTGTCGTGGTCTCATTGTGCACGACAGGGCCAGGCATTGTAGCTTGGTTTGGGGTAGAGGCTGTGCTGGGCTGTGTTGGGGCTAGCGTGCCCCTTTTTATAGAAAAGGGGACGGAGTCTTCCTTCGCACGCTTGCGAAAAGACTATTCATGATTCGGTTACTGGCGCATGAGCGACAGGTTAGGTTGATAGGTTGGGCACCGACTGCCAAAAGGTGTCGAGTCACTGTGGGGCTATCTTGTATGAGAAGCTTGGTTCGGTTATGGCTTGATGGGTTGGTCTGCCTAAGTTTATAGACCCGGCTAAGATAGGATTAGCCAATGGTCAGCCTAGCTCTGATACCAAGTCTGTCATGACCGGTTTTCCGGGTTTTAAATTCCAGAAAATGGCCGTTGTACTCACCAGCCCCAGGATAACTGTTAGCTGATGAGGCACCAACTTGATACAGAAATTCCAAGCAAAATACAACATATGTAGTACAAGACCATTCTGGCCTGTGAGTACAACAATTGGTTTCTAGTGGTTGATGGCGGAAGCGGTTTGTGAGACATCAGTGTCTATGGGACTCCATCTCCCACAGGAACAGCTGACCAGGTTAACTCCTATCTTCGCGAGGCTGTTATCACCGTTGCTTAGTTTCCGGGGCTGTCACCGCAACGCTCCTCTCCAAGCAGAAATCTGGCCAAGACAATAGCCAGGGACAAGCTAGTGAGTACTTTTGAATGTACTCGCAAACATTAAGATCACAGGTATAATATAATTGATAATCATGCACTGAAAAAAATTCTATGATCACATCGTCAGTCATAAATAAAACATCTTTTATGCGTGCAAGCAGGTTATTTTCATGCAACATGAATAAGCAGTAATGGAGTGGGAATAAAATGCCGCAGTCGGGCGTCTGAGAGACACCACATAAAGGGCTTTAAAAGAAATGCCACAGTCGGGCGTCTGAGCGACACCACATAAAGGGCTTTAAAAGAAATGCCACAGTCGGGTGTCTGAGCGACACCACATAAAGGGCTTTAAAAGAAATGCCACAGTCGGGCGTCTGAGCGACACCACATAAAGGGCTTATGAGAGAAATGCCACAGTCGGGCGTCTGAGCGACACCACATAAAGGGCTTATAAAATAAATAATCACAATGAATATCCAGGAGGTAGAACCGTCCCAGGGATACTCGATAATATAAATAATGCAACGGGTTAGTCCATCACAAAATAATAATCATGGTCCTCACAAGTAACTAGTCGGTATCCAAGTTTGGTTTAACAATATCTCCTCCGAAGATCGACACTAAGACCAACACTTGACCCATCCCAGACTGTAATCCTTAACCATGGACACGGCTATTCGAATAGGTTTAATCTCTGCAGAGGGTGTACTCTTTACCCACGAGTAATGGATTTCTTTAGTCCATCGGGACTAATTCCGTCTACGGCCTTTTTGTTGAAAACACGCCTAACTTGCACACACCAGCTTAACTCATCGATGTCTGGAATCACCCATGACACTTGTTAAGCAAAACTCTAAGTGGGGAGGCTACAACCTCGTGTAGCATGGGATCAAATTTATATCGCGCGCTCTAAGGGGTGGCCTCCCCTCTCAGTCCCAACCGGAAACACCCATGCCCCCGGACAAGGTGGCCTGCCTACCAGCTACAACCGGTATCTTCCACCATGGCCTCTCTGTACGGTGTGTGCTTGAAAGGGGTTGACGACTTACTGAACCATACCCTACCTGCGGCAGGGACAAGTGGTAGTACATAGCAAGTATGGGGGTTACTGGAACAAGACTCGATCTACGGTCGACTCAGGAGGTTTATAAATTCCCTGCATGACATGTATAACAAATATATTTCAACCAACAAAATCATCACCCATTGTACCTTACTATGCCATACCGGACACAACCGTCTCGACGGAGACCAGCGACAAGCTCACGCCTACCCAAGGCAGAGGCTTTCCCGAATTTTCTTTCCGGCATGCATGCAAGGCACATGAGAATGATTTCCACCACAAGTGTATTCATTTCCAACGGCAAGGAAATCAATAATATGCATTTATGCAACTGATCGTATCACCACATAAAATAACGAGTTCTCCAAAATAGGGTGGTGTTATAATTGTGTCAAACAATGCATGCAAAATATTATGCCAGGGTTCAGAATGCTTGCCTTCATGGTGTGGAAGGGCAGGGTGCACTCCAAATCTTTTGAAAGCTTTCTTCCCTTCCAAAATCCTATTTTCAAAAATATGCAAATAACACATATTTCAAAAACAGTACAAAAAATTTGTTTGGAAAATTTTCTAATAAATCTTAAAATAAACTAGACAGAATTTGAGAGATGTAGGAAAAAGAATCAATTCATTTGGAGTTATATTTAAAAAGTTATAGCCAGTCAAAGATTTGGTCAAAATCTGTTTTGAATAAAAATCAGAAAAAGAAAACGGTTCACACGAGATTACGCTTTCGGGCAGAGAATATGTACTATGGCTTTTATGCCTCCACTTATCCAGCGTGGACCGCGCGTGAGTCACCGACAGTGGGCCCGCCTGGCCCACTGGTCAGGTTTGACTGGTCCACGCGCGCGTCGTCTCTCCCTGACCGAACAGAGGCGGAGCTCCGGTGAGGCTTGCCGGCGAATGGCGGCATCCCTCGGTGATCTGAGTGCATGGGCGTGCTCAGGAGGTCGAGACGAACTCGGGGGTACCCGCCATGGTCGCCGACGTGGACGGAGTTGCCGGCGACGAGCTTCGCGGCGGAGATGGCTTCGGGGGCGAAGTGAGTTTGGGGCTACGGTGGTTCCCGATCAAAATTGAGCAGGGGAACGAGTTCACGGGGGAATGAGAAGGTTCCTGGTGAAGAGAACGGAGAGGGGGAGGCCCTGGTGGTGCCGGAATGGCCGGGGCAGTGGCGGCGGCTGCGGTTGCCGGAGATGAGGAAGGAGGCCTCCCCGGGTCGAATGCGAGCTAGGGGAGTGCCATTGGGGTGGCATGGGGTTTCCTGTGTGCTCGGGGGAGTTCGGGGACCTCCTTTTATAGCGCGACGAGGTCGGTTCCGCGGCGGTGGATGAGGATGCCGGCGAACCGCCTCTCTGTAGCTTGCAGGGCGACGTGGAGGCGACGAGAGCTAGCCGACGAGCGAGGAGATAAGCTCGTGCGGCTCCCAGGGGCAGGTGGCGAGCCGGGGTGGCTTGGGCGGCGCTGCCCATGGCGGTGGCGGATGCGGCCGCGGGCATGCTGCCAAGCGGCTCTGACGGCGGTGCTGCAGGGCACCAGGGCCTGCTTGGCGTGTTGCGGTGAGGGGGATAGCGAGTGGCGTGGCTCTGCAGAGCGGGCCAAAACCAGGGGGGCCAGTGTGTCGGCTCGGGCGCGGGTCGTGCAATACGCGCGCTCTGGGCGCGTCCAGTGCACGCACTGAACGTGCTCGACGAAATGCTAAAGCATGCTAGAGGTCACGGTTGAGGCTGGGAAGAAACAGGGCTAGGTTAGGGTTAGTTAGAGGGTGAATGGACATGGTGGTTAGGTCAGGTGGCCAAGTTCACAATGTAAACTTGAATCCATGCCAAATCTGGCTATGCACACAGGGTGTTTGTCAAAATGCCAAGGGCATCTAGGCAATACTTGGGGTGGCCAAAATCTCCAGATCAAGGTCTCCTTAGATGCAAGAGAGAGTGGTGAGGTCATTTGGACAAAAGGAGAAACTTGCTAGTGCAAGTTTTACAAAACTTTAATTCTGGACAGGAGATAAATGGCATTATTTCATGAACCAAAAATGACCCAAAGGGTGCATGCTCCTGGACTTAGGGGTTCGGTAGGGCTGTCTACAAGTAGGAGAAAGAACAAGATCATTGGAGCAAAATTAAATAGGGTTGTAGTAGAAAACACAAGGCTGGACCAGAATGAAAATGAGGTTGATTCACTCAAATTTTTCAAATAACATCAATGGGTTTTTGCATAATGTTGAATCATAAGCTACTACCAACATCCCATAATTTTGGTGGAGGCCAGAAAGAAATATTTAAAAGGGTTGTAGTGCAAAATTGCACTCTAGACCAGAGAAGGAAAATTGATGCAGAGCTCAAAATATTACATGAATAAAAGATATTTTTGTATAAAAGTGATTTAAAAACATCACATGACATCTCCAAATTTTGGTTGAAATTTTAAGTGAATTTATCAAATGGTTGTAGTTCAATTATGGCCATATAACCTTGGAAAACCATTTTTCAAGAAAATAAAGATCAAGCAATTTAATTAGGTAATTAGTTATACTGATAAAAGAAAAGTTTTTTCTTGAGAGATTAAACAAGTCCAATAACATATTTGAAAGGTTTTCACTTTAGGGAACAACTCCATGATAATAAGAATGGAAATGTTTCAAAAAAAATCAAAAGGGAGTCCAAAAAAATCAAAGTTTTAATTCCTGGCAAAAATTTTAATTTAACAAAACAAGGCCAAAATTTTGGGGTGTCACAGAAGGTACAATTACCTCATCTAGTTCTACTTTCCTCCCACTCACTTCTTTCGAGAGAAACTCCTTCTCTAGAAAGGATCCATTCTTAGCAACGAATATCTTGCCTTCGGATCTGTGATAGAAGGTGTACCCAATAGTTTCCTTTGGGTATCCTATGAAGACACATTTCTCCGATTTGGGTTCGAGCTTATCAGGTTGAAGCTTTCTCACATAAGCATCACAGCCCCAAACTTTAAGAAATGACAGCTTAGGTTTCTTGCCAAACCACAGTTCATATGGTGTCGTCTCAACAGATTTAGATGGTGCCCTATTTAATGTGAATGCGGCCGTCTCTGAAGCATAACCCCAAAACGACAGTGGTAAATCGGTAAGAGACATCATAGATCGCACCATATCGAATAAAGTACGGTTATGACGTTCGGACACACCATTACGCTATGAGGTTCCAGGTGGCGTGAGTTGCGAAATTATTCTGCATTGTTTCAAATGAAGACCAAACTCATAACTCAGATATTCGCCTTCACGATCAGATCGTAGAAACTTTATTTTCTTGTTACGATGATTTTCCAGTTCACTCTGAAATTCTTTGAACTTTTCAAATGTTTCAGACTTATGTTTCATTAAGTAGATATACCCATATATACTCAAATCATTTGTGAAGGTCAAAAAATAACGATACCCGCCACGAGCCTCAATACTCATCGGACCGCATACATCAATATGTATTATTTCCAATAAGTCTGTGGCTCGCTCCATTGTTCCGGAGAACGGAGTTTTAGTCATCTTGCCCATGAGGCATGGTTCGCAAGCATCAAGTGATTCTTAATCAAGTGATTGCAAAATCCCATCAGCATGGAGTTTCTTCATGCGCTTTACACCAATATGACCTGCCACAAACAAGTTGCACTATCATTATTAACTTTGCATCTTTTGTCTTCAATATAATGAATATGTGTAACACTACAATTGACATTCAACAAAAATAGACCACTCATCAAGGGTGCATGACCATAGAAGTTATTACTCATATAAATAAAACAACCATTATTCTCTGATTTAAATGAATAACCATCTCGCATCAAACAAGATCCAGATATAATGTTCATGCTCAACGCTGGCACCAAATAACAATTATTCAGGTCTAAAACTAATCCTGAAGGTAGATGTAGAGGTAGCGTGCCAATAGAGATCACATCGACCTTGGAACCATTTCCGACGCGCAACGTCACCTCGTCCTTTGCCAATCTTCATTTAATCCGTAGCCCCTGTTTCAAGTTGCAAATATGAGCAACAGAACCAGTATCAAATACCTAGGCGCTACTACGAGCATTAGTAAGGTACACATCAATAACATGTATATCAAATATACCTTTCACTTTGCCATCCTTCTTATCCGCCAAATACTTGGGACAGTTCCGCTTCCAGTGACCAGTCCCTTTGCAGTAGAAGCACTCAGTCTCAGGCTCAGGTCCAGACTTGGTCTTTTTCACTTGAGCACCAACTTGCTTGCCGTTCTTCTTGAAGTTACCCTTCTTCACTTTGCCCTTTTTCTTGAAACTAGTGGTCTTGTTAACCATCAGCACTGGATGCTCCTTCTTGATTTCTACCTCCGCGGCCTTTAGCATCGCGAAGAGCTCGGGAATTTTCTTATCCATCCCTTTCATATTATAGTTCATCACGAAGCTTTTGTTGCTTGGTGGCAGTGATTGAAGAACTCTGTCAATGACACTATCATCAAGAAGATTAACTCCCAGTTTAGTCAAGTGGTTGTGGTACCCAGACATTCTGTTCACTGACAGAACTATTCTCCTCCATCTTGCAGCTATAGAACTTATTGGAGACTTCATATCTATCAATTCGGTCATTTGCTTGAAATATTAACTTCAACTCCTGGAACATCTCATATGCTCCATGATGTTCAAAACGTCTTTGAAGTCCCGGTTTTAAGCCGTAAAGCATGGCACACTGAACTATCGAGTAGTCATCAGCTTTGCTCTGCCAGACGTTCACAACGTCCGGCGTTGCTCCGGCAGCGGGTCTAGGACCTAGCGGTGCTTCTAGGACGTAATTCTTCTGTGCAACAATGAGGATAATCCTCAAGTTATGAACCCAATCCGTGTAATTGCTACCATCATATTTCAACTTAGCTTTCTCTGGGAACGCATTAAAATTCAAGGGAACGGTAGCACGGGCCATTGATCTACAACAAAATAGACATGCAAATACTATCAGGTACTAAGTTCATGACAAACTAAAGTTCAATTAATCATATTACTTAAGAACTCCCACTTAGATAGACATCCCTCTAGTCATCTAAATGATCACGTGATCCATATCAACTAAACCATGTCCGATCATCACGTGAGATGGAGTAGTTTTCAATGGTGAACATCACTATGTTGATCATATCTACTATATGATTCACGTTCGACCTTTCGGTCTCAGTGTTCCGAGGCCATATCTGCATATGCTAGGCTCGTCAAGTTTAACCCGAGTATTCTGCACATGCAAAACTGGCTTGCACCCGTTGTATGTGAACGTAGAGCTTATCACACCCAATCATCATGTGGTGTCTCGGCACGACGAACTGTAGCAACGGTGCATACTCAGGGAGAACACTTATACCTTGAAATTTAGTGAGGGATCATCTTATAACGCTACTGCCGTACTAAACAAAATAAGATGCATAAAAGATAAACATCACATGCAATCAAAATAAGCGATATAATATGGCCATCAACATATTGTCCCTTTGATCTCCATCTCCAAAGCACCGTTATGATCACCATCGTCACCGGCTTGACACCTTGATCTCCATCGTACCATCGTTGTCGTCTGATGTCTACTACACAACCTTCTTCTTGTAGACGTTGTTGGGCCTCCAAGTGCAGAGGTTTGTACGACAGTAGCAAATTTCCCTCAAGTGGATGACCTAAGGTTTATCAATCCGTGGGAGGCATAGGATGAAGATGGTCTCTCTCAAGCAACCCTGCAACCAAATAACAAAGAGTCTCTTGTGTCCCCAACACACCCAATACAATGGTAAATTGTATAGGTGCACTAGTTCGGCGAAGAGATGGTGATACAAGTGCAATATGGATGGTAGATATAGGTTTTTGTAATCTGAAAATATAAAAACACCAAGGTAGCAAGTGGTAAAAGTGAGCACAAACGGTATTACAATGCTAGGAAACAAGGCCTAGGGTTCATACTTTCACTAGTGCAAGTTCTCTCAACAATAATAACATAATTGGATCACATAACTATCCCTCAACATGCAACAAAGAGTCACTCCAAAGTCACTAATAGCGGAGAACAAACAAAGAGATTATTGTAGGGTACGAAACCACCTCAAAGTTATTATTTCTGATCAATCTATTCAAGAGTTCGTACTAGAATAACACCTTAAGACACAAATCAACCAAAACCCTAATGTCACCTAGATACTCCAATGTCACCTCAAGTATCTGTGGGTATGATTATATGATAAGCATTACACAATCTCAGATTCATCTATTCAACCAACACAAAGAACTTCAAAGAGTGCCCCAAAGTTTCTACTAGAGAGTCAAGATGAAAATGTGCGCCAACCCCTATGCATAAGTTCACGAGGTCACAGAACTCGCAAGTTGATCACCAAAACATACATTAAGAGGATCACGTGATATCCCATTGTCACCACAGATAAGCACATGCAAGACATACATCAAATCCTTAAAGACTCAATCCGATAAGATAACTTGAAAGGGAAAACTCAATTCATCACAAGAGAGTAGAGGGGGAGAAACATCATAAGATCCAAATATCATAGCAAAGCTCGCGATACATCAAGATCGTGCCGACTCAAGAGCACGAGAGAGAGAGAGAGAGAGAGAGAGAGAGAGAGAGATCAAACACATAGCTACTGGTACATACCCTCAGCCACGAGGGAGAGCTACTCACTCCTCGTCATGGAGAGCGCCGGGATGATGAAGATGGCCACCAGAGAGGGATTCCCCCCTCTGGCAGGGTGCCGGAATGGGTCTAGATTGGTTTTCGGTGGCTACGGAGGCTTCTAGCGGCGTAACTCCCGATCTAGGTTTCTTTCTGGAAGTTTCTGTATATATAAGAGGTTTTGGCATCGAGAACAAGTCAGGGGGGGTCTCCGGGCTATCCAGGAGGCAGGGAGGCGCGCCCAGGGGGTGGGCACGCCCCCCACCCTCGTGGGCAGCCCGAGACTCTTCTGGCCCAACTCTTTTACTCCATGGCCTTCTTCTGGTCCAAAAATAAGCTCCGTCAAGTTTCAGGTCAATTGGACTCCATTTGGTTTTCCTTTTTTGCGATACTCAAAAACAAGGAAAAAACAGAAACTGGCGCTGGGCTCAAGGTTAATATGTTAGTCCCAAGAATCATATAAAATAGCATATAAATGCATATAAAACATCCTAGATGGATAATATAATAGCATGGAACAATCAAAAATTATAGATACGTTGGAGACGTATCAAGCATCCCCAAGCTTAATTCCTGCTCGTCCTCGAGTAGGTAAATGATAAAACAGAATTTTTGATGTGGAATGCTACCTAACATAATTATAAATGTAATTTTATTTATTGTGGAAAGAATATTCAGATCCATAAGATTCAAGACAAAAGTTTAATATTGACATAAAATAATAATACTTCAAGCATACTAACCAAGCAATTATGTCTTATCAAAATAACATAGCCAAAGAAAGCTTATCCCTAGAGAATCATATAGTTTGGCCATGCTTCATTTTCGTCACACAAAATGCTCCCGTCATGCACAACCCCGATGACAAGCCGAGCAATTGGTTCATACTTTTTAACGCGTTTCATCCTTTTCAACCCTTACGCAATACATGAGCGCAAGCCATGGACATAGCACTATGGGTGGAATAGAGTATGATGATAGGGGTTATGTGAGAAGACAAAAAAGAAGAAAGTCTCACATTGACGCGGCTAATCAACGGGCTATGGAGATGCCCATCAATTGATGTCAATGCAAGGAGTAGGGATTGACTTGCAACGGATGCACTAGAGCTATAAATATATGAAAGCTCATCAAAGAAACTAAGTGGGTGTGCATCCAACTTGCTTGGTCACGAAGACCTAGGGCATTTGAGGAAGCCCATCATTGGAATATACAAGCCAAGTTCTATAATGAAAAATTCCCACTAGTATATGAAAGTGACAAAATAAGAGACTCTCTATCATGAAGATCATGGTGCTACTTTGAAGCACAAGTGTGGAAAAAGGATAGTAACATTGTCCCTTCTCTCTTTTTCTCTCTTTTATTTATTTAATTGGGCCTTCTCTTTTTTTCTATTTTTTTCTTAGCCTCTTTTTTTCGTCCAGAGTTTCATCCCGACTTGTGGGGGAATCATAGTCTCCATCATCCTTTTCTCACATGGGACAATGCTCTAATGATGATCATCACACTTTTATTTACTTACAACTCAAGAATTACAACTCAATACTTAGAACAAAATATGACTCTATGTGAATGCCTCCGTGTTGGGTTTCGTAGTAATTTCAAAAAAATTCCTACGCACACGCAAGATCATGTGATGCATAGCAACGAGTGGAGAGTATTGTCTACGTACCCAACACAGACCGACTGCGGAAGCGATGACACGACGTAGAGGAAGTAGTTGTACGTCTTCTCGATCCAACCGATCAAGCACCGAAACTACGGCACCTCCGAGTTCGAGCACACGTTCAGCTCAATGACGATCCCCGGACTCCGATCCAGCAAAGTGTCGGGGAAGAGTTTCGTCAGCACGACGGCGTGGTGACGATCTTGATGAACTACAGCAGCAGGGCTTCGCCTAAACTCCGCTACGGTATTATCGAGGAATATGGTGGCAGGGGGCACCGCACACGGCTAAGGAATCGATCACGTGGATCAACTTGTGTCAACTTGTGTGTTTAGAGGTGCCCCTGCCTCCGTATATAAAGGAGCCAAGGGGGGAGTGGGCGCCGGCCAAGAGGGAGAGGCGCAGGAGGAGTCCTACTCCTACCGGGAGTAGGACTCCCCCCCCCCAATCCTATTCCAACTAGGATTCCCAAGGGGGAAAGAGGGAGAGGGGTGGCCGGCCACCTCTCCTAGTCCTAATAGGACTAGGGGAAGGGGGGAGGCGCGCAGCCCCCTTGGGCTGCCCCTTTCTCCTTTCCACTAAGGCCCATGATGGCCCATATGGTTCCCGGGGGGTTCCGGTAACCATCCCGGTATTCCGGTAAAATCCCGATTTCACCCGGAACACTTCCGATATCCAAATATAGGCTTCCAATATATCAATCTTTACGTCTCGACCATTTCGAGACTCCTCGTCATGTCCGTGATCACATCCGGGACTCCAAACAACCTTCGGTACATCAAAATGCATAAACTCATAATATAACTGTCATCGTAACCTTAAGCGTGCGGACCCTACGGGTTCGAGAACAATGTAGACATGACCGAGACACATCTCCGGTCAATAACCAATAGCGGGACCTGGATGCCCATATTGGCTCCTACATATTCTACGAAGATCTTTATCGGTCAGACCGCATAACAACATACGTTGTTCCCTTTGTCATCGGTATGTTACTTGCCCGAGATTCGATCGTCGGTATCCAATACCTAGTTCAATCTCGTTACTGGCAAGTCTCTTTACTCGTTCCGTAATACATCATCTCACAACTAACATATTAGTTGTAATGCTTGCAAGGCTTATGTGATGTGTATTACCGAGAGGGCCCAGAGATACCTCTCTGACAATCAGAGTGACAAATCCTAATCTCGAAATACGCCAACCCAACATCGACCATTGGAGACACCTGTAGTACTCCTTTATAATCACCCATTTACGTTGTGACGTTGGTAGTACCCAAAGTGTTCCTCCGGTAAACGGGAGTTGCATAATCTCATAGCCATAGGAACATGTATAAGTCATGAAGAAAGCAATAGCAACATACTAAACGATCGGGTGCTAAGCTAATGGAATGGGTCATGTCAATCAGATCATTCTGCTAATGATGTGACCTTGTTAATCAAATAACAACTCATTGTTCATGGTTAGGAAACATAACCATCTTTGATTAACGAGCTAGTCAAGTAGAGGCATACTAGTGACACTTTGTTTGTCTATGTATTCACACATGTATTATGTTTTCGGTAAATACAATTCTAGCATGAATAATAAACATTTATCATGATTATAAGGAAATAAATAATAACTTTATTATTGCCTCTAGGGCATATTTCCTTCAGTCTCCCACTTGCACTAGAGTCAATAATCTAGATTACACTGTAATGATTCTAACACCCATGGAGCCTTGGTGCTGATCATGTTTTGCTCGTGGAAGAGGCTTAGTCAACGGGTCTGCAACATTCAGATCCGTATGTATCTTGCAAATCTCTATGTCTCCCACCTGGACTAGATCCCGGATGGAGTTGAAGCGTCTCTTGATGTGTTTGGTCCTTTTGTGAAATCTGGATTCCTTTGCCAAGGCAATTGCACCAGTATTGTCACAAAAGATTTTCATTGGACCCGATGCACTAGGTATGACACCTAGATCGGATATGAACTCCTTCATCCAGACTCCTTCATTTGCTGCTTCTGAAGCAGCTATGTATTCCGCTTCACATGTAGATCCCGCTACGACGCTTTGTTTAGAACTGCACCAACTGACAGCTCCACCGTTTAATGTAAACACGTATCCGGTTTGCGATTTAGAATCGTCCGGATCAGTGTCAAAGCTTGCATCAACGTAACCTTTTACGATGAGCTCTTTGTCACCTCCATATACGAGAAACATATCCTTAGTCCTTTTCAGGTATTTCAGGATGTTCTTGACCGCTGTCCAGTGATCCACTCCTGGATTACTTTGGTACCTCCCTGCTAAACTTATAGCAAGGCACACATCAGGTCTGGTACACAGCATTGCATACATGATAGAGCCTATGGCTGATGCATAGGGAACATCTTTCATATTCTCTCTATCTTCTGCATTGGTCGGGCATTGAGTCTTACTCAATTTCACACCTTGTAACACAGGCAAGAACCCTTTCTTTGCTTGATCCATTTTGAACTTCTTCAAAATTTTGTCAAGGTATGTGCTTTGTGAAAGTCCAATTAAGCGTTTTGATCTATCTCTATAGATCTTAATGCCTAATATGTAAGCAGCTTCACCGAGGTCTTTCATTGAAAAACTTTTATTCAAGTATCCCTTTATGCTATCCAGAAATTCTATATCATTTCCAATCAGTAATATGTCATCCACATATAATATCAGAAATGCTACAGAGCTCCCACTCACTTTCTTGTAAATACAGGCTTCTCCGAAAGTCTGTATAAAACCAAATGCTTTGATCACACTATCAAAACGTTTATTCCAACTCCGAGAGGCTTGCACCAGTCCATAAATGGATCGCTGGAGCTTGCTCACTTTGTTAGCTCCCTTTGGATCGACAAAACCTTCTGGTTGCATCATATACAACTTTTCTTCCAGAAATCCATTCAGGAATGCAGTTTTGACATCCATTTGCCAAATTTCATAATCATAAAATGCGGCAATTGCTAACATGATTCGGACGGACTTAAGCATCGCTACAGGTGAGAAGGTCTCATCGTAGTCAATTCCTTGAACTTGCTGAAAACCTTTTGCGACAAGTCGAGCTTTGTAGACAGTAACATTACCATCAGCGTCAGTCTTCTTCTTAAAGATCCATTTATTCTCAATTGCTTGCCGATCATCGGGCAAGTCAACCAAAGTCCATACTTTGTTCTCATACATGGATCCCATCTTAGATTTCATGGCTTCAAGCCACTTTGCGGAATCTGGGCTCACCATCGCTTCTTCATAGTTTGTAGGTTCATCATGATCTAGTAGCATGACCTCTAGAACAGGATTACCGTACCACTCTGGTGCGGATCTTACTCTGGTTGATCTACGAGGTTCAGCAGTATCTTGATCTGAAGTTTCATGATCATTATCATTGGCTTCCTCACTAACTGGTGTAGGTGTCACTGAAACAGTTTTCTGTGATGAACTACTTTCCAGTAAGGGAGCGGGTACAGTTACCTCGTCAAGTTCTACTTTCCTCCCACTCACTTCTTTCGAGAGAAACTCCTTCTCTATAAATGATCCATTCTTAGCAACGAATGTCTTGCCTTCGGATCTGTGATAGAAGGTGTACCCAACAGTTTCCTCTGGGTATCCTATGAAGACACATTTCTCCGATTTGGGTTCGAGCTTATCAGGTTGAAGCTTTTTCACATAAGCATCGCAGCCCCAAACTTTAAGAAACGACAACTTTCGTTTCTTGCCAAACCACAGTTCATAAGGCGTCGTCTCAACGGATTTTGATGGTGCCCTATTTAACGTGAATGCGGCCGTCTCTAAAGCATATCCCCAAAAAGATAGCGGTAAATCAGTAAGAGACATCATAGATCGCACCATATCTAGTAAAGTACGATTACGACGTTCGGACACACCATTACGCTGTGGTGTTCCGGGTGGCGTGAGTTGCGAAACTATTCCACAGTTTTTCAAATGTACACCAAACTCGTAACTCAAATATTCTCCTCCACGATCAGATCGTAGAAACTTTATTTTCTTGTTACGATGATTTTCAACTTCACTCTGAAATTCTTTGAACTTTTCAAATGTTTCAGACTTATGTTTCATTAAGTAGATATACCCATATCTGCTTAAATCATCTGTGAAGGTGAGAAAATAACGATATCTGCCACGAGCCTCAACATTCATCGGGCCACATACATCGCTATGTATGATTTCCAACAAATATGTTGCTCTCTCCATAGTACCGGAGAACGGTGTTTTAGTCATCTTGCCCATGAGGCACGGTTCGCAAGTACCAAGTGATTCATAATCAAGTGGTTCCAAAAGTCCATCAGCATGGAGTTTCTTCATGCGATTTATACCGATATGACCTAAACGACAGTGCCACAAATAAATTGCACTTTCGTTATCAACTCTGCATCTTTTGGCTTCAACATTATGAATATGTGTATTACTACTGTCGAGATTCAATAAGAATAGACCACTCTTCAAGGGTGCATGACCATAAAAGATATTACTCATATAAATAGAACAACCATTATTCTCTGATTTAAATGAATAACCGTCTCGCATTAAACAAGATCCAGATATAATGTTCATGCTCAACGCTGGCACCAAATAACAATTACTTAGGTCTAATATTAATCCTGAAGGTAGATGTAGAGGTAGCGTGCCGACTGCGATCACATCGACTTTGGAACCGTTTCCCACGCGCATCGTCACCTCGTCCTTTGCCAGTGCCCGCTTATTCTGTAGTCCCTGTTTTGAGTTGCAAATATTAGCAACAGAACCAGTATCAAATACCCAGGTGCTACTGCGAGCTCTAGTAAGGTACACATCAATAACATGTATATCACATATACCTTTGTTCACCTTGCCATCCTTCTTATCCGCCAAATACTTGGGGCAGTTACGCTTCCAGTGACCAGTCTGCTTGCAGTAGAAACACTCAGTTTCAGGCTTAGGTCCAGACTTGGGTTTCTTCTCTTGAGCAGCAACTTGCTTGCCGTTCTTCTTGAAGTTCCCCTTTTTCTTCCCTTTGCCCTTTTTCTTGAAACTAGTGGTCTTGTTAACCATCAACACTTGATGCTCCTTCTTGATTTCTACCTCCGCAGCTTTCAGCATTGCGAAGAGCTCGGGAATAGTCTTGTTCATCCCTAGCATATTATAGTTCATCACGAAGCTCTTGTAGCTTGGTGGCAGTGATTGGAGAATTCTGTCAATGACGCAATCATCCGGAAGATTAACTCCCAATTGAATCAAGTGATTATTATACCCAGACATTTTGAGTATATGCTCACTGACAGAACCGTTCTCCTCCATCTTGCAGCTATAGAACTTATTGGAGACTTCATATCTCTCAATTCGGGCATTTGCTTGAAATATTAACTTCAACTCCTGGAACATCTCATATGCTCCATGACGTTCAAAACGTCGTTGAAGTCCCGATTCTAAGCCGTAAAGCATGGCACACTGAACTATCGAGTAGTCATCAGCTTTGCTCTGCCAGACGTTCATAACATCTGGTGTTGCTCCAGCAGCAGGCCTGGCACCCAGCGGTGCTTCCAGGACGTAATTTTTCTGTGCAGCAATGAGGATAATCCTCAAGTTACGGACCCAGTCCGTGTAATTGCTACCATCATCTTTCAACTTTGCTTTCTCAAGGAACGCATTAAAATTCAACGGAACAATAGCACGAGCCATCTATCTACAATCAACATAAACAAGCAAGATACTATCAGGTACTAAGTTCATGATAAATTTAAGTTCAATTAATCATATTATTTAAGAACTCCCACTTAGATAGACATCCCTCTAATCCTCTAAGTGATTACGTGATCCAAATCAACTAAACCATGACCGATCATCACGTGAGATGGAGTAGTTTTCATTGGTGAACATCGTTATGTTGATCATATCTACTATATGATTCACGCTCGACCTTTCGGTCTCCGTGTTCCAAGGCCATATCTGCATATGCTAGGCTCGTCAAGTTTAACCTGAGTATTCTGCGTGTGCAAAAACTGGCTTGCACCCGTTGTAGATGGACGTAGAGCTTATCACACCCGATCATCACGTGGTGTCTGGGCACGACGAACTTTGGCAACGGTGCATACTCAGGGAGAACACTTCTTGATAATTTAGTGAGAGATCATCTTATAATGCTACCGTCAATCAAAGCAAGATAAGATGCATAAAAAGATAAACATCACATGCAATCAATATAAGTGATATGATATGGTCATCATCATCTTGTGCTTGTGATCTCCATCTCCGAAGCACCTTCATGATCACCATCGTCACCGGCGCGACACCTTGATCTCCATCGTAGCATCGTTGTCGTCTCGCCAATCTTATGCTTCCACGACTATCACTACCGTTTAGTAATAGAGTAAAGCATTACATCGCGATTGCATTGCATACAATAAAGCGACAACCATATGGCTCCTGCCAGTTGCCGATAACTCGGTTACAAAACATGATCATCTCATACAATAAAATTCAGCATCATGCCTTGACCATATCACATCACAACATGCCCTGCAAAAACAAGTTAGACGTCCTCTACTTTGTTGTTGCATGTTTTACGTGGCTGCTACGGGCTTAAGTAAGAACCAATCTCACCTACGCATCAAAACCACAACGATAGTTTGTCAAATAGACTCCGTTTTAACCTTCGCAAGGACCGGGCGTAGCCATACTTGGTTCAACTAAAGTTGGAGAGACAGTCGCCCGCAAGCCATCTCTGTGCAAAGCACGTCGAGGGAACCGGTCTCGCGTAAGCGTACGCGTAAGGTTGGTCCGGGTCGTCTCGTCCAACAATACCGCCGAACCAAAGTATGACATGCTGGTAGGCAGTATGACTTGTATCGTCCACAACTCACTTGTGTTCTACTCGTGCATATAACATCAACATAAATAACCTGGCTCTGATACCACTGTTGGGTTTCGTAGTAATTTCAAAAAATTTCCTACGCACACACAGGATCATGTGATGCATAGCAACGAGGGGAGAGTATTGTCCACGTACCCAACGCAGACCGACTACGGAAGCGATGACACGACGTAGAGGAAGTAGTCGTACGTCTTCACGATCCAACCGATCAAGTACCGAAACTACGGCACCTCCGAGTTCGAGCACACGTTCAGCTCGATGACGATCCCCGGACTCCGATCCAGCAAAGTGTCGGGGAAGAGTTTCGTCAGCACGACGGCGTGGTGACGATCTTGATGAACTACAGCAGCAGGGCTTCGCCTAAACTCCGCTACAGTATTATCGAGGAATATGGTGGCAGGGGGCACCGCACACGGCTAAGGAATAGATCACGTGGATCAACTTGTGTCAACTTGTGTGTTTAGAGGTGCCCCTGCCTCCGTATATAAAGGAGGAGAGGAGGGGAGGCTGGCCGGCCAAGGGGGGGAGGTGCAGGAGAGTCCTACTCCCTCTGGGAGTAGGATTCCCCCTCCAATCCTAGTCCAACTAGGATTCCTCGGAGGGGAAAAGAGGAGGAGGGGGCCGGCCACCTCTCCTAGTCCTAATAGGACTAGGGGAAGGGGGGGCGCAGCCCATCTAGGGCAGCCCCTTCTCTTTTCCACTAAGGCCCACTATGGCCCAAATAGCTCCCGGGGGGTTCCGGTAACCCTCTCGGTATTCCGGTAAAATCCCGATTTCACCCGGAACACTTCCGATATCCAAATATAGGCTTCCAATATATCAATCTTTACGTCTCGACCATTTCGAGACTCCTCGTCATGTCCGTGATCACATCCGGGACTCCGAACAACCTTCGGTACATCAAAATGCATAAACTCATAATATAACTGTCATCGTAACCTTAAGCGTGCGGACCCTACGGGTTCGAGAACAATGTAGACATGACCGAGACACGTCTCCGGTCAATAACCAATAGCGGGACCTGGATTCCCATATTGGCTCCTACATATTCTACGAAGATCTTTATCGGTCAGACCGCATAACAACATACGTTGTTCCCTTTGTCATCGGTATGTTACTTGCCCGAGATTCGATCGTCGGTATCCAATACCTAGTTCAATCTCGTTACTGGCAAGTCTCTTTACTCGTTCCGTAATACATCATCTCACAACTAACATATTAGTTGTAATGCTTGCAAGGCTTATGTGATGTGTATTACCGAGAGGGCCCAGAGATACCTCTCTGACAATCAGAGTGACAAATCCTAATCTCGAAATACGCCAACCCAACATCGACCATTGGAGACACCTGTAGTACTCCTTTATAATCACCCATTTACGTTGTGACGTTTGGTAGTACCCAAAGTGTTCCTCCGGTAAACGGGAGTTGCATAATCTCATAGTCATAGGAACATGTATAAGTCATGAAGAAAGCAATAGCAACATACTAAACGATCGGGTGCTAAGCTAATGGAATGGGTCATGTCAATCAGATCATTCTGCTAATGATGTGACCTTGTTAATCAAATAACAACTCATTGTTCATGGTTAGGAAACATAACCATCTTTGATTAACGAGCTAGTCAAGTAGAGGCATACTAGTGACACTTTGTTTGTCTATGTATTCACACATGTATTGTGTTTCCGGTAAATACAATTCTAGCATGAATAATAAACATTTATCATGATTATAAGGAAATAAATAATAACTTTATTATTGCCTCTAGGGCATATTTCCTTCACTCCGGCGGTGTACCGTGATGTGCGATGAATCAAGAGTGACATGTATGAAAAATTAAGCATGGTGGCTTTGCCACAAATACGATCTCAACTACATGATCATGCAAGGCAATATGACAATGATGATGTGTGTCATAATAAACGGAACGGTGGAAAGTTGCATGGCAATATATCTCGGAATGGCTATGGAGCCATAATAGGTAGGTATGGTGGCTGTTTTGAGGAAGATATAAGGAGGTTTATGTGTGATAGAGCTTACCGTATCACGGGGTTTGGATGCACTGGCGAAGTTTGCACCAACTCTCAAGGCGAGAGATGCATGGTACCAAAGAGGCTAGCAATGATGGAGGAGTGAGAGTGCGTAATATCCATGGACTCACATTAGTCATAAAGAACTCATATACTTATTGCAAAAGTTTATTAGCCCTCAAATTAAAGTACTACTACGCATGCCCCTAGGAGGATATATTGGTAGGAAAAGATCATCGCTTGTCCCCGACCAGCACTCATAAGGAAAGCAATCAAAGAACACCCCATGCTTCAAATTTGTCAGACAACTTTTACCATACGTGCATGCTACGGGACTTGCCAACCTCAACACAAGTATTTCTCAATTTCACAATTACTCAACTAGCACAACTCTAATATTACCACCTTTATATCTCAAAACAATTATCAAGTATCAAACTTATCATAGTATTCAATTCACTTTATATGGAAGTTTTTATTATATCCCTCTTGGATGCCCATCATATTAGGACTAAATTCATAACCAAAGCAAATTTCCATGCTGTTTAGGACTCTCAAAATAATATAAGTGAAGCATGAGAGTTCATCTATTTCTTCAAAATAAAACTACCATCGTGCTCTAAAAAGATATAAGTGAAGATCAATGAGTAGTCGAATAATTATGCAACTATGTGAAGACTCTCTAACACTTAATAATTTCAGATCTTGGTATTTTATTAAAAAAGCAAGTAAAACAAAAGCAAATAAAATGACGCTCCAAGCAAAACACATATCATCTGGTGAATAAAAATATAGCTCCAAGTAAAGTTACCGATGAATGAAGACGAAAGAGGGGATGCCTTCCGGGGCATCCCCAAGCTTAGGCTCCTGGTTATCCTTGAATATTACCTTGGGGTGCCTTGGGCATCCCCAAGCTTAGGCTCTTGCCACTCCTTATTCCATAGTCCATCGAATCTTTACCCAAAACTTGAAAACTTCACAACACAAAACTTAACAAAAAACTCGTAAGCTCCATTAGTATAAGAAAATAAATCACCGCTTAGGTACTGTTGTGAACTCATTATAAATTCATATTGGTGTAATATCTACTGTATTCCAACTCATCTATGGTCCTATACCCTCCGATACTACTCATAGATTCATCAAAATAAGCAAACAATGCATAGAAAACAGAATCTGTCAAAAACAGAACAGTCTGTAGTAATCTGGATCAAACGTATACTTTTGGAACCCCAAAAATTCTAAAATAAATTGATGGACGTGAGGAATTTATCTATTAATCATCTTCAAAAAGAATCAACTAAGTAGCACTCTCCAGTAAAACATAGCAGCAAATCTCGTGAGCGCTAAAGTTTCTGTTTTTTACAGCAAGATCGCAAAGACTTTCCCCAAGTCTTCCCAAAGGTTCTACTTGGCACAAACACTAATTAAAACATAAAAACTCAATCATGACAGAGGCTAGATAAGTTCTTTATTACTAAACAGGAACAAAAAGCAAGGACCAAAAACAAAATCGGGTCGCCTCCCAACAAGCGCTATCGTTTAACACCCCTAGCTAGGCATGATGATTTCAATGATGCTCACATAAATGATAAGAATTGAAACATAAAGAGAGCATCATGAAGAATATGACTAGAAAATTTAAGTCTAACCCACTTCCTATGCATAGGGATTTTGTGAGCAAACAACTTATGGGAGCAATAATCAACTAGCATAGGAAGGCAAAGCAAGCATAGCTTCAAGATTTTCAACACATATTAGAGGAAACTTGATATTATTGCAATTCCTACAAGCATATGTTCCTCCCTCATAATAATTTTCAGTAGCATCATGAATAAATTCAACAATATAACCATCACATAAAGCATTCTTTTCATGATCTACAAGCATAGAAAAATTACTACTCTCCACATAAGCAAGATTCTTCTCATTCCGAATAGTGGGAGTATCATAAGAAACTCGAATACTACAAATTGTTTCCACATTAAAAGAGTTTTAATATAATCATCGCTACTTTTTATAGCATACGTATCATCACAATAATTATCATAAGTAGCAACTTTGTTCTCATCATAATCGATTGAAACCTCTTCCAAGATAGTGGAATCATTACTAAATAAAGTCATGACCTCTCCAAATCCACTTTCATAATTGTCACAATAAGATTCAACACCCTCCAAAATAGTGTGATCATTACTTACTAAAGTTGACACTCTTCCAAACCCACTTTCATAAATATAAGCATCATAAAATAGGAGGCATGCTATCATCATAGTAAATTTGCTCATCAAAACTTCGGAGACTAAAAATATCATCTTCATTAATCGTAGCATCCCCAAGGTTGGGACAAACATTAATTGCAGCAAATACATTTTCAAACATGTCATTCGCATCAAACATAGCATCCCCAATCTTGGGCCTTTTCATATCATAAGCATAATCACTCTCATCATTAATAGTATGATAGCACCAATAGTGTAACAATTATCATCATCACGATGAGTAATAGGAGCTACATCATTTGGGAGAGATACATTTTTACCTTTACTTCTCTGTCTTTTCTTTTTCTTCTTCACCTTAAGAATGGGTTTAACCCTCCTTTTGGAGCTCCTTATTAATGAGATTGGTTGAATAGAAGGCTCCTCCTCGTTACCTGATTCATCATAAGAAATAATAGGAGGGTATTGGGAAGTCTCTTCCCTTTCATTAGTATTCTCTTCATCTTCTGTTTGTTTTCTAGACTTTATGTAATTGGCACTATAAGGATTCTCAATGCAATTCACCGCATAATACATATAAGTTTCCTCTAGATCAAAATCAAGAACTTTATCAAGGGAAAATTCTGGAATATCCTTAGTTATATGTTTCATTTCTTCATAACCCATAAGCAAACTAAGTTCATTATGATGTGCAAGGGAAATCAAGTCAACACAGTTTTTGGACACGATTCGATCATGAAACAATTTGAATTGGATATTTAAATGATCACGTTCATTGCAAATTTCACAAGGATGGCAAAGAAATTTTAAATCTTTAGCACAAGCGTCTAGCCTTTCTTGCAACCATTTAGTTTCTAAATACTTATGCCTCTTGCAAAACCTATCTTCCCTATTTGGTGTCTACTTGCAAACTCTATGCACTCCACAAAAGTTGACATGCTTATAAGAGACATTTTCATCATGACTAGTGCAATCATCATTAGTACTATGGATATTCAAAGAGTTCATACTAATAACATTGCAACCATGCTCATCATTCAAAGATTTAGTGCCAAACATTCTAATGCATTCTTCTTCTAACACTTTGGCGCAATTATCGGAATCCTTATTTTCATGAAAGATATTAAAAAGATGAAGCATATGAGGTACCCTCAATTCCATTTTTTGTAGTTTTCTTTTATAAACTAAACTAGTGATAAAACAAGAAACAAAAAGATTCGATTGCAAGATCTAAAGATATACCTTCAAATGCTAACCTCCCCGGCAACAGTGCCAGAAAAGAGCTTGACGTCTACTACACAACCTTCTTCTTGTAGACGTTGTTGGGCCTCCAAGTGCAGAGGTTTGTAGGACAGTAGCAAATTTCCCTCAAGTGGATGACCTAAGGTTTATTAATCCGTGGGAGGCGTAGGATGAAGATGGTCTCTCTCAAGCAACCCTGCAACCAAATAACAAAGAGTCTCTTGTGTCCCCAACAGACCCAATACATTGGTAAATTGTATAGGTGCACTAGTTCAGCGAAGAGATGGTGATACAAGTGCAATATGGGTGGTAGATATAGGTTTTTGTAATCTGAAAATATAAAAAAGCAAGGTAGCAAGTGGTAAAAGTGAGCACAAACGGTATTGCAATGCTAGGACACAAGGCCTAGGGTTCATACATTCACTAATGCAAGTTTTCTCAACAATAATAACATAATTGGATCACATAACTATCCCTCAACATGCAACAAAGAATCACTCCAAAGTCACTAATAGCAGAGAACAAACGAAGAGATTATTGTAGGGTACGAAACCACCTCAAAGTTATTCTTTCTGATCGATCTATTCAAGAGTTCGTACTAGAATAACACCTTAAGACACAAATCAACCAAAACCCTAATGTCACCTAGATACTCCAATGTCACCTCAAGTATCCGTGGGTATGATTATACGATAAGCATCACACAATCTCAGATTCATCTATTCAACCAACACAAAGAACTTCAAAGAGTGTCCCAAAGTTTCTACCGGAGAGTCGAGACGAAAACGTGTGCCAACCCCTATGCATAAGTTCACGAGGTCACGGAACTCGCAAGTTGATCACCAAAACATACATCAAGTGGACCACGTGATATCCCATTGTCACCACAGATACGTACATGCAAGACATACATGTATCAAGTGTTCTCAAATCCTTAAAGACTCAATCCAATAAGATAACTTCAAAGGGAAAACTCAATTCATCACAAGAGAATAGAGGGGGAGAAACATCATAAGATCCAAATATAATAGCAAATCTCGCGATACATCAAGATCGTGCCGACTCACGAACACAAGAGAGAGAGAGAGATCAAACACATAGCTACTGGTGCATACCCTCGGCCTCGAGGGAGAACTACTCCCTCCTCGTCATGGAGAATGCCGGGATGATGAAGATGGCCACCGGAGAGGGATTCCCCCCTCCGGCAGGGTGCTGAAACAGGTCTAGATTGGTTTTCGGTGGCTACGGAGGCTTCTGGCTGCGGAACTCCCGATCTAGGTTTCTTTCTGGAAGTTTCTGTATATATAAGAGGTTTTGGCGTCGAGAACAAGTCAGGAGGGTCTCCGGGCTGTGCACGAGATAGGGAGGCGCGCCCAGGGGGGTGGGTGCCCCCCCACCCTCGTGGGCAGCCCGAGACTCTTCTGGCCCAACTCTTTTACTCCATGGCCTTTTCTGGTCCAAAAATAAGCTCCGTCAAGTTTCAGGTCAATTGGACTCCATTTGGTTTTCCATTTTTGCGATACTCAAAAAAAGGAAAAAAATAGAAACTGGCACTGGGCTCTAGGTTAATAGATTAGTCCCAAAAATCATATAAAATAGCATATAAATGCATATAAAACATCCTAGATGGATAATATAATAGCATGGAACAATAAAAAATTATAGATACGTTGGAGAGGTATCATCGTCTCGCCAATTATTGCTTCTACGACTATCGCTGCCGCTTAGTAATAAAGTAAATCAATTACATGGCGAGTGCATTTCATACAAAAGCGACAACCATAAGGCTCCTGCCGATTGCCGATAACTTTTACAAAACATGATCATCTCATACAACAATTTATATCCCATCACGTCTGGACCATCTCACATCACAACATGCCCTGCAAAAACAAGTTAGACGTCCTCTACTTTGTTGTTGCAAGTTTTACGTAGCTGCTACGGGCTTCTAGCAAGAACCGTTCTTACCTACGCATCAAAACCAGAACGATTTTTCATCAAGTGTGTTGTTTTAAACTTCAACAAGGACCGGCCATAGTCAGACTCGATTCAACTAAAGTTGAAGAAGCAGACATCCGCCAGCCACCTGTATGCGAAGCACGTCAATAGAACCAGTCTCATAAACGCGTTTATGTAATGTCGGTCCGGGCCGCTTCATCCAACAATACCGCTGAATCAAAGTAAGATGTTGGTGGTAAGCGGTATGACTATTATCGCCCAGAACTCTTTGTGTTCTACTCGTGCATATAACATCTACGCATAGACCTGGCTCGGATGCCACTATTGGGGAACGTAGTATTTCAACTTTTTTCCTACGATCACACAAGATCTATCTAGGAGATGCATAACAATGAGAGGGGAGAGTGTGTCTATGTACCCTCGTAGACCAAAAGCGGAAGCGTTTAGTAACGTGGTTGATGTAGTCAAACGTCTTCGCGATCCAACCGATCCTAGCACCGAACGTATGGCACCTCCGTGTTTAGCACACGTTCAGCACGATGATGCCCCTCGAGCTCTTGATCCAGTTGAGGACGAGGGAGAGTTCCATGAGCACGACGGCGTGTTGACGGTGATGGTGAAGCTACCAGCGCAGGGCTTCACCTAAGCACTACGACGATATGCACGAGGTGTGTAACTATGGAGGGGGCACTGCACACGACTAAGAGAAGACTTGGTGTGCCTTTGGGATGCCCCCTCCCACGTATATAAAGGAGGGGAGAAGAGGAGGCCGGCCCAAGGGAGGGCGCACCAAAGGGCGGAATCCTAGTTGGACTCCAGGTCCAAGTAGGATTCGCCCCCCCTCCTATTCCAAGTAGGAGAAGGAGGGAAGGAGGAAGAGGGGAGAAGGAAAGAGGGGGTGTCGGTGTCAAAACCGGCAGATCTCGGGTCGGGGGTCCCGAACTATGTGTCTTAGGATCGAAGGTAACAGGAGACAGGGACACGATGTTTACCCAGGTTCGGGCCCTCTTAATGGAGGTAATGTTGGGGAACTCGGTATTTCAAAAAATTTCCTACGATCACGCAAGATCTATCTAGGAGATGCACATCAACGAGAGGGGAGAGTGTGTCTACGTACCCTCGTAGACCGAAAGCGGAAGCGCTAGTAACGTGGTTGATGTAGTCGAACGTCTTCACGATCCAGCCGATCAAGTACCGAATGCACGACACCTCTGTGATCTACACATGTTCAGCTCGGTGACGTCCCTCATACTCTTGATCCAGGTGAGGCCGAGGGTGAGTTCCGTCAGCACGACAACGTGTTGACGGTGATGATGAAGTTATCGACGCAGGGCTTCGCCTAAGCACTACGACAATATGACCGAGGTGGAAAACTGTGGAGGGGGGCACCGCACACGGCTAAAGATCAACTTGTGTGTCTATGGGGTGCCCCCTCCCACATATATAAAGGGGGGAGGAGGAGGAGGGCCGGCCTTAAGGGGCGCGCCCAACGGGGGGATTCCTACTCCTAGTAGGAGTAGGTTTCCCCCTTTCCTAGTCCAAGTAGGAGAAGAAGGAAGGAGAAGAAGAAGAGAAGGAAAGGGGGGCGGCCCCCTAGCCCTAGTCCAATTCGGTTTGGGCTAGGGGGCGTGCGCCACCTCTTGGCCTACCTCCTCTCTTCCACCACTAGGCCTGTAAGGCCCAATAATTTCCTGGAGGGGGTTCCGGTAACCCCCGGTACTCTGAAACTTATCCGAAACGACCCGAACCATTCCGGTGTCTGAATGTAACCTTCCAATATATGAATATTTATGTCTCGACCATTTAGAGACTCCTCGTCATGTCTGTGCTCATCCGGAACTCCGAACAACCTTCGATACATCAAATCACATAACTCATAATACATATCATCATCGAACGTTAAGCGTGCGGATCCTACGGGTTCGAGAACTATGTAGACATGACCGAGACACATCTCCGATCAATAACCAATAGCGGAACCTAGATGCTCATATTGGTTCCTACATATTCTACGTATATCTTTATCGGTCAAACCGCATAACAACATACGTTGTTCCCTTTGTCATCGGTATGTTACTTGCCCGAGATTCGATCATCGGTATCATCATACCTAGTTCAATCTTGTTACTGGCAAGTCTCTTTACTCGTTTCGTAATGCAACATCCCGCAACTAAATCATTAGTCACATTGCTTGCAAGGCTTATAGTGATGTGCATTACCATGAGGCCCAGATATACCTCTCCGATACACAGAGTGACAAATCCTAATCTCGATCCATGCCAACTCAACAAACACCATCGAAGACACCTGTAGAGCATCTTTATAATCACCCAGTTACATTGTGACGTTTGATAGCACACAAAGTGTTCCTCCGGTATTCGGGAGTTGCATAATCTCATAGTCAGAGGAATGTGTATAAGTCATGAAGAAAGCAATGGCAATAAAACTAAACGATCGTTATGCTAAGCTAACGGATGGGTCTTGTCCATCACATCATTCTCTAATGATGTGATCCCGTTCATCAAATGACAACACATGTCTATGGTCAGAAAACTTAACCATCTTTGATTAACGAGCTAGTCAAGTAGAGGCATAGTAGGGAAACTCTGTTTTGTCTATGTATTCACACATGTACTAAGTTTCCGGTTAATGCAATTCTAGCATGAATAATAAACATTTATCATGATATAAGGAATTATAAATAACAACTTTATTATTGTCTCTAGGGCATATTTCTTTCAGTCTCCCACTTTCACTAGAGTCAATAATCTGGTTCACATCGTCATGTGGTTAAACACCAATAGTTCACATCTTTATGTGATTAGTTCACATCTCCACGTGACTAACACCCAAAGGGTTTACTAGAGTCAATAATCTAGTTCACACCGCTATGTGATTAACACCCAAAGAGTACTAAGGTGTGATCATGTTTTGCTTGTGAGAGAAGTTTAGTCAATGTGTCTGCCACATTCAGAGCCGTGTGTATTTTGCAAATTTTCTATGTCTACAATGCTCTGCACTGAGCTACTCTAGCTAATTGCTCCCACTTTCAATATGTATCCAGATTAAGACTTAGAGCCATTTGTATCAGTGTCAAAGCTTGCATCGACGTAACCCTTTACGATGATGTTTTTGTCACCTCCATAACCATATGCTTTGATACCACTATGATGAGACTTTGTTAGCACCTTTAGGATCGACAAAACCTTCTGGTTGCATCATATACAACTCTTCTTTAAGATATCCATTAAGGAATGCAGTTTTGACATCCATTTGCCATATTTCATAATCATAAAATGCGGCAATTGCTAACATGATTCACACAGACTTAAGCATCGCTGCAAGTGAGAAAGTCTCATCATAGTCAACTCCTTGAACTTGTCGAAAACCTTTTGCAACAAGTCGAGCTTTATAGATAGTAACACTACTACCAGCGTTTGTATTCCTCTTGAAGATTCATTTATTCTCAATGGCTCGCCGATCATTGGGCAAGTCAATCAAAGTCCATACTTTTTTCTCATACATGGATCCCATCTCAGATATCATGGCCTCAAATCATTTCCAAGAATCTGGGCTCATCATCGCTTCCTAATAGTTTGTAGATTTGTCGTGGTCTAGCAACATGACTTCCAGAACAAGATTACCGTAGCACTCTGGTGCGGACCGTACTCTGGTTGGCCTACGAGGTTCGGTAGTAACTTGATCTGAAGTTTCATGATCATCATTAGCTTCCTCACTGTTTGGTGTAGGAATCACTAGAACTGATTTCTGTGATGAGCTACTTTCCAATTCGGGAGAAGGTACAATTACCTCATTAAGTTCTAATTTCCTCCCACTCACTTCTTTCGAGAGAAACTCCTTCTCTAGAATGGATCCATTCTTAGCAACGAATATCTTGCCTTTGGATCTGTGATAGAAGGTGTACCCAACAGTATCTTTTGGGTATCCTATGAAGACACATTTCTCCGATTTGGGTTTGAGCTTATCAGGTTGAAGCTTTTTCACATAAGCATCGCAGCCCCAAACTTTAAGGAACGACAGCTTAGGTTTCTTGCTAAACCATAGTTCATATGGTGTCGTCTCAACGGATTTAGATGGTTCCCTATTTAATGTGAATGCAGATGTCTCTAATGCATAACCCCAAAACGATAGTGGTAAATTGGTAAGAGACATCATAGATCGCACCATATCCAATAAAGTATGGTTACTACATTCGGACACACCATTATGTTGTGGTGTTCTAGGTGGCGTGAGTTGTGAAACTATTTCACATTGTTTTATATGAAGGCCAAACTCATAACTCAAAATCCGCCTCTCTGATCAGATTGTAGATACTTTATTTTCTTGTTACGATGATTCTCCAGTTCATTCCGAAATTCTTTGAACCTTTTCAAATGTTTAAGACTTGTGTTTCATTAAGTAGATATACCCATATCTGCTCAAATCATCTGTGAAGGTTTAGAAAATAACGATACCCGCCGCGAGCCTCAACACTCATCGGACTGCATACATCAATATGTATTATTTCCAATAAGTCAGTGGCTCGCTCCATTGTTCCGGAGAATGGAGTCTTAGTCATCTTGCCAATGAGGCATGGTTCACAAGCATCAAATGATTCATAATCAAGTGATTCCAAAAGTCCATCTGCATGGAGTTTCTTCATGCGCTTTACACCAACATGACCTAAATGGCAGTGCCACAAATATGTTGCACTATCATTATCAACTTTGCATCTTTTGGCATCAATATTATGATTATGTGTATCACGACGATCGAGATTCAATAGACCATTTATATTAAGTGTATGACCATAGAAGGTTTTATTCATGTAAACAGAACAACAATTATTCTTTGACTTAAATGAATAACCGTATTGCAATAAACATGATCCAATCATATTCATGCTCAACACAAACACCAAATAACATTTATTTTAGGTTCAACACTAATCCTGAAGGTAAAAGGAGTGTGCGATGGTGATCTTATCAACCTTGGAATCATTTCCAATACACATCGTCACCTCGTCCTTAACTAGTCTTTGTTTATCTCGCAACTCCTGTTTTTCGAGTTACTATTCTTAGCAACTGAACCAGTATCAAATACCGAGGGGTTGCCATAAACACTAGTAAAGTGCACATCAATAACATGTATATAAAATATACCTTTGTTCACTTTTGCCATCCTCTTTATCCGCCAAGTATCTAGGGTAGTTCCATTTCCAGTGACCACTTCCTTTGTAGTAGAAGCACTCAGTTCCAGGCTTGGGTCTAGCTTTGGGCTTCTTCACGGGAAGAGCAACTTGCTTGCTATTCTTCTTGAAGTTCCCTTTCTTTCCCTTGCCCCTTTTCTTGAAACTAGTGGTCTTGGTAACCATCAACACTTGATGCTTTTCTTGATTTCTACCTTCGCTGGTGTAAGTGCATCTAGTGCCACCCCTAGTTGGTTTTGGAGTATTGACGACAAACCTAGTTGAGGGACTAATGTGTTTGTGAGAATTGCAGGATAACACAGGTAGAAGTCCCTCATTGATTCGGTTTTCATACCAGAGATGACCCCTAAAAATGTAAGAAGACATTGAAGACAAAGGTGGTATGTGAAGACATTCACATTGAAGACTATGACAAGAGAAGACATCGCATGAAGACTATGGAGCGCGAAGACTTAGTTCTCTCATCGTTTTTTTTCTTCTTTGTTGAGTCATAGGAACCACCATACTGTTAAGTAGGGTCCAAGAGAACCAGTCAGAATGACTGAAGTGATGCTTAACCAAATCCTATGTCTTCGAGTGAAGACTATGAGAGCAAATCTTGTCCGGAGTTGGATAGTCAGCTTTGCTTGTAGCCCAAGTAAAGTTGTCGTGTGTGTTTGAACTCTAACCGTTGGAACACGTGTCAGTTCCTTAGTGACACAGGGTCATTTCGGACAAATCAGGTCGGGTTGCCTAGTGGCTATAAATAGCCCACCCCCTACAACCATAAACGGTTGGCTGCTTAGAGTTAGAGTACGGCTTTTGTCGTTTGAGAGCAACCCACCTCGAAGCCTTTGAGAGAGAGAATTCCTTGCGAGCATAAAGCCCTAACCACCCAGAGCCAAAGAGTGTTAGGCATCACTTAAGTCTTCCTGTCTGTGTGATCTGAAGACTTATTACACTTGAGGACTATGAATCCTCCAGCCGGTTAGGCGTCGCGTTCTGAGCATCCAAGAGTCATTGTGGATCGCTGGTGAATGAAGTCTATGAAGGTTTGGAAGTCTACCTTGAAGACTTACCAGAGTGATTGGGCGAGGACTGGGTGTCCTTAGCTCAAGGGGAATAAGGTGAAGACGAGGTCTTCTGAGTTGAATCTCAGCCTCCCTAACCAGACGTACAGTTGTCACAGCAACTGGAACTGGTCCAACAAATCATTGTCTTCAACGAGTCAATGGTTTCATCCTTCCCTTCCCTTTACTTAATGTTGGTCCTTGTGAAGTCATTGTACGATTGCATCACCATTTGGCTTCACTGAGTGATTACTTGTTCTGATTGGCTTCACAATATCTTCCTACCTAATCCTTACTGCCTAGCTGCTATTAGTCATTGCGCTTTCACTTCATTGCATACTTGACTATGGTTTACCTAGTGTAGTATACCTTCCGCTGCATGGTAATAGGTTTATTTCTATCGTTTGTCTTCGAAACTTCCATGTTTTGAAGACTTTCATAAAAATCGCCAATTCACACCCCCCTCTAGTCGATCACTAGCACTTTCAATTGGTATCAGAGCAAGGTACTCCCTTGTTCTGTGTGATTCGGTTTAACCACCTGGAGTTTTAGCTATGTCGACTGCAGGGATAATTAAGGTCTCCGCTGCTTGCCCCATCTTCGATGGAACTGAATATCCCTACTGGAAGAATAAGATGCGCATGCATCTTGAAGCCATTGATGTCGACCTATGGTATGTCGTCAAGAATGGCGTTCCCAAGGCTGGTGAAGGTGTCACCGCTGCTGATGTCAAGAAGTTCGTTCAACTGGACTCCACTACCAAGAACATCATCTGTGGTCATCTGACCAAAGGACAGTATGGCCGCGTGAGTGCTTTGCAAACATCTAAGCTAGTCTGGGACTGGCTCTCCAAGGTCAGTGAAGGCGTCTCAACCCAGAGAGATCAGAGAATCAGTGTCCTTCGCAACCTCTTCAACCACTTCAAGAGAAATGACAATGAGAACGTCCAGCTTACGTTTGATCGACTCACTGACATCACAAATGAGCTTCAAGCTCTCGGCGCCACTAAGATCACCAAGCATGAAGTCGTCAAGACACTCCTGAGATCACTTGACAGCTCGTTTGACACCCTAGCCCTGATGATTCAAGAACGTCCTGATTTCAAGACACTCGATCCGTCTGACATACTTGAGAGGCTCAACACACACGAGTTTCAGCTTTCTGAGAAAAGAGACATCTACGGTCCCAACTGTGGGTGAACTCGTGCCTTGAAGGCAAAAGTTGTCTCCTCATCTGAAGAAGAATCTGACAGCAGTTTTGATGATCCTGAAGACATTGGAAAGGAGCTTGCTATGCTTGTGAAGAAGTTCCAAAAATTCACAAAGAAGAAAGGCTTCAGAAAGTCTTCATGATCAAGCTCAAGGAATGATGAAGCTTCTGCTTATGACTACAAGAAGAGAACATGCCACAAGTGCAGGAAACCTGGCCACTACATCTCTGGGTGTCCGTAGTGGGACAATGAGAACAACAAGAAGAAGAAGAGCAAGGAATATGACTCTGACGACAAGAAAAAGAAGAAATACTCAAAGTCTTCTTCCAAGTCTTCCTCAAAGTCTTCATCACACAAGAAGAGCTCATCTGGCAAGGCACGTGCGTTTGTTGGCAAGGAAATGGATTCAGAGGAGGAGTCCGCTTCTGAGGAGGTGGAGGTGGAGTCTGAGGAGGAGTCCGATTCTTGCATTGCAAGTCTGGCTACAGCATACGTTGCCAAGTCCATCTTCAACACTGAAGACAATGACTTCATCACCGACACCGAAGCAAATGACAAGGACTACTCCGCTCCTACCTACTGCTTCATGGCACGTGGTGCCAAGGATGTCTTTAGACGCTTCGCCAATCGAGCAATGAACAACTATGGCGTCAAGATAAAGCACATCAGAAGTGACAATGGCGCTGAATTCAAGAACACTGGCCTGGATACATATCATGATACTTTGGGCATCACACATGAATTCTCAGCTCCGTACATGCCACAGAAGAATGGCGTCAGCGAACGCAAGAACAGAACACTTATTGAGATGGCTCGGACGATGCTTGATGAATACAAGACTCCAAGAAAATTCTGGCCTGAAGCCATTGATACTGCATGCCATATCATCAACCGTGTTTATCTTCACAAGATTCTGAACAAGACATCCTATGAGCTCCTTACTGGCAAGAAGCCAAATGTCAGTTACTTCAGAGTATTTGGTGTCAGGTGCTGGATCAAGGATCCACATCACACTTCAAAATTTGCACCAAAAGCACACGAAGGCTTTATGCTTGGATATGGAAAGGATTCGCACTCCTACAGAGTCTTCAACCTTTTTCACTATAAAGTGGTTGAAACAGTGGATGTGCGGTTCGATGAGACTAACGGCTCGCAAAGAGAGCACCTACCAAATGTGCTAGATGAAGTTCCATCCAGTGAATCAATCAAACCTATGGGAACTGGAGAAATCATACCTTCTGAAGCTCAGCCTGAAGAGGAACTTATCATCTCCGCACCTGATCAACCTGAAGACAATGATCAACCTGAAGACAATGCTCAGCCTGAAGACATTCCTTCTAACGATGACAATGATCAGCAAGAGCAAAATCTTCGTCCTGTACATCCTCGTGTTGCAAATGAAGTACAGATTGAGAGAATAATTGATAGCATCAATGCACCAGGTCCACTCACTCGTTCAAGGGCAACACAACTAGCAAATTTCTGTGGGCACTTCGCATTCGTCTCAATATCTGAACCCAAGAAAGTTGAAGAAGCCTTCATGGAACCTGAATGGATTCAAGCTATGCAAGAAGAGCTTCAACAGTTTGAGCTGAATAATGTATGGGAACTGGTTAAGCGTCCTGATCCTCGCAAGCACAATATAATAGGAACCAAATCTATATATCACAACAAGCAAGATGTGCATGGTCAAGTTGTCAGAAACAAAGCTCGTCTCGTTGCTCAAGGATACACTCAAGTTGAAGGGATTGACTTTGATGGAACATTTGCTCCTGTGGCTAGACTTGAAGCCATACGCATACTGCTGGCCTATGCAAATCATCATAACATTCTTCTATATCAAATGGATGTGAAGAGCGCTTTTCTCAATGGCAAGATTGAAGAAGTGTATGTTGCACAACCGCCTGGCTTTGAAGATCCAAAACATCCTGACATGGTGTACAAGCTCAACAAGGCACTATATGGCCTCAAACAAGCCCCTCGGGCTTGGTATGACACACTCAAAGACTTCCTGAAGAGCAAAGGCTTCAAACCTGGTTCCCTCGACCCCACTCTCTTCACGAAGACATATGATGGTGAACTGTTTGTGTGCCAAATATATGTGGATGACATTATCTTCGGCTGCACCAATCAGAAATACAGTGAAGAGTTTGGATATATGATGCAAGAGCAATATCAGATGTCCATGATGGGTGAGCTGAAGTTCTTCCTCGGTCTTCAAATACGTCAGCAACGCAATGGCATCTTCATATCTCAAGAGAAGTACCTCAAAGATTGCCTGAAGAAATTTGGGATGCAAGACTACAAAGGCTTCACGACGCCAATGCCAGCCAAACATCATCTGGGTCCCGACGACAATGGTAAAGAGTTCGATCAAAAGGTATACCGCTCCATGATTGGTTCTTTACTTTATCTATGTGCATCTAGGCCAGATATTATGCTTAGTGTTTGCATGTGTGCTTGATTCCAAGCGGCACCAAAGGAAACGCATCACTTAGCTGTGAAGCAAATTCTTCGATATTTGGCTTACACCCCAACACTAGGATTATGGTATCCAAAGGGCTCAGAGTTTGATCTGGTTGGATTCTTGGATGCTGATTATGCTGGTGACAAGGTGGATCGCAAGTCTACATCAGGCACATGTCATTTTCTGGGACGACCACTTGTATGTTAGTCTTCAAAGAAGCAGAACTGTGTATCTCTCTCCACTGCTGAATCTGAATACATTGCTGCTGGATCTTGCCGCGCTCAGCTTCTGTGGATGAAGCAAACACGCAAAGACTATGGCATTCATCTGAAGCAAGTGCCACTCTACTGCGACAACGAAAGCGCCATCAAGATTGCCAACAACCCAGTTCAACACTCGAAGACAAAGCACATTGAAATTTGTCATCACTTTCTCAGAGATCATGTTGTGAAGGAAGATATTGATATCATACACGTCAACACTGAAAAGCAATTGGCAGATATCTTCACCAAGCCCTTGGATGAGAAGAGATTTTGCAAGTTACGGTGTGAGCTAAATATCTTGGAATCCTCAAATGTCCTGTGATCAGGCACACATCCTAACACTTATGCATATTGATGACTTAGATGTGCAACACACGAAGTAAAGTATATCTTCAATCAATGAAGACTTACATTCTAAGTGTGAATACATTAATGTGGAATTTTACTTCAGAGTGCCACGATAATTGTGCGCCGTGTCTGGGTCTAATACTTCCTATACGGTGGGTAATGCCACCACCAAATTCTTCTGTTTGAAGTGTTTTACCTATGGTGTTACATTTGCTATGTCTTCACACTTTGTTTGTCTTCATTTTCAACTTGTCTTCATGATTATCATCACTATGTTGATTTCATTGTCTTTCTCATATATATATATATATATATATATATATATATATATATATATATATACACACACACACACACACACTAGTGTTCTGTACTCTACAACATTCACTTATAGCTATGTCTTCTTGTTGAATCTTTTGAACTAAGTGAATGTGATCGGACCCTAACCTCTCTATGCTTTCTATCTCAAACTCTATCTGTCCAAATCATATGCATTCTCTTGAAACTGTCGAATGTCTTCTCTGCGTCCTTGTCAGCAGAAGATACAGAGACACACATTAAGTCCGTTTTCAATGCTAATTTCTTCACCTGAAACCCGGAGAAGTAGGAACGACCAGCCGACAACCCAGGCGTGCGTGGGAACGTGGAACAACCTCCGATATGTTGCATGATGGCCACGTGTCCTTCAGATGTGAATCACCAGGGGCACCTGTGTAATAACACTGTGTCGTCCCTATCCCTATAAATACACGCCTTACCACAGTCATTATCCTTTCTTCCACTCTCGCACAAACCCTAGCGCCACCGCTAGCCCTCGACGATGCCGGTGACGAAGCGCTTAGCTGCCGTGACCTCTTCGACGCCGTCTTCACGCCAGCCGCAGACATCATCTTCTCCACCGTCGTCGTAGGTGTCCTCCGTCACCAAGTTAGGGCACGGACGATCGAACTGCTCGGCCTCCTCTTCCACTCCGTCTAGCAGTTCTTCGTGTGGTAAATAAAACTTCCTTTTTACGGCCCCTTTGATCCTATAGATTCATCACTTTCTGCCACAAGAAGTTTCTATTCACACAAGTTGGATCTATTTCATACTGCATCTCATAATATGCCTAGTATGTTCACTTATGCTTCACAAAGTAGTTAGATTCCTCACTTGTACTGATCCGTGGATTCGTACAAATCTGGAACCAACTCTTTATCTATGAGTGAATGTCTTCGCACGATGAGGTCAATGTCTTCTAAACTGATTTATCTTCAAAATCTTATGAGAATGCATATGACCTCTTCCCCTTCCCTCGCACCTTAATGCTGTCACAGGTACATGTCCGTGGGAGAATCCCTTGGTCCTCATAGTCTGCATTCATGTGTAGAATTCTTACAGCATCATATAAATTCTCCCAAAGCCAGTTCCTGTTTGACCCGCAGGCGGAAGCCTTTGAAACCTTTGAACGTGTTGAAGCCATTCAGTTTGAAGTTCATGGCTACAGAGAAATCTACAAGGAAGGGAGGCAGACAGCGCCATGGAAACACTGCTAAGGACCTGCCACCAGATCTATATGAGCAATACAAGTCAGATCCAGAAGAAACCTATGGAGAATGCAAGAACCGAATCCAATGGATTCAAAGATATTGGGCAGAGGAATGGTTCAAGTACAGATTCATCACCAACGAATATGCTGAGAAGAGTGCCATCAAGGGACCATGGGGAGATATCACATACAAAGGTCTTCAGCCCAAATCACAGTCTGAAGCTATTGCTCAAGGCTTTTACCCATGCATGCTTCGTGGACCTCAGCCTGCTAATGCCGACCCATCCTCTCTGTTATGGTGTCGCGAAGACAATCTCTTCAAGCGCAACTATCAGTTTGCACAGAACTCTGCCAAGGAAAACAAGAAGTCATTGGGATTAGACTTCAACCCAGGTCCCTCTGCGCCACGTGCCGATGGCACACGAGAAGCTGAACCCAATCTGGTTGGGCCCTTCTACAACCTAGAAGGTCTCATCACTCATATTATGGTTCAAGGGGTAGTTGTGGCTCAAACTGCAGATGATGCTGAATCTGACGAAGCACCTGCACCACCGAAGCCGCAGAAGCAGAAGAAGGCTAAAGCTTCAAAGTCTACCTCAGCACAAAAAATCTTACAGGCGAAGCCACTGGCTACTGCACCTCCTGAAGACAGTGTGCAGTATGAAGATCTCTCACGTATCTCCAAGAAGACTGAGATGAGAAAGAATACTGATCAGGCACTGACTGCTGCTGCTATTCTGCGCAATGATGCCATTGATCTGTCCAGCGATGAAGAGCTTGCAGATGACGCTCTTGAGCAACTGATCAAGAGCAAGGAAGAAGCAGAGATCTTCAATGATTTGCCTCTCTTTGATGTGGCAATCCTCCATAACTTCATTGATGAGTGGTTTGACACACCCAACCTCAGCTTTGAAGATCTGCAACTTCCAATTGGCCTCAGTGTCGCCTTCCATGGCGCCATTGCTTCTGAGCTATCTCTAGCTCAGTGCATCGTTGAACTAAAGCAAAAGATCGACTATGAGAAAGCTCAGTTCAAGAAGCACATGGCCACGCTCAGCATGCAAGATGTGAAAAACTTCAAGATTATGCTGCGCGAGCTCAAGGAAGCCTTTCTCAAAAATCGTGAAGAAGCTCAAGGTTCTCGTGAACGCATGAAGAGCCTGGCTGACAAGTGTGTGCAAGCCTACAATGAGGCTGAGAAGCGCAAGGCTCTTGGTCGTCCTGGCATCGACCCAAGAATGGCTGCAAAGAAGAAGAAGCCCTCAACTGACCAATCTGCACCTTCAAGGCAGGAAGAACCTCGCATAGTCTTCCCAAGCAGCATGACTGGCTCGAAGCCAAAGGTCAGGTCAACCGCTTCAGAACTGAAGAAGACGAGGACTGCCGAGGCTGAAGCCAGAAAAAGGAAAAATCCTGAAGCTTCTGATGTCGCTCCCTCTAAGAAGAAGCGCAAAACCAAGAAGGATCGGGCTGCTCCCACAGAGCCCTTAGTTGTTGAACCTATCTCAATGGTTCGTCCTACACCTGAACACCATGAGCGCCAACTGATTGTTCATGAGCCTGCTTCCATAGAGGCTCCTGATGCTGAAGACATTCCAGCAGTTGACCCCACCGCTGCTGAAGACATTGGTCACCATGACAATGTTGAAGATGATGAAGTCCTTCCTCAGATCGAGCACCAACTGGTATCATCGCCTGTGCTTACGCACAACGAACTCATCAGCATTGGTCGTCCTCTGACGCCAACTGCTCAGGATGCATCATGGGCTGATCACCCACAGAGACAAGACACTCCAAGCTCTCCCCAAGCAACCCCATCAGTGCAAGAAGAGGATGACTTTGAGGCCCAACCAACTCTATCTCCACAGGCGTCGCCAGTGCTACGCAGGCTTCGCAAAGGACCAAGGTCTCAAGTCCCTCTTCCGAATGTTCCAGAAGGAGAAGCGCACCACCAATCTATTGCACGTCAAGTGTTTCCAGATGCCACTCCTACTGTGACTGTCTCTGAGTCTGAAGCCAAAGGTGTTGAAGACAATCCGGCTGCATCGGCCGATGACAAACAAGAAGAAGATCGTGTCCCTACACCCCCAAACTCTGAAGAAGTTGTTCCTGAAGTGAACGTGTATGTGCCCGACCCTCCATCTCATCAAGTGGAGGTTGAGAATCTTGAGGCAGCCACCACCAACACAAATGAAGCCAATGACGTAGTCATGGCTGAAGCAAATGTGGAGCCTGCACCAACCAATGTGCCAGAGGCCAATGAAGCCAATGATGCAACTGCAACAGATGTGCAGCCTGACGCCTCTGTTGATGCCACTGCTCCTATTCCGCCACCAAGGCCACACACTATCGAGCAAGCATTCAACTATGGCCAACTTGTCATTGTCAAATGGCCTTTTCTGACTCCTCCGCCTGCTGCTGGTCCTCAGTTTGACTATCACGTTGAGCACAGGCCTCAGGTTCAGAAGCCAATACCAAGGTTGCCCAGGTTTCCAGGCACTGCATCTGCACCCGGATCGTTCAATATCAATGGCTTCAAAGCACACAACACCTTCTTCAATAGCGCCAAGAACCCCTACTCAAGGGCAAGAATATCTTCTGATTGGTTCTGGAGCTATCAGCAGGGCAGTTATTACTCATGCATTCTGTACAATCAAGGTCGCATTTTCCCACATATGCGTCTTGACACTGAAGCCATAATTGGTCTGCCTTACTTGGAAGATCTGGATTGCTTCAAAGAGTCTGGATTGTTGCCGTTCATCACCGACAAAGAGCACTGGAATGAAGAATTGCTGCTCCAATTCTATGCCACTCTTCATATCCGTGGCTACAACAGGGATCCGAAGACTTGGGTCCTTGAGTGGATGACAGGAAATGTTCATCATGAAGCCACAGCCTTTGATATCATTGAGCTTACTGGCCTGCCCACTCCAGGAGATTTGTATGAACCTGGTTGTCAGCTTCATAGTGCTGCTATGGAAAGCATCTTCCACAAGACTGAGCCCAATATGAGTCAGATGCTTAGCATGATGAAGCCTTTGCCTCCAGATGCTGAATATCCTAAGGAGTTCTTTGTTGAAGACCTTGAGTATCCGCCACGTACTATCTATCACATCATAAGGCGAACTCTCTGGCCCATCAAAGGACATTCTCCACATGCCAAGCTAGAAGGCTCAATGAAGACGTTGGTATTTCATATTCTTCATGGCAAAAGCTTCAATGCACAAGACTTCTTTATTCGCCAACTTGCTGCATCAGGATCTGATCTCTTTGGCTTGAAGTTTTACACTCCATGGATAATGCGGCTGATCAAACTACACTCAGCTATCACCTATCAGCCCTCTGCTCGCAATCATCGGATCTTTCTGCCTGACGTTGATATGTCAGTTGAAGCCATCTATCCAGAGCCTGCCAAGGAGCCTCTTAGTCTTCAGAATGCTGAGAATCAAAGCTTCTCTCAAAACATTGAAGGAGTTCAAGCAGTCTCTCATGTTTATCCTCTGGCTGGAACTACACGTGCACCTCACCGTGCCCTCACTGAAGCCACTGACAGCACCATTGTCCAACGGCCCAAGAAGCAATCCCGTGTTCTCAATGACCGAGAGCTTCTGGTTGCCCTTCATCAGAAATAGGATAGGCATCATGACTGGCTGAAGCGCCAAATGCAAAGCCTCTTGGTGGACGTAAACAGGATTCGCAATCTTGCCACCAAGAATGCCTTTGTTGCCCATGAAACCTGTCGGCGTACATGGAAAGGGCTGACGCTTATGTGTTCTGAAGATGATCTTCAAGAGGATGGCTTCTCTGAACGCTTCAAGTTTGACTCAACACCTCCAAGAAGGACTGTGCTGCGACGAACTCCGTCTCTTGAAGACTCTGAGTTCTCTTCCTCCGCAGCAACTGTGAATGCCAGAGTGATCGATGATGAAGACGATGTTACTTCACCGCCCCCTACTTCTGCACGCATCGACACTGCCCCGAGTTCGTCTGCACCGCCTAACAACACCGACGACCTTGCTGCTTCACCTACTCCTCATGGGAACGAGTAGACGCTCTATGTCTTCAAACCTTTTTGGTCCTTACTGACAAAAGGGGGAGAAGCATATGAGTTTGATAGTATTCAAGCGGGTCCATATGGGCGGTTGCTTTATATTTTGCCTAGTGTTTACAACTCTCATTTTGATACATTTGGTTCTTTGAGTTGTAACACTTAAACTCGATGGTCGTCTGCTACTTATTTGCTATTCTGTGATGCGATGATAAATTCCGCATGTGCGACGATAAATTCCGCACTTAGATCATTTTGCAGACGTCCATTTTTCATTATGCATGTCATTATCTTCACATACTTTTCATGCATGATGAATTGTCATCATAAGTTGAAGAGGATCTCCACAAGTACAACCTGCCATGTGCATTTGCATTCCAAAAGCAAATTACTTATATGCACATCTTCAGGGGGAGCCCTTGCAACTTATGATGACAATTCCCTATCCTTTACAATTTCATATACTATATTCCCCGTTGAAAACTTCAACTAGTTTGTCATCAATCACCAAAAAGGGGGAGATTGTAAGTGCATCTAGTGCCACCCCTAGTTGGTTTTGGAGTATTGACGACAAACCTAGTTGAGGGACTAATGTGTTTGTGAGAATTGCAGGATAACACAGGTAGAAGTCCCTCATTGATTCGGTTTTCCTACCAGAGATGACCCCTAAAAATGTAAGAAGACATTGAAGACAAAGGTGGTATGTGAAGACATTCACATTGAAGACTATGACAAGAGAAGACATCACATGAAGACTATGGAGCGCGAAGACTTAGTTCTCTCGTCGTTTTTTTCTTCTTTGTTGAGTCATAGGAACCACCGTACTGTTAAGTGGGGTCCAAGAGAACCAGTCAGAATGACTGAAGTGATGCTTAACCAAATCCTATGTCTTCGAGTGAAGACTATGAGAGCAAATCTTGTCCAGAGTTGGATAAGTCAGCTTTGCTTGTAGCCCAAGTAAAGTTGTCGTGTGTGTTTGAAATCTGACCGTTGGAACACGTGTCAGTTCCTTAGTGACCCAGGGTCATTTCGGACAAATCAGGTCGGGTTGCCTAGTGGCTATAAATAGCCCACCCCCTACAACCATAAACGGTTGGCTGCTCAGAGTTAGAGTACGGCTTTTGTCGTTTGAGAGCAACCCACCTCGAAGCCTTTGAGAGAGAGAATTCCTTGCAAGGATAAAGCCTTAACCACCCAGAGCCAAAGAGTGTTAGGCATCACTTAAGTCTTCTTGTCTGTGTGATCTGAAGACTTATTACACTTGAGGACTGTGAATCCTCCAGCCGGTTAGGCGTCGCGTTCTGAGCATCCAGGAGTCATTGTGGATCGCCGGTGAACGAAGTCTGTGAAGGTTTGGAAGTCTACCTTGAAGACTTACCAGAGTGATTGGGCGAGGACTGGTGTCCTTATCTCAAGGGGAATAAGGTGAAGACGAGGTCTTCTGAGTTGAATCTCAGCCTCCCTAACCAGACGTACAGTTGTCACAGCAACTGGAACTCGTCCAACAAATCATTGTCTTCAACGAGTCACTGGTTTCATCCTTCCCTTCCCTTTACTTACTGTTGGTCCTTGTGAAGTCATTGTACGATTGCATCACCGTTTGGCTTCACTGAGTGATTGCTTGTTCTGATTAGCTTCACAATATCTTCCTACCTGATCCTTACTGCCTAGCTGCTATTAGTCATTGCGCTTTCACTTCATTGCATACTTGACTATGGTTTACCTAGTGTAGTCTACCTTCCGCTGCATGGTAATAGGTTTATTTCTATCATTTGTCTTTGAAACTTCCATGTTTTGAAGACTTCCATAAAAATCGCCTATTCACCCCCCCTCTAGTCGATCACTAGCACTTTCAGCCGGTTTCAGCATTGCGAAGAGCTCGGGGAATCGTTTTCGTCATCCCTTGCATATTATAGTTCATCACGAAGTACCAGTAACTTGGTGATAGTGACTAGAGAACTCTGTCAATCACTATCTTATCTGGAAGATTAACTCCCACTTGATTCAAGCGATTGTAGTACTCAGACATTCTGAGCACATGCTCACTGGTTGAGCTATTCTCCTCCATCTTGTAGGCAAAATACTTGTCAGAGGTCTCATACCTCTCGACTCGAGCATGAGTCTGAAATACCAATTTCAGCTATTGGAACATCTTATATGCTCCTTGGCGTTCAAAACGTTTTTGAAGTCCCGGTCTTAAGCCGTAAAGCATGGCGCACTAAACTATCAAGTAGTCATCATACCGAGCTTTGCCAAACGTTCATAACGTCTGCATCCGCTCCTGCAATAGGTCTGTCACCTAGCGGTGCATCAAGGACATAATTCTTCTGTGCAGCAATGAGGGTAATCCTCAGATCACGGACCCAGTCCGCATCATTGCTTCTATCATCTTATTTTTCTCTAGGAACATATCAAAATAAAACAGGGGAGCTATACGCGAGCTATTGATCTACAACATAGATATGCAAAACTATTAGGACTAAGTTCATGATAAATTAAAGTTCAATTTATCAAATTACTTAAGAACTCCCACTTACATAGACATCCCTCTAGTCATCTAAATGATCACATGATCCATATCAACTAAACCATGTCCGGTCATCACGTGAGATGGAGTAGTTTTCAATGGTGAACATCACTATGTTGATCATATCTACTATATGATTCATGTTCGACCTTTCGGTCTCAGTGTTCTGAGGCCATATCTGCATATGCTAGGCTCGTCAAATTTAACCAGAGTATTCTGCATGTGCAAAACTGACTTGCACCCCTTGTATGTGAATGTAGAGCTTATCACACCCGATCATCACGTGGTGTCTCGCACGACGAACTATAGCAATGGTGCATACTCAGGGAGAACACTTGTACCTTGAAATTTAGTGATGGATCATCTTATAATGCTACCGTCGTACTAAGCAAAATAAGATGCATAAAGGACAAACATCACATGCAATCAAAATAAGTGATATGATATGGCCATCATCATCTTGTGCCTTTGATCTCCATCTCCAAAGCACCGTCATGATCACCATCGTCACCGTCTTGACACCTTGATCTCCATCGTAGGATAGTTGTCGTCTCGCCAACTATTACTTCTACGACTATCGCTACCGCTTAGTGATAAAGTAAAGCAATTACATGGCGATTGCATTTCATACAATAAAGCGACAACCATAAGGCTTCTGCCAGTTGCCCATAACTGTTACTTGCTACCTCTTGAGCACTGCACTGGATTTCCTTCAAGAGGAAAGGATGATGCAGAAAAGTAGCGTAAGTATTTCCCTCAGTTTTTGAGAACCAAGGTATCAATCGAGTAGGAGGCTACGCGCGAGTCCCTCGTACCTGCACAAAACAAATAACTCCTCGCAACCAACGCGATAAGGGGTTGTCAATCCCTTCACGGTCACTTACGAGAGTGAGATATGATAGGATAATTTTTTCGGTATTTTTGTGATAAAGATGCAAAGTAAAATAAAGGCAAAGTAAAAAATCAAAGGAAATAACTAAGTATTGGAAGATTAATATGATGAAGATAGTCCCGGGGGCCATAGGTTTCACTAGTGGCTTCTCTCAAGAGCATAAGTATTTTACGGTGGGTGAACGAATTACTGTTGAGCAATTGACAGAATTGAGAATAGTTATGAGAATATCTAGGTATGATCATGTATATAGGCATCACGTCCGAGACAAGTAGACCGACTCCTGCCTGCATCTACTACTATTACTCCACTCATCGGCCGCTATCCAGCTTGCATCTAGAGTATTAAGTTCATGAAAACAGTGTAACGCCTTAAGCAATATGACATGATGTAGGGGGATAAATTCATGCAATATGATTAAAAAACCCATCTTGTTATCCTCGATGGTAACAATACAATACGTGCCTTGCTGCCCCTACTGTCACTGGGAAAGGACACCGCAAGATTGAACCCAAAGCTAAGCACTTCTCCCATTGCAAGAAAGATCAATCTAGTAGGCCAAACCAAACTGATAATTCGAAGAGACTTGCAAAGATAACCAATCATACATAAAAGAATTCAGAGAAGATTCAAATATTGTTCATAGATAGTCTTGATCATAAACCCACAATTCATCGGTCTCAACAAACACACCGCAAAAAGAAGATTACATCGAATAGATCTCCACAAGAGAGGGGGAGAACATTGTATTGAGATCCAAAAAGAGAGAAGAAGCTATCTAGCTAATAACTATGGACTCGAAGGTCTGAGGTAAACTACTCACACTTCGTCGGAGGGCAATGGTGATGATGTAGAAGCCCTCCGTGATGGATGCCCCCTCCGGCGGAGCTCCGGAACAGGCCTCAAGATGGGATCTCGTGGATACAGAAAGTTACGATGGTGGAATTAGGGTTTTGGCTCCGTCCTTGATCGTTTGGGGGTACGTAGGTATATATTGGAGGAAGGAGTACGTCGGTGGAGCAACAGGGGGCCCACGAGGGTGGAGGGCGCGCCTGGGGGGGAGGGGCGCCCCCTACCTCGTGGCTTCCTCATTTATTTCTTGACGTAGGGTCCAAGTCCCCTGGATCATGTTCGTTCCGAAAATCATGTTCCCGAAGATTTCATTCCGTTTGGACTTCGTTTGATATTCCTTTTCTGCGAAACTCTGAAATAGGCAAAAAACAGCAACTCTGGGCTGGGCCTCCGGTTAATAGGTTAGTCCCAAAAATAATATAAAAGTGTATAATAAAGCCCAATAATGTCCAAAACAGTAGATAATATAGCATGGAGGAATCAAAAATTATAGATACGTTGGAGATGTATCAAGCATCCCCAAGCTTAATCCATGCTCGTCCTTGAGTAGGTAAATGATAAAAAAGATAATTTTGATGTGGAGTGCTACTTGGCATAATTTTAATGTAATTTTTCTTAATTGTGGTATGAATATTCAGATCCGAAAGATTTAAGATAAAAGTTCATATTGACATAAAAATAATAATACTTCAAACATACTAACTAAGCAATTATGTCTTCTCAAAATAACATGGCCAAAGAAAGTTCATCCCTACAAAATCATATAGTTTAGTCATGCTCCATTTTCATCACACAAGAATGCTCTCATCATGCACAACCCCGATGACAAGCCAAGCAATTGTTTCATACTTTAGTAATCTCAAACCTATAAACTTTCACACAATATACGAGCGCGAGCCATGGACATAGCACTATGCGTGGAATAGAATATGATGATGGGGGTTATGTGGAGAAGACAAAAAAGGAGAAAGTCTCACATCAACGAGGCTAATCAATGGGCTATGGATATTCCCATCGATTGATGTTAATGCAAGGAGTAGGGATTGCCATGCACCGGATGCACTACAGCTATAAATGTATGAAAGCTCAACAAAAGAAACTAAGTGGGTGTGCATCCAACTTGCTTGCTCACAAAGAGCTAGGGCACTTGAGGAGGCCCATTATTGGAATATACAAGCCAAGTTCTCCCAAGAGCATAAGTATTTTACGGTGGGTGAACGGATTACTGTTGAGCAATTGACAGAATTGAGCATAGTTATGAGAATACTAGGTATGATCATGTATATAGGCATCACGTCCGAGACAAGTAGACCGACTCCTGCCTGCATCTACTACTATTACTCCACTCATCGACCGCTATCCAGCATGCATCTAGAGTATTAAGTTCATGAAAACAGAGTAACGCCTTAAGCAAGATGACATGATGTAGAGGGATAAATTCATGCAATATGATAAAAAAAACCATCTTGTTATCCTCGATGGCAACAATACAATACATGCCTTGCTGCCCCTACTTTCACTGGGAAAGGACACTGCAAGATTGAACCCAAAGCTAAGCACTTCTCCCATTGCAAGAAAGAGCAATCTAGTAGGCCAAACCAAACTGATAATTCGAAGAGACTTGCAAAGATAACCAATCATACATAAAAGAATTCAGAGAAGATTCAAATATTGTTCATAGATAGTCTTGATCATAAACCCACAATTCATCGGTCTCAACAAACACACCGCAAAAAGAAGATTACGTCGAATAGATCTCCACAAGAGAGGGGGAGAACATTGTATTGAGATCCAAAAAGAGAGAAGAAGCCATCTACCTAATAACTATGGACCCGAAGGTCTGAAGTAAACTACTCACACTTCATCAGAGGGCTATGGTGTTGATGTAGAAGCCCTCCGTGATGGATGCCCCCTCCGGCGGAGCTCCGGAACAGGCCCCAAGATGGGATCTCGTGGATACAGAAAGTTACAGCGATGGAATTAGGGTTTTGGATCCATCTTTGATCGTTTGGGGGTACGTAGGTATATATAGGAGGAAGGAGTACGTCGGTGGAGCAACAGGGGGCCCACGAGGGTGGAGGGCGCGCCTGGGGGGTAGGCACGCCCCCTACCTTGTGGCTTCCTCCTTTATTTCTTGACGTAGGGTACAAGTCTCCTGGATCATGTTCGCTCCAAAAATCACGTTCCCGGAGGTTTCATTCCATTTGGACTTCGTTTGATATTCCTTTTCTGCGAAACTCTGAAATAGGGAAAAAATGGCAATTCTGGGCTGGGCCTCCGGTTAATAGGTTAGTCCCAAAAATAATATAAAAGTGGATAATAAGGCCCAATAATGTCCAAAACAGTAGATAATATAGCATGGAGCAATCAAAAATTATATATACGTTGGAGACGTATCAAGCATCCCCAAGCTTAATTCCTGCTCATCCTCGAGTAGGTAAATGACAAAAAAGATAATTTTGATGCGGAGTGCTACTTGGCATAATTTTAATGTAATTCTTCTTAATTGTGGTATGAATATTCAGATCCAAGAGATTCAAGATAAAAGTTCATATTGACATAAAAATAATAATACTTCAAACATACTAACTAAGCAATTATGTCTTCTCAAAATAACATGGCCAAAGAAAGTTCATACCTACAAAATCATATAGTTTAGTCATGCTCCATTTTCGTCACACTAGAATGCTCTCATCATGCACAACCCGGATGACAAGGCAAGCAATTGTTTCATACTTTAGTAATCTCAAACCTATAAACTTTCACACAATATATGAGCGCGAGCCATGGACATAGCACTATCGGTGGAATAGAATATGATGATGGGGGTTATGTGGAGAAGACAAAAAAGGAGAAAGTCTCACATCAACGAGGCTAATCAATGGTCTATGGAGATGCCCATCGATTGATGTTAATGCAAGGAGTAGGGATTGCCATGCACCGGATGCACTAGAGCTATAAATGTATGAAAGCTCAATAAAAGAAACTAAGTGGGCGTGCATCTAACTTGCTTGCTCACGAAGACCTAGGGCACTTGAGGAGGCCCATTGTTGGAATATACAAGCCAAGTTCTATAATGAAAAATTCCCACTAGTATATAAAAGTGACAAAACAAGAGACTCTCTATCATGAAGATTATGGTGCTACTATGAAGCACAAGTGTGGCAAAGGATAGTAGCATTGTCCCTTCTCTCTTTTTTTAGGGCCTTCTCTTTTTTTATGGCCTTTCTCTCCTTTTTTTTAATTCCTCACTTGGGACAATGCTCTAGAAAATGATGATCATCATACTTTTATTTATTTTCAACTCAATGATTACAACTTGATGCTAGAACAAAAGATGACTCTATATGAATGCCTCCGGCGGTGTACCGGGATATGCAATGAACCAAGAGTGACATGTATGAAAGAATTATGAACGGTGGCTTTGCCACAAATACTACGTCGACTACATGATCATGCTAAGCAATATGACAATGATGAATGTGTCATGATAAACGGAATGATGGAAAGTTGCATGGCAATATATCTCGGAATGGCTATGGAAATGCCATACTAGGTAGGTATGGTGGATGTTTTGAGGAAGAGATAAGGAGGTTTACGTGTGAAAGAGCGTATCATATCACGGGGTTTGGATGCACCGGCGAAGTTTGCACCAACTCGCAATGTGAGAAAGGGCAATGCACAGTAGCGAAGAGGCTTGCGATGATGGAAGGGTGAGAGTGCGTATAATCCATGGACTCAACATTAGTCATAAAGAACTCTCATACTTATTGCAAAAATCTACAAGTCATCAAAAACCAAACACTATGCACATGCTCCTAGGGGGATAGATTGGTAGGAAAAGACCATCGCTTGTCCCCGACCGCCACTTATAAGGAGGACAATCAAAGAACACCTCATGTTTCAAAAAATTTACAAAACGTTTACCATACGTGCATGCTACGGGACTTGCAAACTTCAACAAAAGAATTTCTCAAATTCACAACTACTCAACTAGCACGACTTTGATATTATTACCTCCATATCTCAAAACAATCATCAAGCATCAAACTTCTCTTAGTATTCAAAACACTCATAAGAAAATTTTTACTCTTGAATACCTAGCATATTAGGATTATTTAAGCAGATTACCATGCTATTTAAGACTCTCAAAATAATCTAAGTGAAGCATGAGAGATCAATAGTTTCTATAAAACAAATCCACCCCCGTGCTCTAAAAGATATAAGTGAAGTACTAGAGCAAAACTATATAACTCAAAAGATATAAGTGAAGTACATAGAGTATTCTAACAAATTCCAAATCATGTATGGCTCTCTCAAAAGGTTTGTACAACAAGGATGATTGTGGTAAACTAAAAAGAAAAGACTCAAATCATACAAAAATGGATAATAGGTTGGTCCCAAAAATAATATAAAAGTGGATAATAAAGCCCAATAATGTCCAAAACAGTAGATAATATAGCATGGAGCAATCAAAAATTATAGATACATTGGAGACGTATCATTACTCCCTCCGTCCCATAATATAAGAGCGTTTTTGACACTAGTGTAGTGTCAAAAACGCTCTTATATTATGGGACGGAGGGAGTACAAAACATGATCATCTCATACAACAATTTATATCTCATCATGTCTTGACCATATCACATCACAACATGCCCTGTAAAAACAAGTTAGACGTACTCTACTTTGTTGTTGCAAGTTTTACGTGGCTGCTACGGGCTTCTAGAAAGAACCGTTCTTACCTACGCATCAAAACCACAACGATTTTTCGTCAAGTGTGTTATTTTAACCTCCAACAAGGACCGGGCATAGCCAAACTCGATTCAACTAAAGTTGGAGAAACAGACACCCGCTAGCCACCTGTGTGCGAAGCACGTCGGTAGAACCAGTCTCAAGAATGTGGTCATGTAATGTCGGTTCGGGGCGCTCCATCCAATAGTACCGCCGAATCAAAGTAAGACGTTGCTGGTAAGCAGTATGACTATTATCGCCCACAACTCTTTGTGTTCTACTCGTGCATATAACATCTACGCATAGACCTGGCTCGGATGCCACTATTGGCGAACGCAGTATTTCAAAAAAATTCCTATGACCACGCAAGATCTATCTAGGAGATGCATAGCAACGAGAGGGGAGAGTGTGTCTACATACCCTTGTAGACCGAAAGCGGAAGTGTTTAGTAACACAGTTGATGTAGTCGAACATCTTCACGATCTAACAGATCAAGTATCAAACGCACGGCACCTCCGTGATCTGCACACGTTCAACTCGGTGACGTCCCTTTTACTCTTGATCCAGCTAAGGCCGAGGGTGAGTTCTGTCAACACGACGGTGTGTTGACGGTGATGATGAAGTTACCGATGCAGGGCTTCGCCTAAGCACTACGACAATATGACCGAGGTGGAAAACTATGGAGGGGGGCACCGTACATGGCTAAAGATCAACTTGTGTATCTATGGGGTGCCCCCTTCCCCGTATATAAAGGAGGGTAGGAGGAGGAGGGCCGGCTTCAAGGGAAGCGCCCAAGGGGGGATTCCTACTCCTAGTAGGAGTAGGTTTCCCCCTTTCCTAGTCCAAGTAGGAGAAGAAGGAAGGAGAGGAAGAAGAGAACGAAAGGGGGGGCGACCCCCCTAGCCCTAGTCCAATTCAGTTTGGCCTAGGGGGGCGTGCACCACCTCTTGGCCTGTCTCTTCTCTTCCACCAGTAGGCCCATAAGGCCCAATAACTTCCCGGAGGGGGTTCCGGTAACCCCCGGTACGCCGAAACTAATCTGAAATGACCCAAACCATTTCAGTGTCCGAATGTAACCTTCCAATATATGAATGTTTATGTCTCGACCATTTTGAGACTCCTCGTCATGTACGTGATCTCATCCGGGACTCCGAACAACCTTCGGTACATCAAATCACATAACTCATAATATGTATCGTCATCGAACGTTAAGTGTGCGGACCCTACGGGTTCGAGAACTATGTAGACATGACCGAGACACATCTCCGGTCAATAACCAATAGCGGAACCTGGATGCCAATATTGGTTCCTACATATTCTACCAAGATCTTTGTCGGTCAAACCGCATAACAACATACGTTGTTCCTTTTGTCATCGGTATGTTACTTGCCCGAGATTCGATAGTTGGTATCATCATACCTAGTTCAATCTCGTTACCGGCAAGTCTCTTTACTCGTTCCGTAATGCAACATCCCGCAACAAACTCATTAGTCACATTGCTTGCAAGGCTTATAGTGATGTGCATTACCAAGAGGGCCCAGAGATACCTCTCTGATACACGGTGTGACAAATCCTAATCTCGATCTATGCCAACTCAACAAACACCATCGGGGACACCCGTAGAGCATCTTTATAATCACCCAGTTACATTGTGACATTTGATAGCACACAAAGTGTTCCTTCGGTATTCGGGAGTTGCATAATCTCATAGTCAGAGGAATATGTATAAGTCGTGATGGAAGCAATAGTAATAAAACTAAACGATCATTATGTTAAGCTAACGGATGGGTCTTGTCCATCACATCATTCTCTAATGATGCGATCCCGTTCATCAAATGACAACACATGTCTATGGTCAGGAAACTTAATCATCTTTGATTAACGAGCTAGTCAAGTATAGGCATGCTAGGGATACTCTGTTTTGTCTATGTATTCACACATGTACTAAGTTTCCAGTTAATACAATTCTAGCATGAATAATAAACATTTATCATGATATAAGGAAATATAAATAACAACTTTATTATTGCCTCTAGGGCATATTTCCTTCAGGTAATACCCTACTTCCTGCTTGATTGACTTTGATAAGTATAGGGGTTACAAGAGTTGATCTACCTCGAGATCGTAATGGCTAAACCCTAGATGTCTAGCCTGTATGATTATGATTGCCTTTACGGACCTAACCCTCTGGTTTATACAGACACCAGAGGGGGCTAGGGTTCTACAGAGTCGGTTTACAGAGAAAGGAATCTTCATATCTGAATGCTAAGCTTGCCTTCCACGCCAAGGGGAGTCCCATCCAGACATGGGAGAACGCCTTCCATCTTATATCTTCATGGACCATGAGTCTGGCCCACATCACATAGCCCGGACATCCAAGGACCCCCTAATCCAGGACTCCCTCATTAGCCCATGAACCAAACTTCAATGACGATATTTCCGGCACGCAGATTGTCTTCGGCATTGCAAGGTGGGTTCCTCCTTCGAACACTTCAACATAGTTGATACATCAAGAACTATATCTGGCTTTGTTTAACAGTTACAACCCACTACCACAAGGGCATAATACTAAATCAAAGAACATGATATGTCTTTACTGAGAGTTCTACTGGCGAAGATACGTCTGGCCACTTCATTATTTTGAATGATTTTTTGACCTCCCGCTTCGCGTTTCGGGACGCAGCCTCCGGTGAAACGTCTTGTCAAAACAGAGATCATGTCCCCTTATTGCGGGATTCTCATCAATACGGGTTTGGGAAAAGCCAACCGTGTCGTTCGCATGACCCCTTGGGAATAGGCGAGTTTTAAGGCTCGTGGGGGGCGCATGATATTCACTGCTTTATAAGGAGATAAGGATCCACCTTTTTTACCCCATGCCTTCTTCCTCCTCAGCCTATCCACCCTCGAGCTCCAACACCCGAGTCTCAACCTTTTTCGTCCCCCGCAAACATTCCAGCCATGTCCGGATCTGGAGCGCAGGGAAAATGGATGGCCTCCTACGTCACGGAGGGGAACATCCAGGAGCTCCAGGAAGCAGGGTACCTAGCCAAGGAAATCACCCACTGGCTTCCTGCCGAAAAGCAGATTGTCCCCACTCCGAAGCCCAAAGAGAGGGCAGTATCCATCCCCCATTTCCTTCGTCGACTAGGATTTCCCCTTCATCCTTTCGTCCGTGGTCTCATGTTTTACTATGGGCTAGATTTCCATGACCTAGCCCCTAGAGGTAATAATAAAGTGGTTATTCTTATATTTCCTTGTTCATGATAATTGTCTATTGTTCATGCTATAATTGTATTGACCAGAAACCATAATACATGTATGAATACATAGATCGTAATATGTCCCTAGTAAGCCTCTAGTTGACTAGCTCGTTGATCAATTGATGGTCATGGTTTCCTGACATGGACATTGGATGTCGTTGATAACGTGATCACATCATTAGGAGAATGATGTGATGGACAAGACCCAATCCTAAGCATAGCACAAGATCGTGTAGTTCGTTTGCTAGAGCTTTTCTAATGTCAAGTATCGTTTCCTTAGACCATGAGATCATTCAACTCCCGGATACCGTAGGAGTGCTTTGGGAATACCAAACATCACAATTTAACTGGGTGGCTATAAAGGTGCACTGCAGGTATCTCCGAAAGTGTCTGTTGGGTTGCCACGAATCGAGACTGTGATTTGTCACTCCGTATGACGGAGAGGTATCTCTGGGCCCACTCGGTAATGCATCATCATAACGAGCTCAATGTGACTACGGAGTTAGCGACAGGATCATGCGTTATGGAACGAGTAAAGAGACTTGCCGGTAACGAGATTGAACGAGGTATAGAGATACCGACGATCGAATCTCGGGCAAGTAACATACCGATAGACAAAGGGAATCATATACGGGGTTGATTGAATCCTCGACATCGTGGTTCATCCGATGAGATCATCATGGAACATGTGGGAGCCAACATGGGTATCCAGATCCCATCGTTGGTTATTGGCCAGAGAGATGTCTCAGTCATGTCCGCATGGTTCCCGAACCCGTAGGGTCTACACACTTAAGGTTCGGTGACGCTAGAGTTGTTATGGGAAATAGTATGTGGTTACCGAAGGTTGTTCGGAGTCCCGGATGAGATCCCGGATGTCACGAGGAGTTCCATAATGTTCCGGAGGTCAAGAATTATATATGGGAAGTCCAGTTTCAGTCGCCGAAATAATTTCGGGGGTTATCGGTATTGTACCGTGACCACCGAAAGGTGTTTAGGGGTCCACCGGGTGGGGCCACCTGCCCCGGTGGGCCAAGTGGGCTGAACAAGGGTGGGAACAAGCCCCTAGTGGGCTGGTGCCCCCCCAAGGGCCCAAGGCGCCTAGGGTTGAAAACCCTAGGGGGTGGGGGCGCCTCCCACCTGACTTGGGGGGAAGTCCCCCCCTTGGCCGCCCCCTCCCCCTCTGGATGCATCTAGGGGCGCCGGCCCCTCTCCCTTCACCCTATAAATAGAGAGGGGGTGGGAGGGCTGTCGTACCTCTTCCCTGGTGCAGCCCTTCCCCTCTCCAACACCTCCCCTCCTCTCCTCCGTAGTGCTTGGCGAAGCCCTGCCGGAGAACTGCAAGCTCGACCACCACGCCGCCGTGTTGCCGGAGCTCTCCCTCAACTTCTCTTCACCCCTTGCTGGATCAAGAAGGAGGAGACGTCTCCAACCTGTACTTGTGTTGAACGCGGAGGCGTCATCCGTTTGGCGCTAGATCGGATCTTCCGCGATTTGAATCACCGCGAGTACGACTCAATCATCCGCATTCCTTGTAACGCTTCCGCTTAGCGATCTTCAAGGGTATGAAGATGCACTCCCTCTCTCTCGTTGCTAGCATCTCCTAGATTGATCTTGGTGACATGTAGGAAATTTTTTGAATTATTGCTACGTTCCCCAATAGTGGCATCATGAGCTAGGTCTATGCGTAGATTCTATGCACGAGTAGAACACAAAGTAGTTGTGGTGATTTGTTCAATTTGCTTACTGTTACTAGTCTTATCTTGATTCGGCGGCATTGTGGGATGAATCGGCCCGGACCGACCTTACACGTACGCTTACGTGAGACTGGTTCCACCGACTGACATGCACTTGGTGCATAAGGTGGCTAGCGGGTGTCTGTCTCTCCCACTTTAGTCGGATCGGATTCGATGAAGAGGGTCCTTATGAAGGGTAAATAGCAATTGACATATCACCATTGTGGCTTTTGTGTAGGTAAGAAACGTTCTTGCTAGAAACCCATAGCAGCCACGTAAAACATGCAACAACAATTAGAGGACGTCTAACTTGTTTTTGCAGGGTATGCTATGTGATGTGATATGGCCAAAAAGGATGTGATGAATGATATATGTGATGTATGAGATTGATCATGTTCTTGTAATAGGAATCACGGCTTGCATGTCGATGAGTATGACAACCGGTAGGAGCCATAGGATTTGTCTTAATTTATTGTATGACCAGCGTGTCAATGAAAACGCCGTGTGGTTACTTTACTTTATTGCTAACCGTTAGCCATAGTAGTAGAAGCAATAGTTGGCGAGACAACTTCATGAAGACACGATGATGGAGATCATGGTGTTATGTCGGTGACGATGGTGATCATGCCGCACCGCGAAGATGGAGATCAAAGGCGCAAGATGATATTGGCCATATCATGTCACTTTATGATTTGCATGTGATGTTTGGCATGTTTACATCTTATTTGCTTAGAACGAAGGTAGCATAAATAAGATGATCCCTCACTAAAATTTCAAGAAAGTGTCCCCCCTAACTGTGCACCGTTGTGAAGGTTCGTTGTTTCGAAGCACCACGTGATGATCGGGTGTGATAGATTCTAACATTCGCATACAACGGGTGTAAGCTAGATTTACACATGTGAAACACTTAGGTTGACTTGACGAGCCTAGCATGTACAGACATGGCCTCGGAACACAAGAGACCGAAAGGTCGAACATGAGTCGTATAGTAGATGCGATCAACATGGAGATGTTCACCGTTGATGACTAGTCCGTCTCACGTGATGATCGGACACGGCCTAGTCAATTCAGATCATGTATCACTTAGATGACTAGAGGGATGTCTATCTGAGTGGGAGTTCATTAAATAATTTGATTAGATGAGCTTAATTATCATGAACTTAGTCTAAAATGTCTTTACAATATGTCTTGTAGATCAAATGGCCCACGCTAATGTTGCCCTCAACTTCAACGCGTTCCTAGAGAAAACCAAATTGAAAGACGATGGTAGCAACTATACGGATTGGGTCCGTAACCTGAGGATCATCCTCATAGCTGCCAAGAAAGCATATGTCCTTGAAGCACCGCTAGGTGACGCACCCATTTTCCCAGCAACTCAAGACGTTATGAATGCCTGGTAGTCACGTAGTGATGATTACTCCCTGGTTCAGTGCAGCATGCTTTACAGCTTAGAATCGGGGCTCCAAAAGCGTTTTGAGCAACACAGAGCATATGAGATGTTCCAAGGCTTGAAAATGGTTTTCCAAGCTCATGCCCGGGTCGAGAGATATGAAGTCTCTGACAAGTACTACAGTTGTAAGATGGAGGAAAACAGTTATGTCAGCGAGCACATACTCAAAATGTCTGGATTGCACAACCGCTTGTCTCAACTGGGAGTTAATCTTCCAGATGACTCGGTCATTGACAAGATCCTCCAGTCGCTTCCACCTAGCTACAAGAGCTTTGTGATGAACTACAATATGCAAGGGATGGAGAAATCCATTCCTGAGTTATATTCAATGCTGAAGTTAGCGGAGGTGGAAATCAAAAAGGAACATCAAATGCTGATGGTGAATAAAACCACTAGTTTCAAGAAAGGAAAGGGTAAGAAGAACTTCAAGAAGGACGGCAAGGGAGTTGTCGCGCCTAGTAAATTAGTTGCCGGGAAGAAGCCAAAGAATGGAACCCAGCCCACGACTCAGTGCTTTTATTGCAAGGGAAATGGTCACTGGAAGCGGAACTGCCCCAAGTACTTAGCGGATAAGAAGGCCAGCAACACCAAAGGTATATGTGATATACATGTTATTGATGTGTACCTTAACAGCGCTCGTAGTAGCTCCTGGGTATTTGATACCGGTGCGGTTGCTCATATTTGTAACTCAAAACAGGAGCTGCGGAATAAGCGGAGACTGGCGAAGGACGAGGTGACGATGCGCGTCGGGAATGGTTCCAAGGTCGATGTGATCGTCGTCGGCATGCTACCTCTACATCTGCCTACGGGATTAGTTTCAAACCTCAATAATTGTTATTTAGTGCCAGCTTTGAGCATGAACATTGTATCTGGATCTCGTTTAATGTGAGATGGCTACTCATTTAAATCCGAGAATAATGGTTGTTCCATTTATATGAGAGATATGTTTTATGGTCATGCCCCGATGGTCAATGGTTTATTTTTGTTTAATCTCGAACGTGATGTTACACATATTTATAGTGTGAATGCCAAAAGATGTAAGGTTGATAATGATAGTCCCACATACTTGTGGCACTGTTGTCTTGGTCACATTGGTGTCAAACAAATGAAGAAACTCCATGCAGATGGACTTTTGGAGTCTCTTGATTATGCATCATTTGACACGTGCGAACCATGCCTCATGGGAAAAATGACTAAGACTCCGTTCTCTGGAACAATGGAGCGAGCAACCAACTTATTGGAAATCATACATACTGATGTGTGCGGTCCAATGAACGTTGAAGCTCACAGTGGCTATCGTTATGTTCTCATCCTTGTTGATGACTTAAGTAGATATGGGTATGTATATTTAATGGAACACAAGTCTGAGACCTTTGAAAAGTTCAAGGAATTTCAGAGTGAGGTAGAGAATCAACGTGACAAGAAAATAAAGTTCTTACGATCAGAACATGGAGGAGAATACTTGAGTCATGAGTTTTGCACGCACCTAAGGAAATGTGGAATTGTTTCACAACTCACGCCGCCTAGAACACCTCAGCGAAATGGTGTGTCCGAACGTTGTAATCGCACTCTATTGGATATGGTGCGATCTATGATGTCTCTTACCGATCTACCGCTATCATTTTGGGGCTATGCTTTAGAGACTGCCGCATTCACTTTAAATAGGGCTCCGTCGAAATCCGTTGAGACGACACCATATGAATTATGGTTTGGAAAGAAACCTAAGCTGTCGTTTCTGAAAGTTTGGGGATGCGATGCTTATGTCAAGAAACTTCAACCTGAAAAGCTCGAACCCAAGTCAGAAAAATACGTCCTATAGGTTACCCTAAGGAAACTATTGGGTATACCTTCTACCTCAGATCTGAAGGCAAGATCTTTGTTGCCAAGAATGGATCCTTTCTAGAGAAAGAGTTTCTCTCAAAAGAAGTAAGTGGGAGGAAAGTAGAGCTTTATGAGGTACTGCCTCTTGAACTAGAGAGTAGCGCAGCTCAGGAAGATGTTTCTGTGGTGCCTGCACCGACTAAAGAGGAAGTTAATGATGAAGATCATGAAACTTCGGATCAAGTTGCTACTAAACTTCGTAGGTCCACAAGGACACGTCCCGCACCAAAGTGGTACGGCAACCCTGTCCTAGAAATCATGTTGTTAGACAATGGTGAGCCTTCGAACTATGAAGAAGCGATGGCGGGCCTGGATTTCAACAAATGGCTTGAAGCCATGAAATCTGAGATAGGATCCATGTATGAAAACGAAGTATGGACTTTGACAGACTTTTCCGATGATCGGCAAGCCATATAGAATAAATGGATCTTTAAGAAGAAGACTGACGCAGATGGTAATGTGACCATCTATAAGGCTCGGCTTGTCACTAAGGGTTATCCGCAAGTTCAAGGGGTTGACTACGATGAGACCTTCTCACCCGCAGCGAAGATAAAGTCCGTCAGAATCATGTTAGCAATTGCCGCATTCTATGATTATGATATATGGCAAATGGACGTCAAAACAGCATTCCTTAATGGTTTCCTTAAGGAAGAATTGTATATGATGCAGCCGGAAGGTTTTGTCGATCCTAAGAATGCTAACAAGGTATGCAAACTCCAGCGCTACATCTATGGGCTGGTGTAAGCATCTCGGAGTTGGAACATTCGCTTTGATGAAAAGCGTTTGGGTTTATGCAGACTTATGGAGAAGCATGTGTTTACAATAAAGTGAGTGGGAGCTCTGTAGCATTTCTCATATTATATGTGGATGACATACTGTTGATGGGAAATGATATAGAAATTTTGGAAAGCATAAAGGCCTACTTGGATAAGTGTTTTTCAATGAAGGACCTTGGAGAAGCTGCTTACATATTAGGCATGAAGATCTATAGAGATAGATCGAGACGCCTCATTGGTCTTTCACAAAGCACATACCTTGACAAGATATTGAAGAAGTTCAATATGGATCAGTCCAAGAAGGGGTTCTTGCCTGTATTGCAAGGTGTGAGATTGAGCATAGCTCAATGCCCGACCTCGGCAAAAGATAGAGAAAAGATGAGTGGCATCCCCTATGCCTCAGCCATAGGGTCTATTATGTATGCCATGTTGTGTACCAGACCTGATGTGAACCTTGTTGTAAGTTTGGTAGGAAGGTACCAAAGTAATCCTAGTATGGAACACTGGGCAGCGGTCAAGAATATCCTAAAGTACCTGAAAAGGACTAAGGATATGTTTCTCGTTTATGGAGGTGATGAAGAGCTCGTCGTAAAGGGTTACATCGATGCTAGCTTCGACACAGATCTGGATGACTCTAAGTCACAAACCGGATACATGCATATTTTGAATGGTGGGGCAGTCAACTGGTGCAGTTGCAAGCAAAGCATGGTGGCGGCATCTACATGTGAAGCGGAGTACATAGCTACCTCAGAGGCAACACAGGAAGCAGTCTGGATGAAGGAGTTCATCACCGCCCTAGGAGTCATTCCCAATGTGTCGAGCCCGATGACTATCTTATGTGACAACACTGGAGCTATTGCCCTTGCCAAGGATCCCAGGTTTCACAAGAAGCCAGGCATATCAACCGTTGCTTCAACTCCATTCGTGAATATATTCAGCATGGAGACATAGATATTTGTAAAGTGCATACGGATCTGAATGTCGCAGATCCGTTGACTAAACCTCTTCCATGAGCAAAACATGATCAACACCAGAACTCTATGGGTGTTCGATTCATCACAACGTAACTATATTATTGACTCTAGTGCAAGTGGGAGACTATTGGAAATATGCCCTAGAGGCAATAATAAAGTGGTTATTATTATATTTCCTTGTTCATGATAGTTGTCTATTGTTCATGCTATAATTGTATTGACCGGAAACCGTAATGCATGTGTGTATACATAGATCATAATATGTCCCTAGTAAGCCTCTAGTTGACTAGCTCGTTGATCAATTGATGATCATGGTTTCTTGACCATGGACATTGGATGTCGTTGATAATGGGATCACATCATTAGGAGAATGATGTGATGGACAAGGCCCAATCCTAAGCATAGCACAAGATCGTGTAGTTCGTTTGCTAGAGCTTTTCTAATGTCAAGTATCGTTTCCTTAGACCATGAGATTGTGCAACTCCCGGATCCCGTAGGAGTGCTTTGGGTGTACCCAACGTCACAACGTAACTGGGTGGCTATAAAGGTGCACTACAGGTATCTCTGAAAGTGTCTGTTGGGTTGGCACGAATCGAGACTGGGATTTGTCACTCCATATGACGGAGAGGTATCTCTGGGCCCACTCGGTAATGCATCATCATAATGAGCTCAATGTGACTAAGGAGTTAGCCATGGGATCACGCGTTATGGAAAGAGTAAAGAGACTTGCTGGTAACAAGATTGAACAAGGTATAGAGATACCGACGATCGAATCTCGGGCAAGTAACATACCAATAGTCAAAGGGAATCGTATACGGGATTGATTGAATCCTTGACATTGTGGTTCATCCGATGAGCTCATCGTGGAACATGTGGGAGCCAACATGGGTATCCAGATCCCGCTGTTGGTTATTGGCCGGAGAGATGTCTCGGTCATGTCTGCATGGTTCCCGAACCCGTATGTTCTACACACTTAAGGTTTGGTGATGCTAGAGTAGTTATCCAAAATAGTATGTGGTTACCGAAGGTTGTTCGGAGTCTCGGATGAGATCCCGGAAGTCACGAGGGGTTCTGAAATGGTCCAGAGGTGAAGAATTGTATATGGAAAGTCCAGTTTCAGTCGCCGGAATAATTTCGGGGGTTATTGGTATTGTACAGGGACCACCGAAAGGTGTACAGGGGTCCACCGGGTGGGCCAAGTAGGATGAACAAGGGTGGGAACCAGCCCCTGGTGGGCTGGTGCGCCCCCCCCCCCCAAGGGCCCAAGGCGCCTCCCACCTGACTTGGGGGGCAAGTCCCCCCCTTAGCCGTCGCCCCCCTCTAGATGCATCTAGGGGGCGGCCCCCTCTCCCTTCACCACATAAATAGAGAGGGGGTGGGAGGGATGCCGTACCCTTTCCCTGGTGTAGCCCTTCCCCTCTCCAACACCTCCTCCTCCATAGTGCTTGGTGAAGCCCTGCCGGAGAACTCCAAGCTCCACCACCACACCGTCGTGCTATCGGAGCTCTCCCTCAACTTCTCCTTCCCCCTTGCTAGATCAAGAAGGAGGAGACATCCCTGGGCTGTACGTGTGTTGAACATGGAGGCACCGTCCATTCAGCGCTAGATCGGATCTTCCGCGATTTTAATTGTCGCGAGTATGACTCCATCATCTGTGTTCCTTGTAACGCTTCCGCTTAGCGATCTTCAAGGGTATGAAGATGCACTCCCTCTCTCTCTCATTGCTAGCATCTCCTAGATTGATCTTGGTGACACGTAGGAATTTTTATTGCTATGTTCCCCAATAAAGAGGAGGAGGAAGAAAGCAACTCCCCCCTTAAGGGGAGAAAGAAGAAGAGGGCAGCTTTCGTGGATCTAGATGCGGAAGCGTCCAAGAAAGGGAGAACCTCCCCTACGGATGATTCCAAGACGGACGCCGATGAGTGGCGCCCCAGGCCAAAGCCCCTGGCTGGATCATAAGTATTGGAAGGTACTGTATATATATCCGGCTTATTGCCTTGTGGTTGTAACACGTTGAATTGCGTGCTGCAGTCCGGCTCGTCACCTCCCCAGTGATCCTCATCTTCTGGGAACTCACTGGGTCCGAACATGATGGAGAGTGAGTCACCTCCACCGGCCACCCCCCCCCACTGCTACGGATAACACTGAGGTGTTGTCCCGAAGAACCCTTCCGGGACAGGGAGAAGTGCGGGAGGCCGCCAAGACAGCACCAAAGGGTGATATCCCTACTGCCGAGAACATGGGGGAGCCGACCCCCATGGAGACTAGAGATGGGGGGCCACATCTAATTTGGCCCCCAACCAAATGTCATTCCGGAGACCCACATGGCTCCGGAGTCATATGAGTAGCCTCCTTCGAAAGAAGGGGGCACGCCCACCCCACCAGCGACCTCTGCCAATTCGAAGGCGCCGGACACTCTGGTGGGAGCGCTTCAGAGCGCTACCATTGTGGAAGAACATCGTACCCTTATGGTTACAGTGATTGAAAAGGTTCAGTCCGCAAAAGGCGGGTTGAACGAGGCCTACACTAGCCTTCTGAGAGGCTTGTAGGTATGTGATATGATGCCTTTTAGCTATATAAGAGGAATGCCTGTGTATAGATAGTAGCCCGTGAGACTCTATTCGGTGTTTGCGAAGAAAGGCCGAACAAAGGATCTAATAACTTGCATAGGAGATAAACATACATATCTATTTGAACAAACAAGTTGCGATGCAGGCGTCAGCTTCCCATGCCGCTGAAGCGTCCAAGCTAAGGCGGAAGTTAGAGGAAAAGCAAGGTATGTGATACTAAAACACGTCAGAAATGAGATCAGCTCTGATTTGTTATCTAAATGAGTGTTATAATTATGCTCATAGCTGGCGCATCTGAGGTTGAGACCCTCAAGAGCGCGCTGGCCGAAGCCAAGAAGGAGGCGGAAGAGGCACGAGCCGCTCGCCTGAAACATGAATCAAGGGTGGAGGAAGTCCGGCAAGAGCTCAAGGATGCTATAAGAAAATGTGAGTCCTTGGAGCGCAAGATTTCGGATCAAAATTCTGAACTTGCTAAGGCCCTCCAAAGTGCACAGGAGGCCCTGGCCGAATCCCAAAGCGCCTGTCGGGAGATCCAAGAAGCAAAGCAGATTGCGGCGGGTAAGGCTTTTAACATGCAAAGCAAATTTGTGAGAAGAAAGTATATCTTGCTGACCCGGATTTGGAGTTCTCCAGGAGCATTTGCAGACCTGCCCTAGAGTGTTGCTGATGCTGCGGAGTTCTTCCGAGCCGAAGAGGGGAGCGCGACGGAAAAGTTGTTCTGGTCGCAGTACCTTGCGCCAGCGCATCCCGTGCCCCTCAGCGATCAACTGAAGCAGTTGGCCGAATTGCATAGGGTGGCTGTATTGGCCATGAGGAATGTTATAATCCATCTTTGGCCCGTCGAACCCATACCTAGCAGCTACTTCGGGCTCATGAAGCGGCTGGTCAGTGCCTGCCCCCGGCTCGATGTCGTGAAGCGGTCGGTCTGCATCGAAGGTGCACGGATGGCCTTCGCCCATGTCAAAGTGCAGTGGGTGAATATGAATGTCATCAATCTTGCCACCGAGGGACCACCCGCGGGCAAAGAGCACCATACGCCGGAGCGGTATTTTGACGACGTCCTCGAAGGATCCCGCATTGTAGAGGGCCAATGCTCGAAAGAGATTATTTTTGAATGAATGTATCCCTCTTGTCCGAACTTTTGTATTATGAAACAAGGCTGATGTATAATATGTTGCTTATTTTGCCTCAAATTCATTTCCTCCTGTGCGGCCGTTTACGGTATCTGAGAGTTGTCTAGTGCTACCTCTTGAGTATGCGTTGGTTTTCCCTTGAAGAGGAAAGGGTGATGCAGCAAAGTAGCATAAGTATTTCCCTCGGTTTTTGAGAACCAAGGTATCAATCCAGTAGGAGACTACACGCAAGTCACCTAGTACCTGCACAAACAAACAAGAACCTCGCAACCAATGCGATAAAGGGGTAGTCAATTCCTTCACGGTCACTTACGAAAGTGAGATCTGATAGAGATAATAAGATAAATATTTTTGGTATTTTTGTTGTATAGATTGAAAAGTAAAGATTGCAAAATAAATAGTAAACTAGAATTGTAGATCGGAAACTTATATGATGTAAAGTAGACCCTGGGCCATAGGTTTCACTAGTGGCTTCTCTCAATATAGCATATATTACGGTGGGTGAACGAATTACTGCCGAGCAAATGATGAAAAGCGCATAGTTATGATGATATCTAGGCATGATCATGAACATAGGCATCACGTCCGTGTCAAGTAGACCGAAACGATTCTGCATCTACTACTATTACTCCACACATCGATCGCTATCCAGCATGCATCTAGAGTATTAAATTCATAAGAACAGAGTAATGCATTAGGCAAGATGACATGATGTAGAGGGATAAACTCAAGCAATATGATATAAACCCCGTCTTTTTATCCTCGATGGCAACAATACAATACGGCCTTGCTACCCCTGCTGTCACTAGGAAAGGACGCCGCAAGATTGAACCCAAAGCTAAGCACTTCTCCCATTGCAAGAAAGATCAATCTAGTAGGCCAAACCAAACTGATAATTCAAAGAGACTTGCAAAGATATCAAATCATGCATATAAGAATTCAGAGAAGAATCAAATATTGTTCATAGATAATCTTTAATCATAAACCCACAATTCATCGGATCTTGGCAAACACACTACAAAAAGAATTACATCGAATAGATCTCTGAGAACATCGAGGAGAACTTTGTATTGAGATCCAAAGAGAGAGAAGAAGCCATCTAGCTAATAACTATGGACCCGAAGGTCCGTGGTAAACTACTCACACATCATCGGAGAGGCTATGGCGTTGATGTAGAAACCCTCCATGATCGAATCCCCCTCTGGCAGATCACCGGAAAAGGTCCCAAGATGGGATCTCACGGGTACAGAAGGTTGCATCGGTGGAAAAGTGGTTTCGTGGCTCCTCTGGATGTCTTTAGGGTATAAGAGTATATATAGGCGAAAGAAGTAGGTCGATGGAGCTGTGAGGGGCCCACGATGGTGGGGGGCACGCCGCCCTGCCTCATGGCCGCCTCACTGCTTCCTTGACGTCCACTCCAAGTCTCCTGGATCACGTTTGTTCCAAAAAAGATCCTCACGAAGGATTCATTCTGTTTGGATTCTGTTTGATATTCCTTTTCTGCCAAACACTGAAATAGGCAAAAAAACAGCAATTTGCACTGGGCTTTCGGTTAATAGGTTAGTCCCAAAAATAATATAAAAGTGTATAATAAAGCCCATAAACATCCAAAACAGATAATATAATAGCATGGAACAATCAAAAATTATAGATACGTTGGAGACGTGTCAAGCATCCCCAAGCTTAATTCCTGCTCGTCCATGACTAGGTAAATGATAAAAACAGAATTTTTGATGTGGAATGCTACCTAACATAATTTTCAATGTATTTCTCTTGAATGCTTAGATCCGAAAGATTCTAGACAGAAGTTTAATATTGACATAAAAATAATAATACTTCAAGCAATGCTAACCAAGCAATTATGTCTTATCAAAATAACATAGCCAAAGAAAGCTCATCCCTACAAATCCATATAGTTTGGCCATGCTTCATTTCGTCACAAAAAATGCTCCCATCATGCAAAACCCCGATGACAAGCCAAGCAATTGATTCATACTTTAGTCTTTTCAAACTCTTTCAACTTTCACGCAATATATGAGTGCGAGCCATGGATATAGCACTATGGGTGGAATGGAATATGATGATGGAGGTTGTGTGAGAAGACAAAAAGGGAGAAAGTCTCACATTGACGCAGCTAATCAACGGGCTATGGAGATTCCCATCAATTGATGTCAATGCAAGGAGTAGGGATTGCCATGCAATGGATGCACTAGAGCTATGAGTATATGAAAGCTCAACAAAAGTAACTAAGTGGGTGTGCATCCAACTTGCTTGATCACGAAGACCTAGGGCATTTGAGGAAGCCCATTGTTGGAATATACAAGCCAAGTTCTATAATGAAAAATTCCCACTAGTATATGAAAGTTATAACATAAGAGACTCTCTATCATGAAGATCACGGTGCTACTTTGAAGCACATACGTGGAAAAAGGATAGTAACATTGCCCCTTCTCTCTTTTTCTCTCATTTTTTTGGGCCTCTCCTTTTTTATGGACTTTATCTTTTTTTAGAAGAACTTTCCTCACATGGGACAATGCTCTAATAATGAAAATCATCACACTTTTATTTACTTTACAACTCAAGAATTACAACTCGATACTTAGAACAAAATATGACTCTATGTGAATGCCTCCGGCGGTGTACCGGGATATGCAATGAATAAAGAGTGACGTGTATGAAAGAATTATGAAGGTGGCTTTGCCACAAATACAATGTCAACTACATGATCATGCACGGCAATATGACAATGATGGAGCGTGTCATAATAAACGGAACGGTGGAAAGTTGCATGGCAAAATATCTCGGAATAGCTATGGAAATGCCATAATGGGTAGGTATGGTGGCTGTTTTGAGGAAGATATAAGGAGGCTTATGTGTGATAGAGCGTATCATATCACTGGGTTTGGATGCACCGGTGAAGTTTGCACCAACTCTCGAGCTGAGAAAGGGCAATGCACGGTACCGAAGAGGCTAGCAATGATGGAAGGGTGAGAGTGTATATAATCCATGGACTCAACATTAGTCATAAAGAACTCATATAGTTATTGAAAAAAATCTAGTAGTCATCAAAACCAAGCACTACGCGCATGCTCCTAGGAGGATAGATTGGTAAGAAAAGACCATCGCTCGTCCCCGACCGCCACTCATAAGGAAAGCAATCAAAGAACACCCCATGCTTCAAATTTGTCACACAATGTTTACCATACGTGCATGCTACTGGACTTGCCAACTTCAACACAAGTATTTCTCAATTCCATAATTACTCAACTAGCACAACTTTAATATTACCACCTTTATATCTCAAAACAACTATCAAGAATCAAACTTCTCATAACATTTAATGCACTCTATATGAAATTTTATATTATACCCATCCCGGATGTCTATCATATTAGGACTAATTTCATAACCAAAGCAAATTGTCATGCTATTCTAAAAGACTCTCAAAATAATATAAGTGAAGCATGAGGTATCAATAATTTCTATAAAATAAAACCACCACCGTGCTCTAAAAAGATATAAGCGAAGCACTAGTGCAAAATTATCTAGCTCAAAAGATATAAGTGAAACACATAGAGTATTCTAATAAATTTCGATTCATGTGTGTCTCTCCCAAAGGGTGTGTACAGCAAGGATGATTGTGGTAAACTAAAAAGCAAAGACTCAAATCATACAAGATGCTCCAAGCAAAACACATATCATGTGGTGAATAAAAATATAGCCTCAAGTAAAGTTACCGATAGATGAAGACGAAAGAGGGGATGCCTTCCAGGGCGTCCCCAAGCTTAGGCTTTTGGTTGTCCTTGAATTTTACCTTGGGGTGCCTTGGTAATCCCCAATCTTAGGATCTTGTCACTCCTTGTTCCAAAATCCATCAAATCTTTACCCAAAATCTTGAAAACTTCACAACACAAAACTCAACAGAAAATCTCATGAGCTCCGTTAGTATAAGAAAACAAACCACCACTTTAAGGTACTGTAATAAACTCATTCCTTATTTATATTGGTGTTAAACCTACTGTATTCCAACTTCTCTATGGTTCATACCCCCCCGATACTAGCCATAGATTCGTCAAAATAAGCAAACAACACACGAAAAACAGAATCTGTCAAAACAAAACAGTCTGTAGTAATCTGTAGGTTTCGAATACTTATGTAACTCCAAAAATACTGATAAATTAGGAAATCCTAAATAATTTTTGTATTGACCTACTACAATTGGAATCAGTATTTTATCGCTCTCTGGTTAAAAATTAAAATTATTCTCGTTAGTGCATACTTTCTGTTTTTTCAGCAAGATCAAATAACAATCATCCAAGAAGATCCTAAAGGATTTACTTGGCACAAAAACTAAATAAAACATAAAAAACACAATCATAACAGAGGATAGATGATTTATTTCTTACTAAATATGAACAAAAAGCAAGAAACAAAAATAAAATCGGGTTGCCTCCCAACAAGCTCTATCGTTTAATGCCCCTAGCTAGGCATGAAAACAAGAATAGATCTAGGTATTATCATCTTTGGTATGAAATCCATATGTGGCTATCATAATAGATTCATAAGGTAATTTAATTTTGTTTCTAGGAAAGTGTTCCATGCCTTTCCTTAGCGGAATTTGGAATCTAATATTTCCTTCTTTCATGTCAATAATTGCACCAATCGTTCTAAGAAAAGGTCTACCAAGAATAATAGGACATGTATGATTGCAATCTATATCAAGAACAATGAAATCTATCGGCACATAATTCCTATTTGCAACAATAAGAACATCATTAATCCTTCCCATAGGTTTCTGATACGTCTCCAACGTATCTATAATTTTGATTGTTCCATGCTATTATATTATCTGTTTTGGATGTTAATGGGCTTATTTATACACTTTTATATTATTTTTTGGGACTAACCTACTAACCCAAGGCCCAGTGCAAATTGCTGTTTTTTTCCTATTTCAGTGTTTCGCAGAAAAGGAATATCAAACGGAATCCAAACAGAATGAAACCTTCGAGAGAGTTATTTTTGGAACAAACATGATCAAGGGGACTTGGAGTAGACGTCAAGAAATCAACAAGGAGGCCACGAGGCAGGGAGGCGCGCCCCCCACCCTCGTGGGCCCCTCGTAGCTCCACCGACCTACTTCTTCCTCCTATATATACCCATATACCCCAAAAAACATCCAGGAGCGCCATGAAACCCTATTTCCATCGCCGCAACCTTCTGTACCCAAGAGATCTCATCTTGGGGCCTTTTCCAGAGCTCTGCCGGAGGGGGAATCGATCACGGAGGGCTTCTACATCAACACCATAGCCTCTCCGATGATGTGTGAGTAGTTTACCTCAGACCTTCGGGTCCATAGTTATTAGCTAGATGGCTTCCTCTCTCTCTTTGGATCTCAATACAAAGTTCTCATCGATCTTCTTGGAGATCTATTCGATGTAACTCTTTTTGCGGTGTGTTTGTCGAGATCCAATGAATTGGAGGTTTATGATCAAGATTATCTATGAACAATATTTGGTTCTTCTCTGAATTCTTATATGCATGATTTAATTATCTTTGCAAGTCTCTTCGAATTATCAGTTTGGTTTAGCCTACTAGATTGATCTTTCTTGCAATGGGAGAAGTGCTTAGCTTTGGGTTCAATCTTGCGGTGTCCTTTCCCAGTGATAGCAAGGTACGTATTGTATTGTTGCCATCGAGGATAAAAAGATGGGGTTTATATCATATTGCTTGAGTTTATCCCTCTACATCATGTCATCTTGCTTAATGCATTACTCTGTTCTTATGAACTTAATACTCTAGATGCATGTTGGATAGCTTTCGATGTGTGGAGTAATAGTAGTAGATGTAGAATCGTTTCGGTCACCTTGTCGCGGACGTGATGCCTATACACATGATCATGCCTAGATATTCTCATAATTATGCACTTTTCTATCAATTGCTTGACAGTAATTTGTTCACCCACCGTAATACTTATGCTATCTTGGGAGAAGCCACTAGTGAAACCTATAGCCCCCGGGTCTATCTTTTATCATATAAGTTTCCAATCTATTTATTTTGCAATCTTTACTTTAAATCTACATCATAAAAATACCAAAAATATTTATCTTATTATTATTATCTCTATCGGATCTCACTCTCATAAGTGACCGTGAAGGGATTGACAACCCCTTTATCGCGTTGGTTGCGAGGTTCTTATTTGTTTGTGTAGTTAAGAGGGACTTGCGTGTAGTCTCCTACTAGATTGATACCTTGGTTCTCAAAAACTGAGGGAAATACTTACGCTACTTTACTGCATCACCCTTTCCTCTTCAAGGGAAAACCAACGCAGTGCTCAAGAGGTAGCAAGAAGGATTTCTGGCGCCGTTGCCGGGGAGATCTACCACAAGTCAAGACATACCAAGTACCCATCACAAACTCGTATCCCTCGCATTACATTATTTGCCATTTGCCTCTTGTTTTCCTCTCCCCCACTTCACCTTTGCCTTTTCTTCGACCTCTTCTCGTATGTCTTTTTGTTTGTGTTTCCACGTGCCTTCTATTTTCTTGCATCTTTGCTTGCTAAAAATCTATTTATATGAATCCACTTAAAGTGTTCTACTTGGATCATCTTTGATCCTTATGCGCTCATGCTGAAACCCCAACTAGCTTGGTTGATGGGAAATCTTTAGATGAGCATGCTCATTTTGTGCGTCACCGTTTGTCTGAAAAAGGGAAACTCTTATGGGATCAAATAAACAGATTGTTGTGTTATGCTTGGAATCTTTGTGAAATTTGTGGTTTTACTTGTTGCTCTAAGAACCCTAAAAAACACCTTCCCTACCTATGTGAGTTTAATGAAAATGAAATCTTATCTTCTTATGCAAAGGGTGTTTATAGTTACTATGATATTGAAAAAATTGAAGAATTTGTTACTTTTAAGGGTGCTTATGAAGTTGCTTCTTTGATTGAAAACTATGATATTACTCTCTACAAATCTGAAAATTTTGACATACTTAAATATTGCTATGAAAACTATGCTCATAATGTCTATGGCAAAGAATTTATTGAAAGAATGACCGTTGCTTCGGAAGAAAATAATGATATGCATGAATCTATAGATAATTATGATTCCGATGATTTGATTGAAATATCCCTTGATGAACATGATGCTTGCTATTCTTGTGGCCATGATGCCAATATCTATGAAGATGAATTTGCTATAGTTCCTTATGTTAAACATGAGGTCGTTGCTATTGCACCCATACTTGATAGTTCCTTCGATGAAAATCATGATTGCAATGATGTTATTATAAATTCTATTAATGTAAATTGTGCTAATAATATGCAAAACCCTAAGCTTGGGGATGCTAGTTTTGCTATGTCCACTACTTGTTGCAGTGATCATGATTGGGGTGATTCTTCTTACAATCTTGAAAATTTATTTAAGCCCCATGATGAATATGAGATTGATAATAATGTTTGCAATAATACTGAAAGTGGGTTTGGAAGAGTGTCACCTTTAGATCCCACATATTTGGATAATGTTCAATCTTATGAAATTTTTGATAAAAGTGGGTTTGGAGAGGTCATGACTTTAGTTAATGTCAATCCCACTATTTTGGAAGAGTGTCAACTTTGCATGCATGTGGATCGTGTTGAAAATATTTTATGTGATAGCTATTTTGTTGAATTTTCTTATGATCCCACGTGTAATTATTATGAGAGAGGAAAATATGATTGTAGAAATTTTCATGTTACTAAATTATCTCTGTTATGTTGAGATTGCTATTGTTTCTTTCCGCTTCCTTGCATATGCTAGTTTTTGCTTGCTATGATAATTTGTTTGCCTATAATATGCCTATGCATTGGAAGTATGTTAGACTTAGATGTGTTTGTCACGTGTTTCATGATGCTCTCTTTGTGCTTCAATTCTTGTCTTTCATGTGAGCATCATTGAAATTATCAATGCCTAGCTAGGGGCGTTAAACGATAGCGCTTGTTGGGAGGCAACCCAATTTTATTTTTGTTTCTTGCTTTTTGGTTCTGTTTAGTAATAAATCATTCATATAGCATCTTTTTAGATGTGGTTTTATGATTTTAAATAGTATTTGTGCCAAGTAGAACCTTTGGGAAGACTTGGGGAAAGTCTTTGCGATCTTGCTGTAAAAAAACAGAAACTTTAGCGCTCACGAGATTTGCTGCCATTTTTTTACTGGAGAGCGCGTTTAGGTTGATACTTTTTGCAGATGATTAATAGATAAATTCCTCACGTCCAGCAATTTATTTCAGAATTTTTGGGGTTACAGAAGTATTCGAAACCTACAGACTACTACAGACTGTTCTGTTTTTGACAGATTCTGTTTTTCGCGTGTTGTTTGCTTATTTTGATGAATCTATGGCTAGTATAGGAGGTTATGAACCATAGAGAAGTTGGAATACAGTAGGTTTAACAGCAATATAAATAAAGAATGAGTTCATTACAGTACCTTAGGTGGTGGTTTGTTTTCTTATACTAAAGGAGCTAATGAGATTTTCTGTTGAGTTTTGTGTTGTGAAGTTTCCAAGTTTTGGGTAAAGATTTGATGGATTATGGAATAAGGAGTGGCAAGATCCTAAGCTTGGGGATTCCCAAGGCACCCCAAGCATGGACAACCAAAATCCTAAGCTTGGGGATACCCCGGAAGGCATCCCCTCTTTTGTCTTCTTCCATCGGTAACTTTAGTTGAGGCTATATTTTTATTCACCACATGATATGTGTTTTGCTTGGAGCTTCTTGTATGATTTGAGTTTGCTTTTTAGTTTACCACAATCATCCTTGCTGTACACACCTTTTGGGAGAGACACACATGAATTGGAATTTATTAGAATACTCTATGTGCTTCACTTATATCTTTTGAGCTAGATAATTTTGCTCTAGTGCTTCACTTATATCTTTTAGAGCTCGGTGGTGGCTTTATTTTATAGAAATTATTGGTCTCTAATGCTTCACTTATATTATTTTGAGTCCTTTAGAACAACATAGTAATTTTATTTGGTTATAAATTTGGTCCTAATATGATAGGCATCCAAGATCGGTATAATAAAAACTTGCATAAAAAGTGCGTTGAATACTATGAGAAGTTGGATACTTGATAATTATTTTGAGATATGAGGATGGTGATATTAAAGTTGTGCTAGTTGAGTAGTTGTGAATTTGAGAAATATTTGTGTTGAAGTTTGCAAGTCCCGTATCATGCACGTATGGTAACCGTTGTGTAACAAATTTAAAACATGAGGTGTTCTTTGATTGTCTTCCTTATGAGTGGCGGTCGGGGACAAGAGATGGTCTTTTCCTACCAATCTATCCCCCTAGGAGAATGCGTGTAGTGCTTGGTTTTTGATGACTTGCAGATTTTTGCAATAAGTATATGAGTTCTTTATGACTAATGTTGAGTTCATGGATTATACGCACTCTCACCCTTCCATCATTGCTAGCCTCTTTGGTACCGTGCATTGCCCTTTCTCACCTTGAGAGTTGGTGCAAACTTCACCTATGCATCCAAACCCCATGATATGATACGCTCTATCACACATAAACCTCCTTATATCTTCCTCAAAAGAGCCACCATACCTACCTAGTATGGCACTTCCATATCCATTCCGAGATATATTGCCATGCAACTTTCCACCGTTTCATTTATGACACACTTCATCATTGTCACAGTGCTTTGCATGATCATGTAGTTGACATCGTATTTGTGGCAAAACCACCATGCATAATTTATCATACATGTCACTCTTGATTCATTGCCTTTCCCAGTACGCCGCCGGAGGCATTCATATAGAGTCATATTTTGTTCTAGTATCGAGTTGTAACCATTGAATTGTAAATAAATAGAAGTGTGATGATCATCATTAATAGAGCATTGTCCCAAATAAATAAATAAAATAAAGGCCAAATAAAAATGCCCAAAAATAAAAATAAAAAGGGACAATGCTACTATCCTCTTTTTCCACACTTGTGCTTTAAAGTAGCACCAGAATCTTTATGATAAAGAGTCTCTTGTTTTGTCACTTTCATATACTAGTGGGAATTTTTCATTATAGAACTTGGCTTGTATATTCCAACAATGGGCTTCCTCAAATTCCCTAGGTCTTCATGAGCAAGCAAGTTGGATGCACACCCACTTAGTTTCTTTTGTTGTGCTTTCATACATTTATAGCTCTAGTGCATCTGTTGCATGGCAATCCCTACTCCTTGCATTGGCATCAATTGATGGGCATCTCCCTAGCCCGTTGATTAGTCGCGTCAATGTGAGACTTTCTCCTTTTTGTCTTCTCCAGATAACCCCCATCATAATTATTATATTCCACCCATAGTGCTATATCCATGGCTCATGCTCATGTATTGCGTGAAAGTTGAAAAAAGTTTGAGATACCTAAAGTATGAAACAATTGCTTGGCTTGTCATCGGGGTTGTGCAAGATGAGAGCATTCTTGTGTGATGAAAATGGAGCATGACCAATCTATATGATTTTGTAGGGATGAACTTTCTTTTGCCATGTTATTTTGAGAAGACATGATTGCTTAGTTAGTATGCATGAAGTATTATTGTTTTTATGTCAATATTAAATTTTTGTCTTGAATCTTTCGGATCTGAATATTCATGCCATAATAAAGACAATTACATTGAGAATTATGCTAGGTAGCATTCCACATAAAAAAAATCTGTTTTTATCATTTACCTACTCGAGGACGAGCAGGAATTAAGCTTGGGGATGCTTGATACGTCTCGAACGTATCTATAATTTTTGATTGTTCCATGCTATTATATTATCTGTTTTGGATGTTAATGGGCTTATTTATATACTTTTATATTATTTTTTGGGACTAACCTACTAACCCAAGGCCCAGTGCAAATTGTTGTTTTTTTGCCTATTTCAGTGTTTCGTAGAAAAGGAATATCAAATGGAATCCAAACGGAATGAAACCTTTGGGAGAGTTATTTTTTGAACAAACGTGATCCAGGGGACTTGGAGTAGACGGCAAGAAATCAACGAGGAGGCCACGAGGCAGGGAGGTGCGCCTTCCCCCCATGGGCGTGCCCCCCACCCTCGTGGGCCCCTCGTAGCTCCACCGACCTACTTCTTCCTCCTATATATACCCATATGCCCCGAAAACATCCATGAGCACCACCAAACCCTATTTCCACTGCCACAACCTTCTGTACCCAAGGGATCCCATCTTGGGGCCTTTCCGGAGCTTCGCCGGAGGGGGAATCGATCACGGAGGGCTTCTACATCAACACCATAGCCTCTCCTATGATGTGTGAGTAGTTTACCTTAGACCTTCGGGTCCATAGTTATTAGCTAGATGGCATCTTCTCTCTCTTTGGATCTCAATACAAAGTTCTCCTCGATCTTCTTGGAGATCTATTCGATGTAACTCTTTTTGCCGTTTGTTTGTCGAGATCCGATGAATTGTGGGTTTATGATCAAGATTATTTATGAACAATATTTGGTTCTTCTCTGAATTCTTATATGCATGATTTAATTATCTTTGCAAGCCTCTTCGAATTATCAGTTTGGTTTGGCCTACTAGATTGATCTTTCGTGCAATGGGAGAAGTGCTTAGCTTTGGGTTCAATCTTGTGGTGTCCTTTCCCAGTGACAGCAAGGGCAGCAAGGCACATATTGTATTGTTGCCATCGAGGATAAAAAGATGGGGTTTATATCATATTGCTTGAGTTTATCCCTCTACATCATGTCCTCTTGCTTAATGCATTACTTTGTTCTTATGAACTTAATACTCTAGATGCATGCTGGATAGCGGTTGATGTGTGGAGTAATAGTAGTAGATGCAGAATCGTTTTGGTCTACTTGTCGTGGACGTGATGCCTATATACATGATCATGCCTAGATATTATCATAATTATGCACTTTTCTATCAATTGCTCGACAGTAATTTGTTTACCCACCGTAATACTTATGCTATCTTGAGAGAAGCCACTAGTGAAACATATGGCCCCCGGGTCTATCTTTTATCATATAAGTTTCCAATCTATTTTTTCGCAATCTTTACTTGAGATCTACATCATAAAAATACCAAAAATATTTATCTTATTATTATTATCTCTATCAGATCTCACTTTCGTAAGTGACCGTGAAGGTATTGACAACCCCTTTATCGCGTTGGTTGCGAGGTTCTTATTTGTTTGTGTAGGTACGAGGGACTTGCATGTAGTCTCCTACTGGATTGATACCTTGGTTCTCAAAAGCTGAGGGAAATACTTACGCTACTTTACTACATCACCCTTTCCTCTTCAAGGGAAAACCAACGCAGTGCTAAAGAGGTAGCAGTTTCTTAATGGTGGAATCCGTAAGATGCAAATTTAAAGAACAATCATCAAATTCACGGAAACCTAACACGTCACACAAAGTTTTTGGAATCGTGGAAACACTAGAACCCAAATCACATAAAGCATAGCATTCATGATCTTTAATCTTAATTTTAATAGTAGGTTCCCACTCATCATAAAGTTTTCTAGGAATAGAAACTTCTAGTTCAAGCTTTTCTTTATGGGATTGCATTAAAGCATCAATGATGTGTTTAGTAAAAGCTTTGTTTTGGTCATAATCATGAGGAGAATTTAGCACGGATTGCAACACGGAAATACAATCTATCAAAGAGCAATTATCATAATTAAATTCCTTGAAATCCAAAATAGTGGGTTCATTGCTATGTAAATTTTTGAGCTCTTCAATCCCACTTTTATCAATTTTTGCATCAAGATCTAAAAACTCCGAATCATTGGGATGCCTTCTAACTAAAGTTGACTCATCTCTAGTCCCATCTTTATTAAGATTCATATTGGCAAACAGAGATTTCAAACCATAAAATTCCTTAGACATATCATCTAGCTCTTTATTCATGTACTCCATAAAACTTTTTTGTTCTTTAAGCTTGTTTCTGAAGAAATTATTATGCTCAAATTGCAAAGACATAAAGCTTCTAACGTTGTTCTCAATTTCTTTCAACCTTCTAAGGTGAGGATCAACGTTTTTAGGCAAGGCCATCAGGGAAACCAGACACACAAGAGGCAAGCAAAAAGAGACGAACGGAAAAAGGGCAAACGGAAAAGAGGTAAATGAAATGGCAAGGGTGAAGTGGGGGAGAGGAAAGCGAGAGGCAAATGGAAAATAATATAATGCGAGGGATAAGAGTTTGTGATGGGTACTTGGTATGTCTTGAATTGGGCGTAGATCTCCCCGGCAACGGCACCAGAAATGGCTAGTTGACAGGAGACCAAATCTTGACTTGACTTGGTGCAAATCTCCCCGGCAAAGGCACCAGAAATCCTTCTTGCTACCTCTTGAGCATGTGTAGGTTTTCCCTTGAAGACGAAATGGTGATGCAGCAAAGTAGCGTAAGTATTTCCCTTAGTTTTTGAGAACCAAGGTATCAATCTAGTAGGAGACTACACGCAAGTCACCTAGTACCTGCACAAACAAACATGAACCTCGCAACCAACGCGATAAAGGGGTTGGCAATCCCTTCACGGTCACTTACGAAAGTGAGATCTGATAGAGATAATAAGATAAATATTTTTGGTATTTTTGTTGTATAGATTGAAAAGTAAAGATTGCAAAATAAATAGTAAACTAGAATTGTAGATCAGAAACTTATATGATGTAAAGTAGACCCGGGGGCCATAGGTTTCACTAGTGGCTTCTCTCAAGATTGCATATATTACGGTGGGTGAACAAATTACTGCCGAGCAATTGATAGAAAAGCGCATAGTAATGATGATATCTAGGCATGATCATGAACATAGGCATCACGTCCGTGTCAAGTAGACCGGAACGATTCTGCATCTACTGCTATTACTCCACACATCGACCGCTATCCAGCATGCATCTAGAGTATTAAGTTCATAAGAATAAAGTAGGGCATTAGGCAAGATGACATGATGTAGAGGGATAAACTCAAGAAATATGATATAAACCCCATCTTTTTATCCTCGATGGCAACAATACAATACGTGCCTTGCTGCCCCTGCTGTCACTGGGAAAGGACACCGCAAGATTGAACCCAAAGCTAAGCACTTCTCGCATTGCAAGAAAGATCAATCTAGTATGCCAAACCAAACCGATAATTCGAAGAGACTTGCAAAGATATCAAATCATGCATATAAGAATTCAGAGAAGAATCAAATATTGTTCATAGATAATCTTTAATCATAAACCCACAATTCATCGGATCTCGGCAAACACACCGCAAAAAGAATTATATCGAATAGATCTCCAAGAACATCAAGGAGAACTTTGTATTGAGATCCAAAGAGAGAGAAGAAGCCATCTAGCTAATAACTATGGACCCGCAGGTCTGTGGTAAACTACTCACACATCATCGGAGAGGCTATGGTGTTGATGTAGAAGCCCTCCGTGACTAAATCCCCCTCCGGCAGATCGCCGGAAAAGGTCCCTAGATGGGATATCACGGGTATAGAAGGTTGCAGCGGTGGAAAAGTGGTTTCGTGGCTTCCCTGGATGTTTTCAGTGTATAATAGTATATATAGGTGAAAGAAGTAGGTCGGTGGAGCTGCGAGGGGCCCACGAGGGTGGGGGGCGCGCCGCCCTACCTCGTGGTCGCCTCGCTGCTTCCTTGACATCCACTCCAAGTCTCCTGGATCACGTTTGTTCCAAAACAGGTCCTCATGAAGGTTTCATTCCGTTTGGATTGTTTGATATTCCTTTTCTGTGAGACACTGAAATAGGAAAAAAACAGCAATTTGCACTGGGCTTTCGGTTAATAGGTTAGTCCCAAAAATAATATAGAAGTGTATAATAAAGCCCATAAACATCCAAAATAGATAATATAATAGCATGGAACAATCAATAATTATAGATACATTGGAGACGTATCAGCCAGTCGTCGGCTTCAGCGCCCACATAGGTAGTACTCGGGTATTCGGAAAAGCATCTGTACACACTTGACCCATCAATTTGGTCCTTGAAGGAGGTGTTAGTGCGGCGAACCAGGCAATCAGACTATGTGGATTTATCGCTCTCACTTAGCCATAAGAGTTTTACAATGAGATTGTAGGCGTAGCTCCTGGTATTATTCGATTATCCGAACTTGGGTGCTGTAGATGCTTGACCGGGTGAAGACCGGTCCTTCGCGTAACGGGGAAAATGTAAGAGATTTGTAATTGGTCTCCGAATAGCCGACCAGCTCTCGCCGCAGCATGACAGTCAGTTTTTGGATTTCTCTACTGAGGTGTTTATCCAGATAAACCCGAAATACAATCGCAGTAGTTCTCCCTTTACTGCCTTAGCCGAACGAGCGGAACGTAAGGCAGCAACCACAGGAGTTGAACAACCCAACTATTGACCAAAGACATGATTCGGGGCCGATGCATATAGTGCTATATTCGTGACGCCGAATTGTACTATAGAGGTGTTCAGAATTATTTTAAAGGAGTGTACATGGCCGGATAGAGCCCCTGGAGATTTAAGTTGTACCGAGGTGTACATGGCGATCAGACGAAGAAAAGGGAATACAGGTTAAGAAATAAGCCAGTACCGAATAGGTTGGGCGAAAAATTGTTTCCATTATAGTCTGATTGATACGTCAAAACATATTTTTACAAATAATGCGGTAAGCATCAAGGCTATTTTACATGCCGAGCACAAGGGAAAGCTGTGTACGGGTCCTAAAGAAGGAAGCAGTGATCTTTAAAGATCCTTTAGATATTCTGCCACATGTCTACACTGCTTTTCTCCTTGGCGTATTCTCCTTTGAAAGGATTCAACGATCGGGTTTTCATGAGGGGCTTAGAAAAAGGGCCCTTGGTACCATCGAAAGGTGATGTGGGTTGTAAGGAACCTGGAAAAATAAAAATAAGAAAAAAGAAATATGAGGGTGCCGATAGGGTCGAGCCGTATTCTGGACTTTATCTTTACTATGCCTCCATCTTTGCCCATGGTATCTTCAACGCGTAATGATGTATGTGTGGTACATGTGGCGCAATTTGGTTGGGACTGGGACGGAGGCCGAATTGCTAGTCGAGCCCCTGACGAGCTGGACTGTCGTGCTGTAGGGTAGTCTAGACTCATTTGATAGTGTCTGAGGGCTTGACTGTTGATGCATTTTTTGGTATGATAAGGCAGCTCTGTACTTCCGCTGCCAGGGCCGCGGTGTGCTCCTCAGTGCAGAGGGAGCGTTCTCTGTTTCCATTGACTGTTATAACACCGCGGTGTCCAGGCATCTTGAGTTTGAGATAGGCATAATGTGGGACCGTGTTGAAGCGAGCGAACGCGGTTCGTCCGAGCAGCGCGTGGTAGCCATTGCGGAAAGGGACGATGTCGAAGATCAAGTCTTCGCTTTCGAAGTTTTCCGGCAAACCGAAGACAACCTCCAGTGTGATTGAGCTCGTGCAGCGGGCCTCTACACTAGGTATTACTCCCTTAAAGGTGGTTTTTGTTGGCTTGATTCTTGAAGGATCAATACCCATTTTGCGTACTATGTCCTGATAGAGAAGGTTAAGGCTACTACCGCTGTCCATGAGGACCCGCATGAGGTGGAATCCATCAATAATTGGGTCGAGGACTAGTGCGGTCGAGCCTCCGTGATAGATACTGGTCGGATGGTCTCTGCGATCAAAAGTGATTGGGCAGGATGACCATGGATTGAATTTTGGGGCGACTGGCTCGATCGCGTAGACGTCCCTTAACGCGCGTTTGTGCTCCCGCTTGGAGATATGAGTAACGTATATCATATTCACCATTTTGACCTCGAGGGGAAATTTCTTCTGCCCCCTGTGTTCGGTGGGGAGGCTCCTCATCGTCATCCTCGCTGGGCGACCCTTTCTCCTTGTGTTTGGCTTTTAACTTGCCGGCATGTTTGAAGACCCAACAGCTTCTGTTGTCATGGTTGGCAGGCTTGTCCGGAGTGCCGTGGATCTGGCAAGGTCGATCAAGTATTCAGTCCAGGCTTGATGAACCATCTTTGTTTCTTTTGAATGGCTTCCTCCGTTGACTGGATTTGGAGCCACTGAATCCGGCGTTGACCGACGTATCCTCTGTATTATCATTGTTGCTTCGACGCTTATGTTTGTTGCATTGGGGCCTTCCGTTGTCGTTTCTGGCTTCAGAAGTGCCGGGGTCGCTGGTACTGTTGCTACTACGGGCTAGGCAGCTATCTTCGCCCGCGCAAAAGTGGGGTCATTAGTGTTGTAAGAGCTGCCATGGACTTCGGCTTTTCTTGGCCGAGGTGCCGGGCGAGCCATTCGTCGCCCATGCTGTGTTTAAAGGCTGCTAGGGCTTCGGCGTCTGGACAGTCGACAATCTGGTTCTTTTTAATTAGGAACCTAGTCCAGAATTTCCTGGCCGACTCTCCAGGCTGCTGGACTATATGACTAAGGTCATCGGCGTCCGGGAGCCGGATATACGTGCCTTGGAAGTTGTCTCTAAAGGCGGCTTCCAAGTCTTCCCAGCTTCCAATAGATTTTTCTGGGAGGCTATTTAACCAGTGCCGAGCTGGTCCTTTAAGTTTTAGGAGGGGGGTATTTGATGGCATGTAGATCATCGCCGCGAGCCATGTGAATGTGGAGAAGAAAATCCTCGATCCATACTGCAGGATCTGTTGTGCCATCATATGATTCGATGTTCACGGGTTTAAACCCTTCTGGGCGTGGGGGAACGCAGTAATTTCAAAAAAATTGCTACGCACACGCAAGATCACGGTGATGCATAGCAATGAGAGGGAAGAGTGTCGTCCACGTACCCTCGTAGACCATAAGAGGAAGCGTTATGACAACGCGATTGATGTACTTGTACGTCTTCATGATCGATCAATCCCTAGTACCGAATGTACGACACCTCCGTGATTTGCACACGTTCAGCTCGATGACGTCCCGTGAACTCACGATCCAGTAGAGCTTCAAGGGAGAGTTTTGTCAGCACGACGGCGTGATGATGGTGATGATGATGCTACCGGAACAGGGCTTCGACAAAGCACCACTATGATATAACTGAGGTGGATTATGGTGGAGGGGGGCACCGCACACGGCTAAAAGATCAATGATCAACTTGTGTGTCCATGGGGTGCCCCCCTCCCCCGTATATAAAGGAGTGGAGGAGGGGAGGACCGACCCTCTCTATGGCGTGCCCTGGGGGAGTCCTACTCCCTCTGGGAGTAGGATTCACCCCTTTCCTAGTAGAAGTAGGAGCCCTTCCAAGTAGGAGTAGGAGAGGAAGGAAGGAGGAGAGAGGGAGGAAGGAAAGGGGGCCGACCCCCCTCCCAATTCGGATTGGGCTTGGGGGGCGCGCCTCCCTCCTTTCGCTTCCCTCTCCTCTATTCCACAAAGGCCCAATAAGGCCCATATACTCCCTGAGGGGTTCCGGTAACCTCCCAGTACTCCGGAAAAATGCTCGAACCACTCGGAATCATTCCGATGTCCAAATATAGGCTTCCAATATATCTATCTTTACGTATCGACCATTTCGAGACTCCTCGTCATGTCCGTGATCAAATCAGGGACTCCGAACTAACTTTGGTACATCAAAACACGTAAACTCGTAATACCGATCGTCACCGAACGTTAAGCGTGCGGACCCTACGCGTTCGAGAACTATGTAGACATGACCGAGACTCATCTCCGGTCAATAACCAATAGCGGAACCTGGATGCTCATGTTGGTTCCTACATATTCTATGAAGATCTTTATCGGTCAAACCGCATAACGGTATATGTTGTTCCCTTTATCATCGGTATGTTACTTGCCCGAGATTCGATCGTCGGTATCTCAATAACTAGTTCAATCTCATTACCGACAAGTCTCTTTACTCATTCCGTAATGCTACATTCCGTAACTAACTCATTAGCTACATTGCTTGCAAGGCTTATAGTGATGTGCATTACCGAGAGGGACCAGAGATACCTCTCCGACAATTGGAGTGACAAATCCTAATCTTGATCCATGCCAACTCAACAAACACCATCGGAGACACCTGTAGAGCACCTTTATAATCACCCAGTTACATGTGACATTTGGTAGCACACAAAGTGTTCCTCCGGTATTCGGGAGCTGCATGATCTCATAGTCATAGGAACATGTATAGTTATGGAGAAAGCAATAGCAATAAACTAAACGACCATCGTGCTAAGATAACGGATGGGTCAAGTCAATCACATCATTCTCTAATGATGTGATCCCGTTAATCAAATGACAACTCATGTCTATGGTTAGGACACATAACCATCATTGATTCAACGAGCTAGTGAAGTAGAGGCAAACTAGTGACACTCTGTTTGTCTATGTATTCACACATGTACTAAGTTTCCGGTTAATACAATTCTAGAATGAATAATAAACATTTATCATGATATAAGGAAATATAAATAACAACTTTATTATTGCCTCTAGGGCATATTTCCTTCAGTCTCCCACTTGCACTAGAGTCAATAATCTAGATTACATTGTAATGATTCTAAGACCCATGGAGTCTTGGTGTCGATCATATTTTGCTCATAAGAGAGGCCTAGTCAACGGGTCTGCAACATTCAGATCCATATGTATCTTGCAAATCTCTATGTCTTCCTCCTTGACTTGATCGCAGATGGAATTGAAGTGTCTCTTGATGTGCTTGGTTCTCTTGTGAAATCTGGATTCCTTTGCCAAGGCAATTGCTCCAGTATTGTCACAAAAGATTTTCATTGGACCCGATGCACTAGGTATGACACCTAGATCAGATATGAACTCCTCCATCCAGACTCCTTCGTTTGCTGCTTCCGAAGCAGCTATGTATTTTGCTTCACACGTAGATCCCGCCACGACGCTCTGCTTGGAACTGCACCAACTGACAGCTCCACCATTTAATAAAAACACGTATCCGGTTTGTGACTTAGAGTCATCCGGATCAGTGTCAAAGCTTGCATCAACGTAACCGTTTACGATGAGCTCTTTGTCACTTCCATATACGAGAAACATATCCTTAGTCCTTTTCAGGAATTTCAGGATGTTCTTGACCGCTGTCCAGTGATCCCCTCCTGGATTACTTTGATACCTCCCTGCTAAACTTATAGCAAGGCACACATCAGGTTTGGTACACGACATTGCATACATGATAGAGCCTATGGCTGAAGCATAGGGAACACCTTTCATTTTCTCTCTATCTTCTGCAGTGGTCGGGCATTGAGTCTGACTCAACTTCACACCTTGTAATACAGGCAAGAACCCTTTCTTTGCCTGATCCATTTTGAACTTCTTCAAAACTTTATCAAGATATGTGCTTTGTGAAAGTCCAATTAAGCGTCTTGATCTATCTCTATAGATCTTGATGCCCAATATATAAGTAGCTTCACCGAGGTCTTTCATTGAAAAACTCTTATTCAAGTATCCTTTATGCTATTCAGAAATTCAGTATCATTTCCGATTAACAATATGTCATCTACATATAATATCAGAAATGCTACGGAGCTCCCACTCACTTTCTAGTAAATACAGGCTTCTCCAAAAGTCTATATAAAACCATATGCTTTGATCACACTATCAAAGCGTATATTCCAACTCTAAGAGGCTGGCACCAGTCCATAAATGGATCGCTGGAGCTTGCACACTTTGTTAGCACCTTTTGGATCAACAAAACCTTCTGGTTGCATCATATACAACTCTTCTTTAAGATATCCATTACGGAATGCAGTTTTGATATCCATTTGCCAAATTTCATAATCATAAAATGCGGCAGTTGCTATCATGATTCGAACGGACCTAAGCATCACTACGGGTGAGAAGGTCTCATCGTAGTCAACTCCTTAAACTTGTCGAAAACCTTTCGCAACAAGTCGAGCTTTGTAGACAGTAACATTACCATCAGCGTCGGTCTTCTTCTTGAAGATCCATTTATTCTCTATGGCCTGCCGATCATCGGGCAAGTCAACCAAAGTCCACACTTTGTTCTCCTACATGGATCCCATCTCAAATTTCATGGCTTCAAGCCATTTTGCGGAATCTGGGCTCATCATCGCTTCCTCATAGTTCGTAGATTCGTCATGGTCAAGTAACATGACTTCGAGAACAGGATTACCGTACCACTCTAGTGCGGATCTTACTCTGGTTGACCTACGAGGTTTGGTAGTAACTTGATCAGAAGTTTCATGATCATCATCATCATTAGCTTCCTCACTTACTGGTGTAGGAATCACTGGAACTGATTTCAGTGATGAACTACTTTCCAATAAGGGAGAAGGTACAATTACCTCGTCAAGTTCTACTTTCCTCCCACTCACTTCTTTTGAGAGAAACTCCTTCTCTAGAAAGGATTCATTCTTAGAAATGAATACCTTGCCTTCGGATCTGTGATAGAAGGTATACCCAATAGTCTCCTTTGGGTATCCTATGAAGACACATTTCTCCGATTTGGGTTCGAGCTTATCAGGTTGAAGCTTTTCACATAAGCATCGCAGCCCCAAACTTTAAGAAACGACAACTTGGGTTTCTTGCCAAACCACAGTTCATAAATTTTCGTCTTGACGGATTTAGATGGTGCCCTATTTAACGTGAATGCAGTTGTCCCTAAAGCATAACCCCAAACCGATAGCGGTAAATCAGTGAGAGATATCATAGATCGCACCATATCTAGTAAAGTACGATTACGATGTTCAGACACACCATTACTCTGTGGTGTTCCAGGTGGCGTGAGTTGCGAAACTATTCCGCATTGTCTCAAATGAAGTCCAAACTCATAACTCAAATATTCGCCTCCACGATCAGATCATAGAAACTTGATTTTCTTGTTATGATGATTTTCCACTTCACTCTGAAGTTCTTTGAACTTTTCAAATGTTTCAGACTTATGTTTCATTAAGTAGATATACCCATATCTGCTCAAATCATCTGTGAAGGTGGGAAAATAACAATACCCGCCGGGAGCCTCAATATTCATCAGACCACATACATCAGTGTGTATGATTTCCAACAAATCTGTTGCTCGCTCCATTGTTCCGAAGAATGGCATTTTAGTCATCTTGCCCATGAGGCATGGTTCGCAAGTACCAAGTGATTCATAATCAAGTGATTCCAGAAGTCCATCAGAATGGAGTTTCTTCATGCGCTTTAGACCAATATGACCTAAACGGCAGTGCCACAAATAAGTTGCACTATCATTATCAACTCATCTTTTGGCTTCAATACTATGAACATGTGTATCACTACTATCAAGATTTAGTAAAAATAGACCACTCATCAGGGGTGCATGACCATAAAAGATATTACTCATATAAATAGAACAACCATGTCACACCCTAGCTAGTCATGCATTAGAGTGTTGCATCATGTTTACTCTTTCATCAGAAACTTGAAATGGGGATCTGTGAAACCCTCAGAACCATTTTGAAAATGACCCAAATAAAAATTTCTCCAAAAGGGTCCAAGAAAATGCTCATGTTGCTCTCTGAAAATATTGGACAGAGATAAAAATCAAACCAATATTTTTAGTGGCTCATGGACATTTATTTTGGGCATTTGGAATAAATGCATAAATATTTGCATTGGAAATATATTAATTATATATATTAATATATGCCCAAATATTATGCCAATTATAAAAGAGCTCTGGAATAATATAAATAGCTCCTGCAAAAATTGGCATAAGTTAAATAAATGATTTAATATATTATTTAAATCAAACAAATGTCAGAAATTAAAAAAAGAAAAATATATAACAGGAGGAGCTTACCTGGGCTCCTCCACTGTGCGGCCCAGCCAGCTGGCTGGCCCAGCCGGCAGCCGGCCCAGCCCACCTCCCTCCTCTGTCGTCTTCGTCCCGACAGAGGGAGGGGAGTGTGGCCGGCGCGCGCGCGCGCCACCGCGCCACGCCACCTGCTCGCCTGCTTGCCTGGCCTCCCCTCCTCGCTCGACGCCCTGGACGACGCCACGCCCTCCCCCCTGCTCTCTCTCACTCTCCCCCGGCTCTCCTCTCCTCTCTCTCGCTCCCCCTCTCACACGGCCGAACACCACCGTCGCCGCCGTTCGCCATAGCCACCGTCTCCGACCACCCCTCGCTCCCCCGACTAGCTCAGGAGCTCCGCCTCGACTCCCTCTTCCTCCCCACCGCTCCACAGCTCCCCGGAAGCCCTGCATCGCCGCCACGTCGCCGTTCCCCTCTTCGGGCTCCGACCACCGTCGCCGTCGAATTCGCCGTCTCCAGCGCGTCCCCGAGCCCGCTTCGACGCCCACTGCAACCGCGGTGAGCTACGCCACCGTTTCCCCCTCTCCTTCCCCTCATTCCCTCACCGTAGCCACCTCCCCACCACGGCCGAACCTCCGCCGTCGCCGAGCTCGCCGTCGACGCAGCTCCGGTGACCATTTGGTCACCCCGGCGAGTCCAACGAGTTCGCAAGACCCCGTAGAGCATCCCTAGCGCCTCGCTTTGCTCGACTTCGAGCTCCAGCACCGTTCCCGTGCACGACCGAACCCCGGCGGCCGCAGCCGAGCTCGCCGCCGTCGACTCCGGCCACCCCGACCCCAACGGGCTCCGCCAAGAGCTGCGGGTTGGCCTCAGCTCCACTCCGGTGGTCTCCGCGGTCCGTTTGGTGGCCGAAATGACCAAAACCACTTCCGCCGCCGCGTCGGGCTCGCCGGCGGCTAAACGCCGGCAGCCGACTTTGACTTTGACCACGGGTGGGCCCTGGTTGACTCCCCTGAGTCAATGACAGGTGGGGCCCAGCCCTGTTAATTAAACAGGATTAGTTTTAATTAAGTTTTAATTAAAATAATCACCCTGACATGCGGGACCCACTGTCAGGTGTGACCTGGACCAGTTCCGTTGACCTGCTGACGTCACACTGACGTCAGGCTGACGCAGTAATTGATTTTCTGGATTTAATTTAAATCAGGAAATTCCAGAATATTATTTAAACTTCAAAAATTCATAACTTTTATTCTGTAACTCCAAATTGGACAAATTATATATGAAAAATGATCAGAAAAATCCAATCTATCCATCTGTACTATTTTCATGCATGATCAAACAAGTTAAATTGATGTTTTAAGCAGAACAAGAAAAGGCACTTAAAAAGGCCATATTTGAATTTGGAATTTGAATCTTTGATTCAAATTTGTTCAAACCCTTCTGGCTTTAGTTGCATTAGCCCAATACACTCATATTGCCATGTTTCATGCATGCATCATATTGTTGCACATTGTTTGGTGATGCTTGTGTATCGATGCCCTTTGCGACAGGTTCTGTCCCCGAGGAGTACCGTGATTACCCTAACGAAGAACCGTATCCGTGCATCGAACCATCAGGCAAGCAACCAACCATTTGATCATATCGATACAATCCCATGTTCTCGCTCCTGCTCTCTTTTACTGCATTAAGACAACGCGATTCAAACTGCTGTGTGCTACGGTAGTTGAACCCACTTCCTCTGCATGACCTGTCATTGCCACAGTAACTAGATGAAACCCACTAGCATGTGTAGGAGTTGCTTGAGCCATATGTATGTGTTGTTCCTACCTTGCTATGCCTGCTATGCTTAGAGTCGTGTCAGGTCTGGTTCATCGGGGTGATGGGCTGGAGTGAAATGATTATGTCAGTAATGAGAGTGGTGTGGTGAACACGATTTGGTAAAGGTATCGATGAGAGGCCATGTAGGAGTACATGGTGGGTTGTTTCATTGAAGCCGACCTTAAGCACTGAGATCTGTATGTGTGATTTAAGAATCAGCTACTACCATGCATTGGGCCCGAAACTAATGGACCCTCTCGGCTTCTTATTCACCCTAGTTCTCCGTCCAGGAGTTGCAAGTAGTTTCTGGTGTTTGTAGCCTACTGGAGGCCGTGGACAGCGCTGACCGTAGGGGTGGGCTGTGATGCGGTAGGTACGTGGCCGGGTGTACCGAATACCCGTTAGGTATCTCGGGAACCCTGTTCACATCGTTCGGGGCCGTATGGGAAACCTCGGCCGGACTCCCTGCGGATGGAACCTGAATAGGCGATAAACCTGGACTGGAGGCTTAGGTGATTAGGTAGGTCGTGGCCGACACCCACGTTGGGCTTCCGCTTGAAGGTTGCCGAGTACATGTCGTGTAAACGACGGTAAGTGGTGAGAGCGTGTATGAAGAAGTACCCCCTGCAGGGTTAACATGATCTATTCGAATAGCCGCGTCCACGGTAAAGGACTACTTGGTTGCCTATACAGTTCATAGACAAGTAAATGGAAACTGTTAAAAACCTCAAGATAAGTGTGAGTGCCGAGGATGGCTCTTCCGTAGGAAGACGGAGGCGGATCCTCGGTAGTGTATTGAAGTGGTGAGTAGTGGACTCGTGTGCGCAAAACCATTTCAAGTTGGAGTATCGTAGGTTAGCCTAGCCAAGAGTCAAAGCTGGCTTGCTGCAATAACTCCACCAACCCTTCTTGATACTATGCATGTATGTAGGATCTGATGTAAGTCTTGCTGAGTACCTTTGTACTCATGTTGCTATAATCTACATTTTTACAGAAGACGCTGCAACCCCTTCTGATGGGTTCTATGTAGACGTTGACATCAACGAGTAGGCTAAAGACCCAGGTGGTGACCCTGAGCTTGTGAAGGACCACGTAGTATAGCTAGGCTTTCCAAGCCTCTTTTATTTTACTAGTTGTCTGTACTCAGACAAGTTACTTCCGCTGCTGGTTTGTATGACTGTATGACTTGTATGTGGGGTCGTGAGACCCGTACCTTTGTGTATGTTATGTATGGCTCACTGAGCCTTAAATAAAGTACTTGTGTCGTAGAGTCATGTTGTGATGCTTCGTTGTATTTACACATATCGAGCATATTGTGTGTATGATTGAAATGCTTGGTATGTGTGGGATCTGACTATCTAGTTGTTTATCTTTAGTAGCCTCTCTTACCGGGAAATGTCTCCTAGTGTTACCGCTGAGCCATGGTAGCTTGCTACTGCTCTGGAACACTTAGGCTGGCCGGCATGTGTCCTTCTTCGTTCCTGTGTCTGTCCCTTCGGGGAAATGTCACGCTTTGAGTACCGGAGTCCTGTTAGCCCGCTACAGCCCGGTTTACCGGAGTCCTGCTAGCCCAGTGCTACAGCCCGGACCCACTTGCTGATGACCGACACGTTCGAAGCTGGGTCATGGATGCCTGTCCCTGTAAGTCTGTGCCACTTTGGGTTTACGACTAGTCATGTCAGCCCGGGCTCTTTATCATATGGATGCTAGCGACACTATCATATACGTGAGCCAACAGGCGCAAACGGTCCCGGGAAAAGGTAAGACGACACCCGTGGGGATACCGTGCGTGAGGCCGCAAAGTGATATGAGGTGTTACCAACTAGATCGATGTGACATCGAGTCGGGGTCCTGACAGCGTTGGTATCAGAGCCGGACTGCCTGTAGGTTCTCCAAGCCAAACTGGTCGATGTTGAGTCTAGAAATTCTTTAGTTATATGTAGGGGAATTGTTTGTGGGATGGAACGTAAGGCTCTTTTTACTCCTTATACCTTATGACTTTCTGATCTGAGTCAGTCCATTCTTCCACCGGGGGTTAAGGAATTAGGATCTGTTCTCTCTATCAGGATCACGAGTTACTAATCAGTAGTACCTTATAAGTTTGATGGATACAAGCCTAGTTCAGATCTACTACCACATTATGTTGCCAGAATGGTTTCAGAACTTTGTTATGATGATGATGAGTGTATATGTAATCCTTTGTCAAATGTCTCAAAATCCTTTTTGAGCATTTACAGCTGTTATGCTGCCGAAATTTTGCTAGAAATTCTAATGCCTTTGCATTATGATTGTGCTTTCAGATGGCCACTCGCGACCTCAATTAAGTGGTTCGCCTGACTCGATGCCTAGATGTACCTGGCCATACTGCTAAGTTGGTCAGGGTAATGACTGAGGCTGGATACCGCTGGTATCCCGAGTACACGGTCGAAGAGCAATTCCGAGACTTTAATCAAAGCCAGTATCTCTGCACTGTCAGGATATTTCCATCTTATCCTGGATCCACCGAGCCTCTTCACTGCTCTTATGGACTCGGGGTTACCATTGAGATGGTTGTGCAGGACGCCGCCTACTCTATGATGACCATTATGCGAGTCAGATCTGGGTTATTTCGGGACTCTGATTTCCGGTATATGCCAGGATCACTTCCGGGAGCACAAGGGTATCTCCAGGCTATCTATGCTGACCCCACTCAGGAGGATTCACGGACTCGCACCACTGCTGAGATGCTCGAGGATAAGGACCGTGAAAATCGGGCCTTAAGGTTAGAGCTCTTCAATACCCATGCTGACCACTGGGCCACTTTGACTCGGTTCGCACCGGCGGTGCAAGCTGGATATTCAGATATGCGCGATCTCTATCCTGTGAGATCTGCTCTGCCAGACGTGATGGTTTGGCGTGATGTAGGAGGCATCACCCCACCTCGCGGTCCCCGCAGGCCACCGTTTGTTGGTCCAAGGCCTCATCCTAGCCCCTATGGTCCACAAGCTCCGCGAGACCGTCTGTTTCCGGATGAACATGTTGAGCTTCCAGGCTATGGAGGTGACTTCTACGAGGACTATTACGGATCGGTCTGAGTTAGTGGTGGTATCACTAGTTTGCACTAGCTGTGTCGTCTATCGCCCCGCGTAACTCGTGGGATATGACCTAGTCTGTACTCTTTCCGGAGATGTAGAAAAATAATGTATAGGAGCTTGGAATGCCTCCGATGAGATGTAATCCTCTTTTCACCGTAATAGTACTATGTTTGGTCTTGTACTAAACCCTGTATGGTGTGTATGACGATGGAATAAAAGAAGCAGTTTCTGTATCTACCATGTCATACGGATGATCATCCTGCATTCCGAGTTATTCCTTACATTATGTATCCTATGTCAGAATTTTACCATCCTGACTAAAACATTGTCTTGATTTCCTAGGATGGTCAACACGCGCGCTAACCCTGCTTCCCAAGAGCAGGCCGAAGGCAGTGAAGCCAGGGATGCAAATCTGCCTCATCCTCCTTCACTAGCCGAGGTTATGATGGAAGCTGAGAGAAACAAGCGGGAGACAAACCGTTTGTTGGAGCGTATTGAACAGAATACAGCACACCATCAGAGGGCTAACGTGGTGTCACTCAGTGATTTTATCAAATTGCATCCACCCACGTTCCACCACTCCGTCGAGCCTCTCGACGCTGATGACTGGCTTCGCAGTATCTCTCACAAACTGCGTTCCGCGCTGGTAGCGGAGGCTGACAAGGTCACCTTTGCTGCATATCATCTTGAAGGCCCCGCCAGTCTATGGTGGGAGAATTATGGAGCTATGCGCCCAGCGGGCCATGTCACAACTTGGGCTGAATTCAGCGAGGCTTTCCGTGAACATCACATTCCGGAGGGTCTCATGAACCGTAAACGTGAAGAATTTTGCAGTTTCACCCAAGGCCGACTTTCTGTGGATGCCTATAGCAGGGAGTTTGGTAATCTCGCCCGATATGCAACTGAGGAAGTTTCTACTGACGCCAAGAAGCAAGCAAGGTTCCGTAAGGGCCTTAGTCCTGAGCTTCGCCGCGACCTCCGTCTGCATGAGTGCACATCTTTTTCGAAACTTGTCAACAAAGCCATCAGTGCTGAAACTGGTCAGACTGACTATGACGCAACACGCAAGCATGGACGTGACACGGGTTCCTCATCCGGTGCTGGTCCTCAGAAGCGCCGCGTGTGGGTGCCCAACACCGCCCTGCCACCCAGGTTTACACCGAGGCCATCTTTCCAGGCACCTCGCCCTGTACAACAGTCTGCTCCAGCCAAGTCCTATGGGGGTCCAACTAACAATGCTCCTCCATGTACCAGTTCCGTGACTTGTTTCAAGTGTGGGGAATCTGGTCACTATATGCGTGAATGCCCCCAGACCAACCCCAATCAATCTGCTAAAGCTGTTGGCCGTGGCAAGCCGACAGGAAAAGTATTCCACGCCAAGCCGGTCACCGCTTCACGTGGCCATGTCAACTGCATCTCTGCCGAAGAAGCTCAAGAGGATCCCAACGTCGTTCTCGGTACGCTTCTTGTTAATTGCCACCCGGCATCTGTTCTTTTCGATACAGGGGCCTCTCATTCCTTTATATCTGAAAATTATGCTCGTTTGCATAACGTTGCATTCTGTGACTTGCCATCCACTATGGAAATCTCTACCCCTGGTTCTAGATGGCAGACCTCTAGGGTAAGTTATGGAAATGAGATCCAAGTCGACAGACTTGTTTTCCTCGCGTCTTTGATAGCCCTTAAATCTTCAGATATTAATATCATTCTGGGTATGGACTGGATGTCGGCTCATCATGCCCAAATCGATTGCTTCTCTAGGACTGTTCAACTCACCCATCCTTCGGGGAAGATAGTCCATGTCTTGACCCGAATAGCCAAGCGACAATTATATTCTCTTAACGCCAGCCCTTTGCCAGACCTTGAGGACGTTCCGGTAGTCCGTGACTTCCCGGATGTCTTTCCAGTGGAATTGCCAGGTGTTCCACCTGACAGGGATGTTGAGTTTGTAATAGACCTCATTCCAGGAACCGTTCCGATTGCTAGAAGACCTTATAAGATGGCACCACTAGAACTAGCCGAGCTTAAGAAACAACTCGATGAGTCCTTGAAAAAGGGTTTCATCCGACCTAGTTCATCTCCGTGGGCTTGCCCCGTCCTATTCGTCAAGAAGAAGGATGGTACGGACCGGATGGTTGTAGATTACCGACCTGTCAATTTGGTCACAATCAAGAACAAATATCCACTTCCCAGGATCAACGACCTGTACGATCAGCTCGCTGGATCCTCAGTCTTCTCCAAGATGGATTTGAGGTTGGGCTACCATCAAATCAAAATCAGAAACGGGGACATTCCTAAAACGGCCTTTGTTACTCGTTACGGCCAATACGAGTACACCGTCATGTCCTTCGGATTAACCAACGCTCCAGCCACCTTTTCTCGGTTAATGAATTCAATCTTCATGGAGTATTTGGATAAATTCGTCGTGGTTTACCTCGATGATATACTCATCTACTCCAAGAACGAGGAAGAACATGCCGAACATCTAAGGCTAGTGTTGCAGAAACTTCGAGAGCATCGCCTTTATGCCAAATTTTCTAAATGTGAATTCTGGTTGTCAGAAGTGACCTATCTGGGTCATGTAATATCTGTTAAAGGTATTGCTGTTAACCCTGAGCGAGTTCAAGCCGTCCTTAATTGGACTCCACCCGAATCGGTCAAGCAAGTTCGGAGTTTTCTGGGCTTAGCGAGCTATTGTCGTCGCTTTGTCGAGAACTTCTCCAAAGTTGCCAAACCTCTAACCGAACTCCTCAAGAAAGATAAAAAGTTCGAATGGACTCCACAATGTGAGCACAGCTTTCAGGAACTGAAAAGACACCTGACTTCTGCTCCCGTACTGGTACCGCCAGACTTCTCTAAGGACTTTGTTATCTACTGCGACGCCTCGCGACAAGGACTAGGTTGCATTCTCATGCAAGATCGACACATAATTGCCTACGCTTCACGACAATTGCACCCACATGAGGAGAATTATCCTACTCATGATCTAGAACTTGCAGCCGTAGTCTATGCACTTAAGACCTGGCGACATTACCTCCTCGGTAATCGTTGCGAAATATTCACTGATCACCAAAGTCTGAAGTATATTTTCACCCAACCGGATTTGAATCTCAGGCAGAGACGTTGGGTTGAATTGATCACTGACTTCGACTTAGGAACAACCTACACCCCAGGGAAAGCCAACGTCATGGCTGATGCGCTAAGTCGTAAATCTTATTGTAACAACCTGATGTTACAACAAAGTCAACCGCTTCTCCATGAGGAATTTCGGAAGCTTAACCTTCACATTGTTCCTCAAGGTTTTCTTTCCACCTTGGTGGCAAAACCTACCCTTACGGATCAAATTATCAAAGCACAGAAGGTAGATCCGGGAATCTCCCGCATCAAGAGGAACATTCAGAAAGGAATTGCGGATTGTTTCTCCATTAATGATCAAGGAGTCGTATACTTCGGGAATCGACTAGTAGTTCCCAAAGTGCGCAACCTGAGGCGATTGATCCTTAAGGAAGCTCATGAATCTCCTCTCACCATTCATCCCGGTAGTACTAAAATGTACCAGGACCTACGCCAGAGGTTCTGGTGGACTAGGATGAAGAGAGAAATTGCTCAGTATATTGCAAATTGCGACGTCTGTCGTCGTGTAAAAGCAGAGCACCAACGGCCTGCTGGCACCCTTCAACCCTTAGCTATTCCTGAATGGAAATGGGATAAAATTGGTATGGATTTCATTACCGGTTTTCCCAGGACCAAGAGAGGGAATAATGCTATCTTTGTCGTTGTCGATCGTCTTTCCAAAGTAGCCCATTTCCTACCTGTTCGAGAGAGTATAACCGCTAGTCAGCTGGCAGATTTGTACATCTCCCGAATAGTGTCTCTCCATGGTGTTCCTTTGGAAATTAACTCGGATCGAGGAAGTCTTTTCACCTCTCGATTTTGGGAAAGTTTCCAAAATGCTATGGGAACCCGTCTTTCCTTTAGCACCGCTTTCCACCCTCAGTCGAGCAGTCAAGTGGAACGCGTCAACCAAATTCTAGAAGACATGCTTCGAGCCTCTGTTATCTCATTCGGAATGGACTGGGAGAAGTGCCTTCCATTTGCCGAATTCGCTTACAACAACAGCTATCAATCTAGCTTGGGTAAAGCCCCTTTTGAAGTTCTCTATGGACGACGATGTCGAACACCCCTTAACTGGTCAGAGACCGGGGAAAGACAATTCTTTGGCCCGGATATGATTCAGGAAGCAGAAGAACAAGTTCGTATCGTTCGTGAAAAGTTGAAAACAGCCCAATCCCGTCAAAAGAGTCAATATGACCGAAAACATAAGGCTATGACCTTCGAGGTTGACGAGAAGGCTTATCTTCGGGTCACCCCTCTGAAGGGAACCCATCGTTTCGGTATCAAAGGCAAATTGGCTCCTCGTTACATTGGACCTTTTCGCATTCTTGCCAAACGAGGAGAAGTTGCCTACCAGTTGGAACTACCTCCGCACCTCTCCAGAGTTCACGATGTCTTCCACGTTTCTCAACTCAGGCGTTGCTTCTCGGATCCTATCCGTGAAGTGGACCACGAAACGCTTGATCTTCAAGATGATCTTACATATCGAGAGTACCCCATTCGTATCCTCGATCAAGCCGAACGTACCACCCGGCGTCATAATATCAAATTTCTCAAAGTTCAATGGTCGCACCATTCTGAGGATGAAGCAACCTGGGAAAGGGAGGATCGTCTTCGACTCGAGTATCCCGCCTTCTTCCCGGAGGAACCCAAATCTCGGGACGAGATTCTTTTGAGTGGGGGTGAGTTGTCACACCCTAGCTAGTCATGCATTAGAGTGTTGCATCATGTTTACTCTTTCATCAGAAACTTGAAATGGGGATCTGTGAAACCCTCAGAACCATTTTGAAAATGACCCAAATAAAAAATTTCTCCAAAAGGGTCCAAGAAAATGCTCATGTTGCTCTCTGAAAATATTGGACAGAGATAAAAATCAAACCAATATTTTTAGTGGCTCATGGACATTTATTTTGGGCATTTGGAATTAATGCATAAATATTTGCATTGGAAATATATTAATTATATATATTAATATATGCCCAAATATTATGCCAATTATAAAAGAGCTCTGGAATAATATAAATAGCTCCTGCAAAAATTGGCATAAGTTAAATAAATGATTTAATATATTATTTAAATCAAAACAAATGTCAGAAATTAAAAAAAAGGAAAATATATAACAGGAGGAGCTTACCTGGGCTCCTCCACTGTGCGGCCCAGCCAGCTGGCTGGCCCAGCCAGCAGCCGGCCCAGCCCACCTCCCTCCTCTGTCGTCTTCGTCCCGACAGAGGGAGGGGAGTGTGGCCGGCGCGCGCGCGCGCCACCGCGCCACGCCACCTGCTCGCCTGCTTGCCTGGCCTCCCCTCCTCGCTCGACGCCCTAGACGACGCCACGCCCTCCCCCCTGCTCTCTCTCACTCTCCCCCGGCTCTCCTCTCCTCTCCCTCGCTCTCTCTCTCGCCCGGCCGAACACCACACTCGCCGCCGTTCGCCATAGCCACCGTCTCCGACCACCCCTCGCTCCCCCGACTAGCTCAGGAGCTCCGCCTCGACTCCCTCTTCCTCCCCACCGCTCCACAGCTCCCCGGAAGCCCTGCATCGCCGCCACGTCGCCGTTCCTCTCTTCGGGCTCCGACCACCGTCGCCGTCGATTCGCCGTCTCCAGCGCGTCCCCGAGCCCATTTCGACGCCCACTGCAACCGCGGTGAGCTACGCCACCGTTTCCCCCTCTCCTTCCCCTCGTTCCCTCACCGTAGCCACCTCCCCACCACGGCCGAACCTCCGCCGTCGCCGAGCTCGCCGTCGACGCAGCTCCGGTGACCATTTGGTCACCCCGGCGAGTCCAACGAGTTCGCAAGACCCCGTAGAGCATCCCTAGCGCCTCGCTTTGCTCGACTTCGAGCTCCAGCACCGTTCCCGTGCACGACCGAACCCCGGCGGCCGCAGCCGAGCTCGCCGCCGTCGACTCCGGCCACCCCGACCCCAACGGGCCCCGCCAAGAGCTGCGGGTTGGCCTCAGCTCCACTCCGGTGGTCTCCGCGGCCCCTCTGGTGGCCGAAATGACCAAAACCACTTCCGCCGCCGCGTCGGGCTCGCCGGCGACTAAACGCCGGCAGCCGACATTAACTTTGACCACGGGTGGGCCCTGGTTGACTCCCCTGAGTCAATGACAGGTGGGGCCCAGCCCTGTTAATTAAATAGGATTAGTTTTAATTAAGTTTTAATTAAAATAATCACCCTGACATGCGGGACCCACTGTCAGGTTTGACCCAGACCTGTTCCGTTGACCTGCTGACGTCACACTGACGTCAGGCTGACGCAGTAATTGATTTTCTGGATTTAAATTAAATCAGGAAATTCCAGAATATTATTTAAACTTCAAAAATTCATAACTTTTATTCTGTAACTCCAAATTGGACAAATTATATATGAAAAATGATCAGAAAAATCCAATCTATCCATCTGTACTATTTTCATGCATGATCAAACAAGTTAAATTGATGTTTTAAGCAGAACAAGAAAAGGCACTTAAAAAGGCCATATTTGAATTTGGAATTTGAATCTTTGATTCAAATTTGTTCAAACCCTTCTGGCTTTAGTTGCATTAGCCCAATACACTCATATTGCCATGTTTCATGCATGCATCATATTGTTGCACATTGTTTGGTGATGCTTGTGTATCGATGCCCTTTGCGACAGGTTCTGTCCCCGAGGAGTACCGTGATTACCCTAACGAAGAACCGTATCCGTGCATCGAACCATCAGGCAAGCAACCAACCGTTTGATCATATCGATACAATCCCATGTTCTCGCTCCTGCTCTCTTTTACTGCATTAAGACAACGCGATTCAAACTGCTGTGTGCTACGGTAGTTGAACCCATTTCCTCTGCATGACCTGTCATTGCCACAGTAACTAGATGAAACCCACTAGCATGAGTAGGAGTTGATTGAGCCATATGTATGTGTTGTTCCTACCTTGCTATGCCTGCTATGCTTAGAGTCGTGTCAGGTCTGGTTCATCGGGGGGATGGGCTGGAGTGAAATGATTACGTCAGTAATGAGAGTGGTGTGGTGAACACGATTTGGTAAAGGTATCGATGAGAGGCCATGTAGGAGTACATGGTGGGTTGTTTCATTGAAGCCGACCTTAAGCACTGAGATCTGTATGTGTGATTTAAGAATCAGCTACTACCATGCATTGGGCCCGAAACCAATGGACCCTCTCGGCTTCTTATTCACCCTAGTTCTCCGTCCAGGAGTTGCAAGTAGTTTCTGGTGTTTGTAGCCTACTGGAGGCCGTGGACAGCGCTGACCGTAGGGGTGGGCTGTGATGCGGTAGGTACGTGGCCGGGTGTACCGAATACCCATTAGGTATCTCGGGAACCCTGTTCACATCGTTCGGGGCCGTATGGGAAACCTCGGCCGGACTCCCTGCGGATGGAACCTGGATAGGCGATAAACCTGGACTGGAGGCTTAGGGGATTAGGTAGGTCGTGGCCGACACCCACGTTGGGCTTCCGCTTGAAGGTTGCCGAGTACATGTCGTGTAAACGACGGTAAGTGGTGAGAGCGTGTATGAAGAAGTACCCCCTGCAGGGTTAACATGATCTATTCGAATAGCCGCGTCCGCGGTAAAGGACTACTTGGTTGCCTATACAGTTCATAGACAAGTAAATGGAAACTACTAAAAGCCTCAAGATAAGTGTGAGTGCCGAGGATGGCTCTTCCGTAGGAAGACGGAGGTGGATCCTCGGTAGTGTATTGAAGTGGTGAGTAGTGGACTCGTGTGCGCAAAACCATTTCAAGTTGGAGTATCGTAGGATAGACTAGCCAAGAGTCAAAGCTGGCTTGCTGCAATAACTCCACCAACCCTTCTTGACACTATGCATGTATGTAGGATCTGATGTAAGTCTTGCTGAGTACCTTTGTACTCATGTTGCTATAATCTACATTTTTACAGAAGACGCTGCAACCCCTTCTGATGGGTTCTATGTAGACGTTGACATCAACGAGTAGGCTAAAGACCCAGGTGGTGACCCTGAACTTGTGAAGGACCACGTAGTATAGCTAGGCTTTCCAAGCCTCTTTTATTTTACTAGTTGTCTGTACCCAGACAAGTTATTTCCGCTGCTGGCTTGTATGACTGTATGACTTGTATGTTGGGTCGTGAGACCCGTACCTTTGTGTATGTTATGTATGGCTCACTGAGCCTTAAATAAAGTACTTGTGTCATAGAGTCTTGTTGTGATGCTTCGTTGTATTTGCACATATCGAGCATATTGCGTGTATGATTGAAATGCTTGGTATGTGTGGGATCTGACTATCTAGTTGTTTATCTTTAGTAGCCTCTCTTACCGGGAAATGTCTCCTAGTGTTACCGCTGAGCCATGGTAGCTTGCTACTGCTCTGGAACACTTAGGCTGGCCGGCATGTGTCCTTCTTCGTTCCTGTGTCTGTCCCTTCGGGGAAATGTCACGCTTTGAGTACCGGAGTCCTGTTAGCCCGCTACAGCCCGGTTTACCGGAGTCCTGCTAGCCCAGTGCTACAGCCCGGACCCACTTGCTGATGACCGACACGTTCGAAGCTGGGTCATGGATGCCTGTCCCTGTAAGTCTGTGCCACTTTGGGTTTACGACTAGTCATGTCAGCCCGGGCTCTTTATCACATGGATGCTAGCGACACTATCATATACGTGAGCCAAAAGGCGCAAACGGTCCCGGGAGAAGGTAAGACGACACCCGTGGGGATACCGTGCGTGAGGCCGCAAAGTGATATGAGGTGTTACCTGCTAGATCGATGTGACATCGAGTCGGGGTCCTGACAAACCATTATTCTCTCATTTAAATGAATAACCGCCTCACATCAAACAAGATCCAGATATACTGTTCATACTCAACCCTGGCACCAAATAACAATTATTTAGGTCTAATACTAATCCCGAAGGTAGATGTAGAGGTAGCGTGCTGACGGCGATCACATCGACTTTGGAACCATTTCCCACGCACATCGTCACCTCGTCCTTAGCCAATCTTCGCTTAATCCGTAGCCCCTCTTTCGAGTTGCAAATGTTAGCAACTGAACCAATATCAAATACCCATGCACTACTATGAGCATTAATAAGGTACGCATCAATAACATGTATATCAAATATACCTTTCACTTTGCCATCCTTCTTCTCCGCCAAATACTTGGGGCAGCTCCGCTTCCAGTGACCAGTTCCTTTCTAGTAGAAGCACTCAGTCTCAGGCTTAGGTCCAAATTTGGGTTTCTTCACTTGAGCAACAACTGGCTTGCTGTTGTTCTTGAAGTTCCCCTTCTTTCCTTTACCCTTTTTTCTTGAAACTGGTGGTCTTGTTGACCATCAACACTTGATGCTCCTTCTTGATTTCTACCTCCGCAGCCTTTAGCATTGCGAAGAGCTCGGGAATTGTCTTACCCATCCCTTGCATATTATAGTTCATCACGAAGCTCTTGTAGCTTGGTGGTAGTGATTGAAGAACTCTGTCAATGACACTATCATCAGGAAGATTAACTCCCAGTGGATTCAAGTGGTTGTGGTACCCAGATATTCTGAGTATATGTTCACTGACAGAACTATTCTCCCCTATCTTGCAGCTGTAGAACTTATTGGAGACTTCATATCTCTCAATCCGGGCATTTTCTTGAAATATTAACTTCAACTCCTGGAACATCTCATATGCTCCATGACGTTCAAAACATCGTTGAAGTCCCGATTCTAAGCTGTAAAGCATGGCACACTGAACTATCGAGTAGTCATCAGCTTTGCTCTGCCAGGTGTTCATAACATCTGGCGTTGCTCCTGTAGCGGGTTTGTCACCTAGCGGTACTTCCAGGACGTAATTCTTCTATGCAGCAATGAGGATAATCCTCAAGTTACGGACCCAGTCCGTGTAATTGCTACCACCATCTTTCAACTTAGCTTTCTCTAGGAACACATTAAAATTCAATGGAACAACAACACGGGCCATATATCTACAACAACATAGACATGCAAAATACTATCAGGTACTAAGTTCATGATAAATTAAAGTTCAATTAATCAAATTACTTAAGAACTCCCACTTAGATAGACATCTCTCTAATCATCTAAGTGATCACGTGATCCATATCAACTAAACCATGTCCGACCATCACGTGACATGGAGTAGTTTTCAATGGTGAACATCACTATGTTGATCATATCTACTATATGATTCATGCTCGATCTTTCGATCTCCAATGTTTCGAGGCCATATCTGCATATGCTAGGCTCGTCAAGTTTAACCTGAGTATTCTGCGTGTGCAAAACTGGCTTGCACCCGTTGTATGTGAACGTAGAGCTTATCACACCCGATTATCACGTGGTGTCTCGGCACGACGAACTGTAGCAATGGTGCATACTCAGGGAGAACACTTATACCTTGAAATTTAGTGAGAGATCATCTTATAATGCTACCGCCGAACTAGGCAAAATAAGATGCATAAAGGATAAACATCACATGCAGTCAATATAAGTGATATGATATGGCCATCATCATCTCATGCCTTTGATCTCCATCTCCAAAGCACCGTCATGATCACCATCGTCACCGGCTTGACACATTGATCTCTATGGAAGCATCATTGTCGTCTCGCCAACTATTGCCTCTACGACTATCGCTACCGCTTAGTGATAAAGTAAAGCAATTACATGGCGATTGCATTTCATACAATAAAGCGACAACCATATGGCTCCGGCCAGTTGTCGATAACTGTGTTACAAAACATGATCATCTCATACAATAAAATTTAGCATCATGTCTTGACCATATCACATCACAACATGCCCTACAAAAACAAGTTAGATATCCTCTACTTTGTTGTTGCAAGTTTTACGTGGCTGCTGATGAAGCTATGTACCTAGGATAGGGGCATGGACCTGTCCTAAGTACCCTACCCAAGGACATCCCTAGAAGAAGTCACCTTTCAATCGACTTGGAGGTATCCCACTCAACAGATTCAAGACACTCGACCACGTAGCAATCACTCGACCAAATTCCAACCACTCGACTGCCAGGAGATCTAAAGTCACCCTGCACGCAAACGGTCGATCATTAAGTAGCTTTTATGGTCATCCTAGCACTTTATTAGGGGCGTTACCAGTAACCCCCAGTCTTAATGTACTTTAAACCTTGCATTACTGAGGGCTGGAGGGGCCTGGCAAACTCTATATAAGCCACCCCCCTCCTTAGTATCAAGGGTTGGCACCCCCGTTATTCATACACACATAATTCAGTCGACCGCCTCCGGGCACCGAGACGTAGGGTTGTTACTTCCTCCGAGAAGGGCCTGAACTCGTAATCCTCGTGTGCTTACAACTCCTCCATAGCTAAGATCTAGCCTCTCCATACATACCCCCCTACATCACTGTCAGAGTTAGAACCACGACAGTTGGTGCCCACCGTGGGGCTAGGAGTCTTAGCGCCTAGTTTGAGAAGTTGCGATTTTTTCCGATATCCTTGATCATGGTTTCGGGCGGAGCTTTGGTGGAGGGCCGCGAGATCCGTCTCGGGGCGCTCACGTTCATCGCCGACGACTCCGCTTGGCTTCAGGAGGCTCCACTCGACGTCGACGCGCTCCCCGTCCGCGGGGTGACGCACTTTCGCGCATGCGTCCGTGGTGTCCTCCTACGGTAGCCGTCGACCCAGTATCGGTCGGCTCCCGTGGCATCTCCCCGCCCTGTTTCTCGCCGGCGCAAGCGCTCCGGTCGGTCGAGGCTTCAGAGGTGGGTGAGGCATGCGGTGGCCCGCCAGTCGGCCACCCCACAAGTCGAGGCAATTGAGCCCGACGAATCCCTCTACGGCTTGTTCGACCTGTCGACTGGCTCCGCAGAGACCGCATCCGAATGCGACAGCAGTGACCCAGCTGCAGAGGTTCTGGTGATCGATGGGCCACACAGTCCTCCCGGTTTCCCCCGCACTGACGGAGGCGCGGATGGGGGCGACCCATCGCGTCCTCACGAGGAGTATCTCCCCGAGCCTCTCACGTCGTTGCAGCGGGAGGAACTTCGCCGCCGGAACATGGATGCACTCCACACTCCTATCGTTGGAGAAACCCCCGAGGCCCGAGCCTTGGAGGACGCATGCTTGGCTAACTTGGCCGAGCGCACTCGACTGGAGAATCTCCAGTGAATACTCGATGGGCGAGCGCGTCGACGGGCTCCAGAATCCAGTCGACGTTAATTCTTTCCGCCCCCGCAGGTATATCGTACTCCGATTCAGAATTTGGCGGTTGTGGCCCGTATAGCAGAGTCGATTCAGCCCTCCCAGTCAGAGGCTGGCAGAGGCTTGTTGCAAATCAGAGCGTTGCTCCGGGCAGCGGGAGACCAGAATTCCGCTGTTTCTCAGTCGCGGAATAGGATCCACAGTCGATCCGTTGCAGCGCATACAGTCCAGTCGGCTCACAGCCCAAGATAGCCTCCGAGGCGTGAGGGATGTGGAGACCGGCGTGATCAGTATAGAAGGAATGAGCAGTATGATCACCGATTCGATCGTGATGATCGACGTCGAGTGCCAACCCCTCCCCCGAGGAGTGGATCATATGTGCCTCGACAGCAGGTGGACAGACGCCCTCATAGTGTTGGGCAGAGAATTCCAGTCGACCCCAGGGAACCAGGCTTTGATGCGAGATCCATTCTCGTTCAAGGTTTGGTCGACAGGAATAGAGCTCACCGAGAAGGCCACGACAGAGATGCGCCTACCAGTAGCAGAGTACATATTTCAGGGCCGGAGTGTTTCAGTCGAGCCATCAGAGCCGCTGTAATCCCTCCCAACTTCAGGTTGGCGATTGGAGTTAGTAAGTTCACCGGTGAGTCCAAGCCCGATACTTGGCTCAAAGATTACCGAGTGGCTGTCCAGATTGGCGGTGGGAACGATGAGGTAGCCATGAAGCACCTGCCTCTCATGTTAGAAGGCTCGGCCAGAGCGTGGCTGAATTAGTTAGCACCCAGCAGCATTTACACTTGGGAGGATCTCTCTCGAGTGTTTGTCACCACATTTGAAGGAACATGCAAGCGACCTGCAGGCCTTACGGAATTGCGGTCTTGCATGCAGAAACCGAATGAAACTCTGAGGGATTACATCCAGAGGTGGATCACATTGCATCACACAGTTGAAAATGTACCAGATCATCAAGCAGTTTGTGCCTTTAAAGAAGGCGTTAAGTACAGAGAATTGAATCTGAAGTTCGGTCGAACCGGAGAGATGTCTCTGAATCGGATGATGGAGATTGCCACCAAATACGCTAATGGTGAAGATGAGGATCGACTCCGGAGTGGCAAGCATAAAGCAGTCGCCCAGGAAACCGGAGGAAATTCTAGTCGGAAACAGAAGCGGAAAGTCGAGCCAGCCGCTCCTGGGGAGGCCCTGGCCGTAACCCAGGGAAAACCCAAAGGACCTTGGAACCCCAAGAAAGTTAAAGACCAAGATGGAAATGATGTTTTGGATCTACCGTGTCACATCCACACCAAGAAAGATGAAGAGGGTAAACTCATTTACCCAAAGCATACCACTCGACAGTGTCGGCTTCTGATCCAGCAGTTTCAGGGCAAGCAGTCCAAAGATAAGGAAAAGGAGTCGGAAAAAGTTGAGGACAAGGAAGATAGTGACGATGGGTACCCCTAGGTCAACTCCACCCTGATGATTTTTGCTGATGTTGAGAGCAAAAGTCGACTGAAGGTTATTAACCGTGAGGTAAATATGGTTGCTCCGTCAACACCCAATTTCTGAAGTGGTCCCAGACTGCCATCACATTCGACCAGTCTGATCACCCTACGCACATTGCCACCCCTGGGAGGCAAGCTCTGGTGGTCGACCCAGTTGTCGAAGGCACTCGACTGACCAAAGCCCTGATGGATGGAGGCAGCGGTTTGAACATACTGTATGCAGAAACATTGAAAGGGATGGGCATTCCGATGTCCAGGCTCAGCACCAGTAACATGAGTTTCCATGGAGTCATTCCTGGGAAGAAAGCCGAGTCACTCAGCCAAATTGCTATTGATGTGGTTTTCGGTGATTCCAAGAATTACCGCAAGGAAAAGTTGACATTCGAAGTTGTGGATTTCCAAAGTTCTTATCACGCTATTTTGGGCAGGCCAGCTTATGCACGCTTCATGGCTCGACCATGTTATGTGTATCTCAAATTGAAGATGCCTGGTCCCAAAGGTGTGATCACTGTTACAGGCAATCGGAAGAAAGCAGAAGAGTGTTTCCAGAAAGGCTCAAAGATTGCTGACGCTCAGATGGCGGTGGTCGAGCTGCAAGAGTATCAGAAGACTACAGATTCGAGTGAGTTGCTACGAGCTAAGAAGCCTGCTTCAGAATCAACTTTTCAGTCGTCCGGTGAAACGAAGGCAGTTCACATTCACCCGACCGATCCAAACGCTGCTCCGACTCACATCTCAACGACGGTCGACTCCAAATAGGAAGAAGCGCTCATCCAGTTCCTCCATGAGAACTGGGACATCTTCGCATGGAAGCCTGCTGACATGCCTGGAGTTCCCAGGGGGCTGGTTGAGCACCGTCTACGAGTCGACCCAAAATTTAAACCTGTGAAAGAACATCTTTGACGGTCCGCTGTCCAGAAGAGGAAGGCCATTGGTGAGGAGGTGGCTCGGCTCTTAGCAGCGGAGTTCATCCGAGAAATTTACCACTCCGAGTGGCTCGCCAATGTTGTCATGGTCCCCAAGAAGGACAAGTCACTTCGCATGTGCATTGATTTCAAGCATATTAATCGGGCCTGCCCAAAAGATCATTTTCCTCTCCCCCGCATCGACCAGATCATCGACTCGACTGTGGGATGTGAGCGTTTGTCTTTCCTAGACGCCTATTCCGGGTACCATCAGATCCGTCTGTATGGGCCCGACGAGATCAAAACAGCTTTCATCACTCCATTCAGGTGCTTCTGTTATGTCACCATGCCGTTCGGCCTCAAGAATGCCGGAGCCACGTTCATGAGGATGATTCCGAAGTGTTTGCTCACTCAAATCAGTCGGAATGTGGAGGCATACATGGATGATATTATGGTCAAGTCACGGAAGGGTTCCGACCTGCTGACTGACCTTGCTGAAACCTTTGCCAACCTCAGGAGGTATCATATCAAGCTCAATCCGTCAAAGTGCACGTTCGGAGTTCCAGGTGGGAAGTTACTCGGTTTTCTCATTTCCGAATGGGGAATCGATGCCAATCCTGAAAAAATTGGTGCTATACTCCGGATGAAACGTCCTGTGCGTGTGCATGACGTCCAGAAGCTTACAGGATGCTTGTCCGCTTTAAGTCGATTCATCTCTCGCCTCGGTGAAAAGGCATTGCCTCTTTACCGACTGATGAAGAAGTCCGACAAGTTCGAGTGGACTCCAGAAGCTGATGCAGTGTTTACAGAGCTCAAAGCTCTGCTCTCCACCCAGCCGGTGCTTGCTGCCCCAATCAGCAAGGAGCCTTTGCTGATTTACATTGCAGCCACAGGACAAGTTGTCAGTACAGTACTTACGGTCGAGCGGGAAGAAGAAGGAAAGGCCTTCAAAGTTCAGCGCCCAGTATATTATGTTTCTGAAGTTTTGACTCCTTCAAAGCAAAGATATCCTCATTACCAGAAGCTTGTATATGGGATTTATATGACCACGAAGAAGGTTGCACATTACTTCTCTGATCATTCCATTACAGTCGTCAGCGACGCTCCACTATCAGAGATTTTGCACAACAGAGATGCAACTGGTCGAGTGGCCAAATGGGCGATTGAACTTCTTCCCCTAGATATCAAGTTTGAGGCAAAGAAAGCTATCAAGTCCCAAGCAATTGCAGATTTCGTCGCCGAGTGGATCGAACAGCAACTTCCGACTCAAGTTCACTCGGATCACTGGACCATGTTCTTCGATGGATCCAAGATGCTGAATGGTTCCGGTGCTAGGGTAGTATTGGTTTCCCCCCGAGGAGATAAGCTCAGATATGTTCTCCAGATTCACTTCGATTCCTCCAATAACGAAGCAGAATATGAAGCACTTTTGTATGGGTTGCGCATGGCCATTTCACTCGGCGTCCGTCGCCTCATGGTCTATGGCGACTCAGATTTGGTGGTTAATCAGGTGATGAAAGAATGGGACGTCAGAAGTCCAGCTATGACTGGTTATTGCAATGCAGTGAGAAAGTTAGAGAAGAAATTCGAGGGGTTAGAGCTTCATCACATCCCCCGACTGAAAAATCAAGCGGCTGATGATTTGGCAAAGATAGGCTCCAAGAGAGAAGCCATCCCCAGCAATGTGTTTTTGGAACACATCCACTTGCCATCAGTCCAAGAAGATCCTTTTACAGATGAAGCCCCGCAGCCAAAGAGTGCCACAGATCCGATTGAAGTTGAAATTCCGGCAGTGGTCGACCTAATCATGGAAGTTTTGGCAATCACCCCTGACTGGACGATACCGTACATCGCGTATATCCCGAGAAAGGAACTCCCGGAGGACGAAGAAGAGACTCGACAGATCGTCCGTCGATCCAAGGCCTTTACAGTCATAAAGGGACAGTTGTATAGAGAAAGCGCGACTGGAGTCGGTCAGAAGTGTATAACACCAGAAGAAGGTCAGATAATCCTTGATGATATCCACTCGGGGACCTGTGGTCATCATGCGTCCTCTCGGACCATTGTGGCTAAAGCATACCGAGCGAGATTTTACTGGCCAAGAGCGAATGAAATGGCAAAAGAGATAGTCGACAAGTGTGAAGGGTGCCAGTTCTACTCCAACATGTCGCACAAGCCTGCATCATCCCTGAAGACCATTCCACTCGTCTGGCCCTTCGCTGTTTGGGGACTGGACATGGTTGGCCCATTGAGAACAGGCAGGAGCGGTTTCACACATGTGCTTGTGGCAGTTGACAAGTTTACCAAATGGATTGAAGAATCTTGATGCTTGCACTGCTATCAGTTTTGTCAGAGAGTTAACATTCAGATATGGAGTCCCGCATAGCATCATCACCTACAATGGGTCAAACTTTGATTCAGACAAGTTCAGAGCTTTTTGCGCCTCTCAAGGCACACGAATCGACTATGCATCGGTCGCCCACCCCTAGTCGAATGGACAAGCAGAAAGGGCAAATGGTCTGATTCTCAAAGGACTAAAGCCTCGACTGATGCATGATCTCAAGAACGCAGCAGGCGCTTGGGTCGACGAGCTTCCGTCGGTTTTGTGGGGATTGAGGACTACCCCGAATCGGTCGACTGGAAGAACTCCGTTCTTTCTGGTTTACGGAGCGGAAGCAGTCCTGCCGAGTGATCTACTTCACAATGCACCCCGAGTCGAGCTTTATACCGAAGATGAAGCATAACAAGCCCGGCAAGACGCAGTCGACCTCCTGGAAGAAGAAAGAGAAATGGCTATGATCCGATCAACCATTTATCAGCAAGACTTGCATCGATTCCATGCCAGAAATGTGAAGAGTCGAGCCTTCCAAGAGGGAGATTTGGTCCTCCGAGTGGATCAACAGAAACCACACAAGCTCGCTCCTACTTGGGAAGGTCCCCTCATCGTCACCAGAGTCCTCCACAATGGAGTGTATCACCTTTACAATGTCGATCGCCAGATCGATGAGCCACGAGCTTGGAATGCAGAACTGCTCCGCCCCTTTCACACTTGAATTCTCACTCGGATGAGATGTAATAAGAAAAACTTTTGTAGTCTATTTATCAAAGACAAGAGTGTTACAAATTTTCCTATAATTGTTGTTGCTTTTGTTTGCGTGTGAAATCCCCCAGTGGGTGGCTTAGCTGCGAATCCGTTTCGCCTAAGTTTGTAAAAAAAATCCTACCGAGTGGCGAGCCAGACTCCCACTCGGAAGCTTAGCTGCAGCTCAGTGCTCGCCTAAGTGTTTAAAAATCCTACCAAGTGGTGAGCCAGACTCCCACTCGGAGGCTTAGCTGCAGCCCAGTGCTCGCCTAAGTGTTTAAAAACCCTACCGAGTGGTGAGCCAGACTCCCACTCAGAGGCTTAGCTGTAGCCCAGTGCTCGCCTAAGTGTTTAAAAACCCTACCGAGTGGTGAGCCAGACTCCCACTCGGAGGCTTAGCTGCAGCCCAGTGCTTGCCTAAGTGTTTAAAAATCCTACCGAGTGGTGAGCCAAACTCCCACTCGGAGGCTTAGCTGCAGCCCAGTGCTCGCCTAAGTGTTTAAA
>NC_041388.1:346994897-347003086 GCF_002162155.2 Triticum dicoccoides | reverse complement strand
GCAGACCTCCCACTCGGGGGCTTAGCTGCAGTCCAGTACTCGTCTAAGTTTGAAAAAATCCTACCGAGTGGATAGCAGACCTCCCACTCGGGGGCTTAGCTGCAGTTCAGTACTCGCCTAAGTTTGAAAAAATCCTACCGAGTGGATAGCAGACCTCCCACTCGGGGGCTTAGCTGCAGTCCAGTACTCGCCTAAGTTTGAAAAAATCCTACCGAGTGGAGAGCAGACCTCCCACTCGGGGGCTTAACTGCAATCCAGTACTCGCCTAAGTTTTTAAAATCCTACCGAGTGGAGAGTAGACCTTCCACTCGGAGGCTTAGCTGCAGCCCAGTGCTCGCCTAAGTACGGAACACATCCCAATCCGCAAGGACGACGAGGTGCAAATCGACTGCTACCTTCTCCTTCAGAGTTGCACCACAAATACAAAGTTATTTCGAGTGAAGAACAAGTTCCACTCGACAGATAATTCATGAGGATATTCAACGATAAATCAAGTTCAGATAAGATCCAAAGGTTCTAGACCGCAGATCAAAGTACTCGAGCCTCCAGCTTGACAGAGTTTAACGATTACAAAATCCACTCGACATTCCGAGGCAAATTTAAAGTGAAGCATAAAAGTTTGTATTCCTCATGCGGAGGACTGGAAGGGGCGACGAACTCATCCAAGTCGATCCCGTCTGCAATGCGAGTGGCAGCAGCAATGAAAGTCTCCATGAAGTCTTGAAAGTTGTGCTTCCTGGTATTGGCAACTTGGATGGCGGCCAACTTTTCTTCTCGCGCCTCCTTGCAGTGGACGCGGACCAGAGACAGAGCAACGTCAGCGCCACATCTAGCAGAAGATTTCTTCCATTCCGCCACTCGACCTGGGACTTCATTCAGTCGAGTCATCAGGGACTCGAGGTCATTCTGAAGCGTCATCCTAGGCGAGAGCGACGTGTCGATCCGTGACATCGCAATCTTCAACCGAGCAAGATAGTCAACAACGCCGGCAACATGAGATTCCAGTCGGAGCACGTTCATAGCAGCCTCGTCCTTCACTGGAGAATTGATGGGGTCCAAGTCTGTCTCCACTCGACTGGTCTCCTCTTCGAAGTTCTGGCAGAATTCTGTAAACACAATTCAAGGATAAGTCAGTGGCTCTACGCAGATTTGGTAACTGCAAGTCAGTCGGGCCGGAGTAATTACCCTCGAGCATGACGAACAGCTTCTTGGCGAGTCCATCGAGATAAGCCTCCAGATTGTTCCTCTTCCCCGCCAGTTCACTTGCCTTGTCATTCAGAGCTATATTGCCATTCTTCAGACGGCTGGCCTCTCGATTAGCCGCGTCGAGAGCAGTTTTCAACCTGGAGTTTTCCTTTTCAAGATTACCGACTGAAGCCAGTTTTTCTTCAGCAAGCTTCGTTTTGTTCAGGGCCTCCTTCTGCGCTTCGGCAAGGTCTTGATCCTTCTTCTTCAGAGCCTCCTCCATTTTGTCTGCGAAACAGCAAGTGAGATCAACATCGAGGACGGCCAGAAAGAAAGGACAGTCGACAAAAGCTCACCAGCCATACCATTTGCTTCGTCCCTCGCCTTCTGCAAGTTCTCCTGAGCAAGCTTCAAGTCAAGGTTCAGCTGGATCTGTTTGTTCTCCAACTTAGTGTAGCGAGCCACAAGTTCGCAGGATTTCTGCAAAAAATCAGTTGACAGACATCCAAGATAAGTTGCTTCCGAGTAACCAAGAGACAATGATGCCGTTTCAAAGACTACAGCCGAATCAAAAACATTCGACAGTAGTCTCGAGGACTACACCAAGTGGGTGCACTCAGCGTGCCCCCACTGGTTCGACCAAAAAAAATCGACTGCCCGCAGCCGATCGTGTACAGTTCCATTCGACATGGCCTGACCAGACCGAGTGAAGAAGTTCAGCTAAAGCAACACAATATAAAGACTACAGTCGACTGCCAGCAGTCCACTGTAGTCTCGGGGACTACACCCAATGGGTGCACTTAGCATGCCCCCACTCGTCAAAAAGATTAATAGACACACCCAGTGGGTGTACAGATATAAAGATCTTCGGAAAAGAGATTCTTCAAATAGCATATCCTAACAGAACAAGCGGTGAATCGACTGACCTGGACGTTGCTCTGAAGAGCTCAGCTCGCGTCATAAGCTGCTTGGCTGGCTTCCCGAACCACCTTCACTTGATCCATCATGATCCCCGCTTGGCGTATAGCCTCTTTAGCAGCACCCACTTGGTCCTCAGGGACGCGGTGTGTGGCAAAAAGCGAAGGCGGATTTGCAGTCGACGTCGAAGGCCGGACACTCATCAGAGGTTCAGCGAAGGTCACAGAAACCCGAGTGGTATCACCACCCTCCCGGACTGCGGCCTCAGGCGCCGGAGTAGTTTGTGGGGTCTTGCTAGCCGGCGCCCTCCTGTTCCTTCGTGCCATTAGCGGCACTTTGTCGTCATCATCAGGGAGGTCAATGACATGAGGAGGAGCTACAAGAAAAATCCAATCGACCGGAATTATAAGAAATCGTCAGTCGACTAAAAGCAGAGCATCAGTAATCGTACCGGGGTTGGAGGTAACAGCGTCTTCCATCTCTTGATCATCATCCTTGGCGGAGATCTCCGAGGTGGCAGCACTGCAAATTTCAAAAGTCAGTCAGCTTATTCAATGAGTCGACCAAGAGTCTGTCACGTTCGACAAAGGAAAACAAATTCTACTATTACCCAGAAATGGTGGGGACAGTCATCTTCATCTTGGGCAGAGACTTGGGCGGCTTGGACGGCGTCGCGCGTGGGTGCTTGGGAGCTTTTTCTGTCGGCGCTGGAGATGAGGTCCGAGGGCGCTTCGACGACTGCCCAACAGGGACAGTCGCCTTACCACGTTCCTGCGCAGGGTCGTGTGTAAGCTTGGATCACCGTTCCGAACGGGGAGGTTCAACTTCTTCCTCCTCCTCTTCACTGGAGTCGTCGTCGTCATCCCCCTCTCCTTCGCCGTCAGATTCCCACTCTTCTCCCTCGTCTCCACTTTCGCCTCCACTCGCCTCTCCTTCCTCGGCCTGCTCCTGTGCTCCATTGGGTGTCGAGTACATCTCAGTAGTGGCCTAGAGGACAACAAACGAGACAAAAGTCAATCGACTGATCCAAAAAGAACAAATAAAGAAAGCAAGATCATAGTCGGAAACGCAAGGTCAGACCTTGTCCACTTCATATGTTTGGTCGAGTGGAGGAATCCTCCTGGCTCCTCGGGGGTTGTCCTTGTTCCCTGTGATACTCGACAGCCACCCTTCCAACATCTTGTCAGTGACCTCCTCTGGGTGAATCCGAGTGGTGTCTTCGAGACCCGAGTACAGCCACATCGGGTGGTCACGAGCCTGAAGCGGTTGGATGCGCCTCCGAAGGAAGACTTCCAACAAGTCCATGCCAGTCACACCCTCGTGGACAAGCTGAACCACTCGACCGACCAGCACCTTGACTTGTGCCTTTTCCTCCGGCGTCACTTTTAGAGAGGTAGGTTTTTGTGCTCGATTCAGAGAAAAAGGGGGAAGCCCAGTCGACTGCCATCCATGGACTGACTCGGGAAAAGTGATAGACGGAAAGGAACTTTTTCCCCTCATCTGGATCGCCAGACCCCCGCACAGCTGGATCACCTGCGTCCGTTCGTCACTCGACTTGGCCTTCTTGACCGACTGAGAGCGGCAAGTGAAGATGTGCTTGAAGAGTCCCCAATGGGGGCGGCAACCCAAGAAGTTTTCACACAAGGAAACGAAAGCAGCAAGATACACAATAGAATTGGGAGTAAAGTGATGGAGCTGTGCACCGAAGAAGTTCAAGAAGCTCCGGAAAAAAGGATGAGGAGGCAGAGAGAATCCACGATCAATATGGGTGGCGAGGAGGACGCACTCACCATCAAGAGGCTGGGGTTCGATTTCTTTCCCCGGGAGGCACGCAGATTCGTGGGGAATGAATCCCCCCTCGAACAGATCATCGAGATCATCCTTCCGACTCACCGACGGCATCTAGTCGCCCTGGATCCAATCCTTCGGCAGAGCAGTCCTCGAGGAAGATCCGCCCCGAGCGGACTTCTTCCCCTTCCCCTGCACCGCCGCCTTCTTCGCGCGCTCCAGAGCCGACGTCTTCTCCTTCACCATCATCGTCGGCGAAGCTCGAACAGACCTACAGCACCAAGGTGGGAGCGGAGGTGGCAGAGGATCTTGTGAAGGAAGGGGGAAAAGTGAAGGCGCACTGTTCGGGGGTCCCGAGCCGGCAGCTTATAAGAGGTCGCTTCCGAGTGGCTGACTGGTAGGCCCAGGCAATCCCGTCAAATCCCGCAACGGGCGCGCGCGGTACGTGGCGAAAAAGATGGCGCGGGGATCGAGGAGCTTCCGTCCTATCCCATCTGATTACTGCGTCCGCCCCTGCCTCGCGCACTTCCCGAAATTCAAATCCCGCGAAATCCGCGGGCCGCGGAACAACTCCTCAAACAGAAGATCCCTTTCACACCATCACTCGGAACTTCACAAGTAAAGAAATTCACTCGACAAGAGGCCAAGAATGGATCAAGGCGACTGAAAGAAGTTGACGACGTCATCCGTGACAATTGATCCAAAACAAGACATTCATATAACATGAAGAACTAGTCGAAAAGATCCCCAACTACTTCCCCACTCGAACCTCGATCCATTCGGGGGCTAATGATGAAGCTATGTACCTAGGATAGGGGCATGGACCTGTCCTAAGTACCCTACCCAAGGACATCCCTAGAAGAAGTCACCTTTCAATCGACTTGGAGGTATCCCACTCGACAAATTCAAGACACTCGACCACGAAGCAATCACTCGACCAAATTCCAACCACTCGACTGCCAGGAGATCTAAAGTCACCCTGCACGCAAACGGTCGATCATTAAGTAGATTTTATGGTCATCCTAGCACTTTATTAGGGGCGTTACTAGTAACCCCCAGTCTTAATGTACTTTAAACCTTGCATTACTGAGGGCTGGAGGGGCCTGGCGAACTCTATATAAGCCACCCCCCTCCTCAGTATCAAGGGTTGGCACCCCTGTTATTCATACACACATAATTCAGTCGACCGCCTCCGGGCACCGAGACGTAGGGCTATTACTTCCTCCGAGAAGGGCCTGAACTCGTAATCCTTGTGTGCTTACAACTCCTCCATAGCTAAGATCTAGCCTCTCCATACATACCCCCCTACATCACTGTCAGAGTTAGAACCACGACAGCTGCTACGGGTTGAGCAAGAACCATTCTTACCTACGCATCAAAAACCACAACGCGGTATAGTGATTGCTTTTTGATCTTTAGAAAGAACCTTGTTCATTGAATCCGATTCAACTAAAGCTGGAGAAACAGACACCCACTAGCCACCTGTGTGCGAAGCACATCGGTAGAACCAGTCTCGCGTAAGCGTACGCGTAATGTCGGTCTGGGCCGCTTCATCCAACAATGCCACTGAATCAAGAATCAACTAGTGACGGCAAGCAATATGTATATACCCATGCCCACAACACCTTTGTGTTCTACTCGTGCATATAACACTACGCATAAACCTGGCTCGGATGCCACTGTTAGGGAATGCAGTAATTTCAAAAAAATTCCTAAGCACACGCAAGATCATGGTGATGCATAGCAACGAGAGGGAAGAGTGTCATCCATGTACCCTCGTAGACCGTAAACGGAAGCGTTATGACAACGCGGTTGATGTAGCCGCACGTCTTCATGATCAACTGATCCCTAGTACCGAATGTATGACACTTCCACGATCTGCACATGTTCAGCTCGGTGACGTCCCGCAAACTCACGATCCAGTAGAGCTTCGAGGGAGAGTTTCGTCAACGCAACGGCATGATGACAGTGATGATGATGCTACCGGAACAGGGCTTCGCCTAAGCACCGCTACAATATAACCGAGGTGGATTATGGTGGAGGGGGCACCGCACACGGCTAAAAGATCAATGATCAACTTGTGTGTCCATGGGGTGCCCCCCTCCACCGTATATAAAGGAGTGGAGGAGGGGGGGCGGTCCTCTCTATGGCGCGCCCTGGGGGAGCCCTACTCCCTCCGGGAGTAGGATTCCCCCCTTTCCTAGTAGAAGTAGGAGCCCTTCCAAGTAGGAGTAGGAGAGGAAGGAAGGAAAGGGGGGCCGGCCCCCCTCCCAATTCGGATCGGGCTTGGGGGGCGCGCCTCCATCCTTTCCCTTCCCTCTCATCTATTCCACTAAGGCCCAATAAGGCCCATATACTCCCCGGGGGGGTTCCGGTAACCTCCCGGTACTCCGAAAAAATGCCCGAACCACTCGGAACCATTCCGATGTCTAAATATAGGATTCCAATATATTGATCTTTATGTCTTGACCATTTTGAGACTCCTCGTCATGTCCGTGATCAAATCCGGGACTCTGAACTACCTTCGGTACATCAAAACACATAAACTCGTAATACCGATCGTCATCGAACGTTAAGCGTGCAGACCCTACGCATTCGAGAACTATGTAGACATGACCGAGACTCATCTCCAGTCAATAACCAATAGCGGAACCTGGATGCTCATATTGGTTCCTACATATTCTACGAAGATCTCGGTCAAACCGCATAACGGTATACGTTGTTCCCTTTATCATCGGTATGTTACTTGCCCGAGATTCGATCGTCGGTATCAAAAATACCTAGTTCAATCTCGTTATTGGTAAGTCTCTTTACTCGTTCCGTAATGCTACATCCCGTAACTAACTCATTAGCTACATTGCTTGCAAGGCTTATAGTGATGTGCATTACCGAGAGGGTCCAGAGATACCTCTCCGACAATCGGAGTGACAAATCCTAATCTTGATCCATGCCAACTCAACAAACACCATCGGAGACACCTGTAGAGCACCTTTATAATCACCCAGTTACGTTGTGACGTTTGGTAGCACACAAAGTGTTCCTCTGGTATTCGGGAGTTGCATGATCTCATAGTCATAGGAACATGTATAGTTATGGAGAAAGCAATAGCAACAAACTAAACGATCATCATGCTAAGCTAAAAGATGGGTCAAGTCAATCACATCATTCTCTAATGATGTGATCACGTTAATCAAATGACAACTCATGTCTATGGTTAGGAAACATAACCATCATTGATTCAATGAGCTAGTCAAGTAGAGGCAAACTAGTGACACTATGTTTGTCTATGTATTCACACATGTACTAAGTTTCCGGTTAATACAATTCTAGCATGAACAATAAATATTTATCATGATATAAGGTAATATAAATAACAACTTTATTATTGCCTCTAGGGCATATTTCCTTCACTGGGAACTGGTGTTCCATTACCACATCGGTGAAGCATAGGGGGTGCACGACGCCTTTGTATCGGGCGACATCAAGACGTAGTTGGCTCGTGCAAGGTTGTGCCTGTCCCGCCAGGTCTATTGGTGTAACACCCCGGATGTAACTTTCCCTATTTGTACTCCAACTCTTGCCGTTTCCGGCGTTAAGTTAATTTATTTCCTTGGGTTCGGTTCCTTTGTCTCCGTGTGTTGTTGTCATTGTCATGCATCTCATATCATGTCATCATGTGCATTGCATTTGCATACGTGTTCGTCTCATGCATTCGAGCATTTTCCCCGTTGTCCATTTTGCATTCCGGCGCTTCGTTCTCCTCCGGTGGTCATTTCTAGCTTTCTTTCGTGTGTGAGGATTAAACATTTCCGGATTGGACCGAGACTTGCCAAGCGGCCTTGGTTTACTACCGGTAGACCGTCTGTCAAGTTTCATATCATTTGGACCTCGTTTGATACTCCAACGGTTAACCGAGGGACCGAAAAGGCCTCGTGTGTGTTGCAGCCCAACACCCCTCCAATTTGGCCCAAAACCCACCTAACTCTGCTCCATCATCTAGAGTGTTCGATCACGATCGTGTGGCCGAAAATCGCACCTCATTTGGACTCTCCTAGCTCCCTCTATGCCTATATATACCTACCCCATTCCAAATCCCGGGTCTCCTCCTCCTCCCAAACCCTAGATCCAACCCGCCGCGCAGCGCCGGACAAATCCCGGCCGACGGACATGTCTGGACGCCTCCCACCGCCGCCACGTGGCACAGCCTGAGTGGCTGCCGCCTCCCACCGCCGCTAGAGCCCGCTCGGGCCCGTAGCCGGCCCTCCCCGGCCCATCGCCGCGCCGCCCGCGCCCTCCTC
>NC_041388.1:346992167-346994443 GCF_002162155.2 Triticum dicoccoides | reverse complement strand
GCCCGCGCCCGCCGCCGTGCCGCCGCCCTCGTCGCTCCGGCGACCCGCACCAGCCGGAGCCGCCCCGGCAGCCACCTCCCCGACCTCCTCCGGCGATGTCCCGCTCCGGCCGTCTACAGTGCGCGCCGCCGCCTCGGTTCGCGTGTCGGTCAAACCCTAGATCTGAGGGTTGTTTTTTTCTAAGTCCCAGATATTTTCAGTCCATGTGCACATGTTCGTGGCTTCGTAACTTTGCATCCGTAGCCCCGATTCATGCATATAGCATATCAAAATGTTCACCTCAGAGAGTACATCATTTCATTCCATTGCATCATTTTCATTTGAGTTCATCTTGATGCCCGAAATGCTGTTAGAAGAGGGCTACTTGAGTTAATTGTCAGATCTATTACTCCGTTTAGCACTTTTGTCATTTTTGCCATGATTAATGTGTGCATGATATGCCCGCGAGTTCTACATGTGTTTTGTTAAGGGTTTTGTCATTTCTCCAGAGGTGCAACCCATGTATTTTTAGGATGTGTGTGGTGACTTGTGCAAGCTTGCAAAGTGGTGCACATGCTAATTCTGTTTTCAGTGACAGTAATTTCACTAAGTCCTGGAGCTGTTCATCTCATGATGCCATATGTTCGTGTTGTTTCCTAGTGATCCGTGCCTCTTTTGAGGATGATCAGTAAGGATGTTTTGTTAACCTTGTAGTTCTCTATCCATCCATGTCTTTTTTGAAATTATGGAGCACCCTAGCTTGAGTCAATCAAGCTCTACTTTTGCTACTTTGTGAATCTGGGCAGATTGTCAACTTGTTTGCAATTTTGCCGGTGATGTTGTAGTTGATCCATGCATGATATGCCATTGTTCTTGCCATATCTAGATTGCATTTTGTGCCTTCTTGATGGGTGTATGCTTGTCTTGCCATGACTTGCACCGTAGCGAGTGCATCGAGCTCATAAACATTCCTACTTGAGTTATATTTCAGCATGTGCCAGTTTTCACTGTCTGAAAACTGATTATGTTTTTGCTATGTTCATGTGCTTGTAATTGTATTTTCTGATCCCTTTTGGCCCAAGGTCACTAAGGGACTTTTGTTAAGCTCTTTGAGTAGCTCCATGGAATGCTTTACTTTGCCTTGTTCAGATCCTGTAGCTTGTAGTTTTGTTGCTCCAAAGAGGGCTACCTGATCTGAAATTCCAGACAAGTGTTAATTTCACTAAGTCTGAGATATGTTTGCCATATGCATTTTTGCCATGCTTGTTTGAACCCGTTAATGGATGAATTGGCCGTAGCTCAGTGCTAGACTTTTGTTAAGCATCTTGTGTGAATCCCTGCCATGTATTTTGTTGTCATGTTTGGGTGCTGTAGCATGTTCATTTCGTTGCATTTAGATGCCTACTTGCTGTAAATCGCAGACCGGTGTCATATTTGAATCGCTTGCCATTTCCAAACCGTAACTCCGATTCCGGCGTTCTTTATATCGTTTTCAAGCGATTTAATCTCATCTTTCCAGTGGAACACTTGGACTTCGAAGTTGAGGCCAGGTTCATGCATTTCCTGTCATATCTTGCATTTTGCATCCTGCATCGCATCCCGCATAGCATATCATCTTTGCATTGTGTTGTTTGAGTTTGCACGTGGTTGATTATATCCTTGTTGCTTGTTTGTCTTGTTTGGGTAGAGCCGGGAGACGAGTTCGCTAACGAGGAGCCCGCTGAGTTTGCTTTTGAGGATCCAGTCAACTCTGACAACTGTGCAGGCAAGATGATCATACCCTCGAAATCACTACTATCTTTGCTATGCTAGTTTGCTCGCTCTTTTGCTATGCCATTGCTACGATGCCTACCACTTGCTTGCAAGCCTCCCAAATTGTCATGTCAAACCTCTAACCCACCATTGTCCTAGCAAACCGTTGATTGGCTATGTTACCACTTTACTCAGCCCCTCTTATAGCGTTGCTAGTTGCAGGTGAAGATTGGAGGCCGTTCCTTGTTGGAACATTTATTTACTTGTTGGGATATCATTATATTATCTTGCTATCTTAATGCATCTATATACTTGGTAAAGGGTGGAAGGCTCGGCCTCTCGCCTAGTGTTTTGTTCCACTCTTGCCGCCCTAGTTTCCGTCATATCGGTGTTATGTTCCCGGATTTTGCGTTCTTTACGCGGTTGGGTTATAATGGGAACCCCTTGATATTTCGCCTTGATTAAAGCTTTTCCAGCGATGCCCAACATTGGTCTTACCCTTTGCCACCTAGCCTCTTTTTCCCTCGGGTTTCCGGAGCCCGCAG
>NC_041388.1:346984733-346991788 GCF_002162155.2 Triticum dicoccoides | reverse complement strand
CTCATCTGAGTGTGCCCTGAGAAAGAGATATGTGCAGCTCCTATCGGGATTTGTCGGCACATTCGGGCGGTGTTGCTGGTCTTGTTTTAACCTGTCAAAGTGTCTTGAGTTACCGAGATACCGAGTCTGATCGGAACGTCTTGGGAGGAGGTCTATTCCTTCGTTGACCATGAGAGCTTGTCATGGGCTAAGTTGGGACTCCCCTGCAGGGATTGAACTTTCGAAAGCCGTGCCTGCGGTTATGGGCAGATGGGAATTTGTTAATGTCCGGTTGTAGATAACTTGAACCTTAACTTAATTAAAATGAATCAACTGAGTGTGTTATCGTGATGGCCTCTTCTCGGTGGAGTCCGGGAAGTGGACACGGTGTTGGAGTAATGTTTGCGCAGGTTGCTCTCTAGTTTCATGCTCGCGCTTTGCCTCCTCTTCTCGCTCTCTTTTGCGAATAAGTTAGCCACCATACTTGCTAGTCGCTTGCTGCAGCTCCATATATTTACCTTGCCTTACCTATAAGCTTAAATAGTCTTGATCGCGAGGGTGCGAGATTGCTGAGTCCCTGTGGCTCACAGATTACTATTACACCAGATGCAGGGCCTGATGATTCCGCTCCAGGAGACGCGTATGAGCTCAAGTGGGAGTTCGACGAAGACTCTCAATGTTACTATGTTTCCTTTCCCGATGATCAGTAGTGGTGCCTAGTTGAGGGTGAACGGGACCGTTGTCGCATGTTGGGTTCTCTTTTATTTTGGCGCTGTAGTTGGGCCATGAGTGTTTGGATGATGTAATGTTATTTATGTACTTGTTTGATGTGGCGAGTGTAAGCCAACTATGTTATCTCCCCTTTATTATTTATATTACATGGGATGTTGTGAAGATTGCCTAACTTGCGACATATGCCTTCAATGCGATTATGTCTCTAAGTCGTGCCTCGACACGTGGGAGCTATAGTCGCATCGAGGGTGTTACAAGTTGGTAATCAGAGCCTTCCCCGACCTTAGGAGCCCCATTGCTTGATCGTTATTAGCGGCCGAGTTGTGTCTAGAAAAATGTTTTGAGTCTTCAGGAATTATATATCGGAGAGATTAGGAATTCTTTTTACTTCCCAGTCTCCTCATCGCTCTGGTAAGGCATCCTGACGTAGAGTTTTGACTTTTTTCTTCTCAAATTTCACTAAAAAAAATTTAGGATCAAGCGGGTATCTTGGAATCGTTCCGATGGTTTTATGATGAGAACATTGTCTTGGTGCCTCCTGTCAGGGGTTTAGTGGAAGTATCCCGAGGAGTTGAGCTCTGAGGTGTTGTCATCATAATTTTATCGTTGCAGTTCTGAAATACCTGAGTCTAGTACGCCGACATCGAAAATCTCTTTTATGCAGTTCATTGGTGAGATAACCTCGACGCCACCCAGTACTGGGGCGGGAGTTCGGGAGTATCGCCATAACTTGTATAACGGATGCTTTTCGAAGGTTGAGGTAGATGGTTTCTGAAGTTTTCTTGGTTATGTGTTGAAGGATGGATACAGCTGGATGTAGGATTTGCTAGTTTGGGTGAGATATTATGCTTCCCCTGTACCCCCAACACCTGATTGCATAACCGGAAAGGTTCGGGAGTTTCATAGGTGGGAATTCTAGTAGCTCTAGTTCTTCTTCCACGGATATTGGTTTGAGATTGGGATTTCTTACCGATTATTCGTTCTTGATCCGTACCTTGTTGATTTATTTCTCTACCTTAATTCTACGTGGCTTCTCAATTTATGGATATGTGACCATTTCAAGAGGAATGCATTCGTTCATTTTGTTCGGATGTGAAGACTATATGTTGCAATTTTCATTCCATTGGATTCAGCTTCAATATTTCTCTGTCAATGTGCTAATGGTGGTCAACCTCTTCAGGATGGCTCCTCCAACGTGCATGACTCGGAATCCTGATCCGCCACCACCTCCACCTCCTCCGGAGGCATGGCAAGCTGTGATGGCCGCAACCAATGCAAACACACAGTTGATCATGAAAATTCTTCAAGAGCGCAATCAAGGTAGTCAAGGGAATCAAGGCAGCAATCAGAGTCACTTTGCTACACTCAACCAGTTCCTTGCTAACGGGCCAAAGACTTTCAGCAATTGTGTTGAGGCAACCGATGCTGACGATTGGCTTGTGGATCTGTGCAAGCATTTCGAGTGCAGTAACGTCAGGCCTGAGGACTTTGTCAAGTTTGCTTCCTTCCAACTCAAAGATCAAGCTGCAGAATGGTTCCAGCAGTACAAGGACTCCAGAGGTGGACGTGTTATCACTTGGGATGATTTCCGTCAAGATTTCTGAGCTCATCATATTCCGCAGAGCGTGGTTGAAAGCAAGCGTGAGGAATTCCGCAATCTGAAGCAAGGCTCTTTGTCTGTCTATGACTACAACAAGTTCTTCTAGAAGCTCGCCCGCTTTGCCAAGCAAGACGTCCCTGATGAGAAGAGCATGATATATCAGTTCAGGGGTGGTCTCAGAGAAGAAATTCAGCTAGCTCTTGTTCTCTTTGAGCCCTTGAGATACGATGAGTTCTACAACATGGCACTGAAGCAAGAGGCTGCTCAGTTGAGGTGTGATGCTTCCAAGAAGCGAGTCAGAGATGTTACTCCTTCTTCCTCTACTCAAGTGGCCAAGCAGCAGAAGTATTGGCTTACTCCTACTCCATTCCGTCAGCCGTATCAGCAGAAGAGCAAAGGTGGCAGTGGTTCTTCCCACCCACCCAACCCTGGCTTTCAGAACAAGACTTCGTCTCAAGCTCCAAGATCGAGTGCTCCGTATCACCGTCCGCTTTCAGAGGTCACGTGCAACAAGTGCCAACAGAAGGGTCACTATGCCAACAAGTGTTTCAACCAGAGGCGTCTTCCTCCTCCTCCTCCTGTCAGATCGGCAAGTACAGCTGTGGTCAAGCATAACCCCAAGCACGCCAAGGTCAACTTGATGAATGCAGCTCAGACAGAGGACTCATCAGATGTGATAATGGGTAACCTTCCTGTTAACGATGTTCCTGCAAAAGTTCTTTTTGACACTGGTGCATCGCATTCCTTTTTGTCATGCCCTTTTGCATCAAAGCACAATGTTGATACCGAGATTATGCCCAAAGTCATGCAAGTTGTTTCTCCCGGTAAGCTTTTGACTTCTAGTTTGGTTGCTCCCAATATCTCTATCACATTGGGTGATTACAAGTTTCTCTCTTCTCCGGTGGTTCTTGGTAACTCGGATATTGATCTTATTCTCAGAATGGATTGGCTTTCTAAGCACAAGGCTCAGCTTGATTGTGCAGCCAGGCAGATTCAATTGACTCATTTGTCTCAGGATGTAATTGTCTTTGCCGCTCGTGATGATACCATCCGTCTGTTTTCTCTCAATGAGAAGGGTGAATTGGATTCTATCTCCTAAATTCCAGTCGTTTGCGAATATCAAGACGTCTTTCCAGAAGAGCTTCCAGGAATGCCTCCACACCGGCCAGTTGAATTCGTTATTGATCTTGAGCCTGGCACAGAACCTGTGTGCAAACGTCCTTACAAGCTCGGACCTGAAGAGTTGAAAGAGCTGAAGAAGCAACTCGATATTCAAGAGAAAATGGGTCTCATCCGGCGTAGTTCTTCTCCGTGGGGTTGTGGTGTTCTTTTTGTGAAGAAGAAGGATGGAACGGACCGACTTTGTGTTGATTACCGTCTAGTGAACAAGAAGACCATCAAGAACAAATATCCACTTCCCAACATCAATGAGCTGTTCGAACAACTCAAAGGTGCCCAAGTATTCTCCAAGCTTGATCTCCGTATGGGTTATCATCAGATTCGAATCCATGAGCAAGATATTCCAAGACGGCTTTCAGGACAAGCTTTGGTTCTTATGAATACACTGTCATGTCTTTTGGCCTCGCCAACGCTCCTCCGACATTCTCTCGCATGATGAACTTCATCTTCAACGCCTACACCAATGACTTCGTTTTGGTCTATCTCGACGACGTTCTAGTTTTCTCGAAGAACAAGGAAGATCATGCCAAGCATTTGCGTTTGGTTCTTGATAAGCTCAGGGAACATCAGTTCTACGCCAAGTTCTCCAAGTGTGAATTTTGGCTCGATGAGGTTCTTTATCTTGGTCATATCATCTCTGCCAAGGGCATTGCCGTGAATCCTGAGAAGGTGTCTGCAATTGTGAATTGGGAACCTCCTCAGAACGTGAAGCAACTCCGCAGTTTTCTCGGTCTCGCAAGCTATTGCCGAAGATTCGTTGAAAACTTTTCTAAGATCGCGAAGCCTCTCTCAAATCTTCTCCAGAAGCACGTCAAGTACGTTTGGTCTCCGGAGTGTGACATTGCTTTCAACACTTTGAAAGAGAAATTGATCACTGCTCCAGTTCTGACTCCGCCTGATGAATCCAAGCCGTACGAGGTCTTCTATGATGCCTCTCTCCAAGGTCTTGGCGCAGTATTGATGCAAGAGAAGAAAGTTGTTGCTTATACATCTCGCTAGTTGAAGCCTAATGAGAAGAACTACCCCACTCATGATCTCGAGTTGGCGGCAGTTGTGCATGCTCTTTTGACTTGGAGACATCTTCTATTGGGAAGAAAAGTGGACATTTTCACTGATCACAAGAGTCTCAAGTACATATTCACTCAGCCTAATCTCAACCTCAAGCAAACTCGATGGGTCGAAATGATTCAAGAGTATAATCCGAGTATTGAGTTACTCCAGGCAAGGCCAATGTGATTGCTGACGCTTTGAGCAGGAAAGCTTACTGCAACAGTCTGATTTTCAAGCCTTATCAACCCGAGCTTTGTGAAGCTTTCCGCAAAATTAATCTGCAAGTTATTCCTTAAGGTTTCCTCGCCAACCTTCAAGTCTCTCCTACCTTAGAAGACCAGATTCGCCAAGCCCAGCTTCTTGATGCTATGGTGAAAAAGGTGAAGATTGGGATTGCCAAGAGCCAGTCCAAGTACAAGTGCTACCGCCTTGATGACAAGGACACTCTCTTCTTCGAGGATCGTATTGTTGTACCCGAAGGTGACCTTCGTAAAGTGATCATGAATGAGGATCACAATTCTCTCCTCTCCATCCACCCTGGGAGCACGAAGATGTATCAGGACCTCAAGCAAGCTTATTGGTGGACTCGAATAAAGCGCGAGATCGCTCAATTCATGAATGAATGTGATGTCTGCAGAAGAGTGAAGGCGGAACACCAAAGGCCAGCAGGTCTCCTCCAACCTCTTGCCATTCCAGAATGGAAGTTTGACCACATTGAAATGGACTTCGTGACTGGGTTTCCAAAGTCCAAGCGTGGCAATGATGCTATATTCGTTGTCATCGACAAACTCACCAAAGTGGCTCATTTTCTGCCTATCAAAGAGTCGATCACTGCAGCTCAATTGGCGGAACTCTATACCTCTCGTATTGTCTCTCTACACGGTATTCCTCAAGTGATCTCTTCAGACCGTGGCAGCATCTTTACCTCGAAGTTTTGGGATTCTTTTCAGAAGGCCATGGGCACCAACATCCGCTTCAGCATAGCTTTCCATCCTCAAACTAGCGGTCAAGTCGAGCGTGTAGACCAGATTCTTGAAGATATGCTCAGGGCTTGTGTGTTCTCCTTCGGCATGAAGTGGGAGGATTATCTTCCTTATGCTGAATTCTCCTACAACAACAGTTTTCAAGCAAGTTCGGGCAAGGCCCCTTTTGAAATTCTGAATGGCAGGAAGTGTCGTACCCCTCTCAACTGGTCTGAAACCGGTGAACGTCAGCTTTTGGGTAATGACTTAATCATAGAGGCAGAGGAAATGTGCAAAGTCATTCGTGATAATCTCAAAGCAGCCCAATCCCGTCAGAAGAGCTACTATGATAGTAAGCACCGCGATTTGGCTTTCCAGATCGGAGATCATGTTTACCTCCGTGTCTCTCCTACGAAAGGTACTCGTCGCTGCGGTATCAAAGGAAAGCTTGCCCCTAGATACGTGGGACCTTTCAAGATTGTCAGCAAGAGAGGCGACCTCGCCTATCAACTCGAGCTTCCTTCAAACTTTGCAAATGTTCATGACGTGTTCCATGTCTCTCAGCTTCGAAAGTGCTTCAAGACTCCTGACCGCACCGTCAACTTCGAGGACATTGAGCTCCAAGAAGATCTCTCCTATCGTGAGCACCCAGTTGCTATTCTTGAAGAGACTGAACGCAAGACTCGCAACAAGTCGATCAAATTTCTCAAAGTCAAGTGGTCACACCATTCCGACCGTGAAGCTACCTGGGAACGCGAGGATCACCTCCGTTCTGAGTACTCGGCGTTCTTTCAGTCCTATATCTCGGGACGAGATCCTTTCGTAGTGGTGGAGTGTTGTAACACCCCGGATGTAACTTTCCCTATTTGTACTCCAACTCTTGCTGTTTCCGGCGTTAAGTTAATTTATTTCCTCGGGTTCGGTTTCTTTGTCTCCATGTGTTGTTGTCATTGTCATGCATCTCATATCATGTCATCATGTGCATTGAATTTGCATACGTGTTCGTCTCATGCATTCGAGCATTTTCCCCGTTGTCCGTTTTGCATTCTGGTGCTTCGTTTTCCTCCGGTGGTCATTTCTAGCTTTCTTTCATGTGTGGGGATTAAACATTTCCGGATTGGACCAAGACTTGCCAAGCGGCCTTAGTTTACTACCGGTAGACCGCCTGTCAAGTTTTGTATCATTTGGACTTCGTTTGATACTCCAGCGGTTAACCGAGGGACCGAAAAGGCCTTGTGTGTGTTGCAGCCCAACATCCTTCCAATTTGGCCCAAAACCCACCTAACTCTGCTCCATCATCTAGAGCATTCGATCACGATCACGTGGCCGAAAACCGCACCTCATTTGGACTCTCCTAGCTCCCTCTATGCCTATATATACCTCCCCCATTCCAAATCCCGGGTCTCCTCCTCCTCCCAAACCCTAGATCCAACCCGCCGCGCAGCGCCGGACAAATCCCGGATGACGGACATGTCCAGACGCCTCCTGCCGCTGCCACGTGGCGTAGCCTGAGTGGCCTCCGCCTCCCACCACCGCCGGAGCCCGCTCGGGCC
>NC_041388.1:346959388-346984030 GCF_002162155.2 Triticum dicoccoides | reverse complement strand
AGCCGCCTCCCCGACCTCCTCCGGCGACGTCCCGCTCCGGCCGTCTACAGTGCGCGCCGCCGCCTCGGTTCGCGCGTCGGTCAAACCCTAGATCCGAGGGTTGTTTTTTTTCTAAGTCCCAGATATTTTCAGTCCATGTGCACATGTTCACGGCTCCGTAACTTTGCATCCGTAGCTCCGATTCATGCATATAGCATATCAGATTGTTCATCTCAGAGAGTACATCATTTATTCCATTGCATCATTTTCATTTGAGTTCATCTTGATGCCCGAAATGCTGTTAGAAGAGGGCTACTTGAGTTAATTGTCAGATCTGTTACTCCGTTTAACACTTTTGTCATTTTTGCCATGATTAATGTGTGCATGATATGCCTGCGAGTTCTACATGTGTTTTGTTAAGGGTTTTGTCATCTCTCCAGAGGTGCAACCCATGTATTTTTAGGATGTGTGTGGTGACTTGTGCAAGCTTGCAAAGTGGTGCACTTGCTAATTCTGTTTTTAGGGACTTGGTAATTTCACTAAGTCCTGGAGCTGTTCATCTCATGATGCCATATGTTCGTGTTGTTTCCTAGTGATCCATGCCTCTTTTGAGGATGATCAGTAAGGATGTTTTGTTAACCTTGTAGTGCTCTATCCATCCACGTCTTTGTTTGCAATTATGGAGCACCCTAGCTTGAGGTAATCGAGCTCTACTTTTGCTACTTTGTGAATCTGGGCAGATTGTCAACTTGTTTGCAATTTTGCCGGTGATGTTGTAGTTGATCCGTGCATGCTATGCCATTGTTCTGGCCATATCTAGCTTGCATTTTGTGCCTTCTTGATGGGTGTATGCTTGTCTTGCCATGACTTGCACCATAGCGAGTGCATCGAGCTCGTAAACATGCCTACTTGAGTTATATTTCAGCATGTGCCAGTTTTCACTAAGTCTGAAAACTGATTATGTTTTTGCTATGTTCACATGCTTGCAATTGTATTTTCTGATTCCTTTTGGCTCAAGGTCACTAAGGGACTTTTGTTAAGATCTTTGAGTAGCTCCATGCCATGCTTTACTTTGCCTTGTTCAAATCCTTTAGCATGTAGTTTTGTTGCTCTGAAGAGGGCTACCTGATCTGAAATTCCAGACAAGTGTTAATTTCACTAAGTCTGAGATATGTTTGCCATATGCATTTTTGCCATGCTTTTTTGAACCTGTTAATGGATGAATTGGCCGTAGCTCAGTGCTAGACTTTTGTTAAGCATCTTGTGTGCATCCCTGCCATGTATTTTGTTGTCATGTTTGGGTGCTGTAGCATGTTCATTTCGTTGCATTTAGATGCCTACTTGCTGTAAATCGCAGACCGGTGTCATATTTGAATCGCTTGCCATTTCCAAACCGTAACTCCGATTCCGGTGTTCTTTATATCGTTTTCAAGCGATTTCATCTCATCTTTCCAGTGACACACTTGGATTTCCAAGTTGAGGCCAGGTTCATGCATTTCCTGTCATATCTTGCATTTTGCATCCCGCATAGCATATCATCTTTGCATTGTGTTGTTTGAGTTTGCACGTGGTTGATTGTATCCTTGTTGCTTGTTTGTCTTGTTTGGGTAGAGCCGGGAGACGAGTTCGCTAACGAGGAGCCCGTTGAGTTTGCTTTTGAGGATCCAGTCAACTCTGACAACTGTGCAGGCAAGATGATCATACCCTCGAAATCACTACTATCTTTGCTATGCTAGTTTGCTCGCTCTTTTGCTATGCCATTGCTACGATGCCTACCACTTGATTGCAAGCCTCCCAAATTTTCATGTCAAACCTCTAACCCACCATTGTCCTAGCAAACCGTTGATTGGCTATGTTACCGCTTTGCTCAGCCCCTCTTATAGCGTTGCTAGTTGCAGGTGAAGATTGGAGGCCGTTCCTTGTTGGAATATTTATTTACTTGTTGGGATATCATTATATTATCTTGCTATCTTAATGCATCTATATACTTGGTAAAGGGTGGAAGGCTCGGCCTCTCGCCTAGTGTTTTGTTCCACTCTTGCCGCCCTAGTTTCCGTCATATCGGTGTTATGTTCCCGGATTTTGCATTCCTTACGCGGTTGGGTTATAATGGGAACCCCTTGATATTTCGCCTTGATTAAAGCTTTTCCAGCGATGCCCAACATTGGTCTTACCCTTTGCCACCTAGCCTCTTTTTCCCTCAGGTTTCCGGAGCCCGCGGGTCATCTTATTTTAACCCCCCCGGGCCAGTGCTCCTCTGAGTGTTGGTCCAACCGAGTAGACTGCGGGGCCACCTCGGGGCAACTTGAGGGTTGGTTTTACTCGTAGGATGTCTCATCTGAGTGTGCCCTAAGAAAGAGATATGTGCAGCTCCTATCGGGATTTGTCGGCACATTCGGGCGGTGTTGCTGGTCTTGTTTTAACCTGTCGAAGTGTCTTGAGTTACCGAGATACCGAGTCTGATCGGAACGTCTTGGGAGGAGGTCTATTCCTTCGTTGACCGTGAGAGCTTGTCATGGGCTAAGTTGGGACTCCCCTGCGGGGATTGAACTTTTGAAAGTCGTGCCCGCGGTTATGGGCAGATGGGAATTTGTTAATGTCCGGTTGTAGATAACTTGAACCTTAACTTAATTAAAATGAATCAACTGAGTGTGTTACCGTGATGGCCTCTTCTCGGTGGAGTCCGGGAAGTGGACACGGTGTTGGAGTAATGTTTGCGCAGGTTGCTCTCTAGTTTCACGCTCGCGCTTTGCCTCCTCTTCTCGCTCTCTTTTGCGAATAAGTTAGCCACCATACTTGCTAGTCGCTTGCTGCAGCTCCATATATTTACCTTGCCTTACCTATAAGCTTAAATAGTCTTGATCGCAAGGGTGCGAGATTGCTGAGTCCATGTGGCTCACAGATTACTATTATACCAGATGCAGGGCCTGATGATTCCGCTCCAGGAGACGCGTATGAGCTCAAGTGGGAGTTCGACGAATACTCTCAATGTTACTATGTTTCCTTTCCCGATGATCAGTAGTGGTGCCCAGTTGGGGGTGAACGGGACCGTTGTCTCATGTTGGGTTCTCTTTTATTTTGGCGCCGTAGTCGGTCCATGAGTGTTTGGATGATGTAATGTTATTTATGTACTTGTTTGATGTGGCGAGTGTAAGCCAACTATGTTATCTCCCCTTTATTATTTATATTACATGGGATGTTGTGAAGATTGCCTAACTTGCGACATATGCCTTCAATGCGATTATGTCTCTAAGTCATGCCTCGACACGTGGGAGCTATAGTCGCATCGAGGGTATTACAGTTGGCCATCCTCGTGTGTTAGGGAACGCCCCCTCGATCCATAGATTGATCTTGTCAGACCGGCTCTATTGTCCAGGTCCTTGCGTAAGTCGTAGGTATAGCCCGGGGACGTTACCTCCCTACCCCTACGGTGGGGTGGCGCGGGCTGGTGTTCGGCATGAGTAGCCGATCTGTCTCGAACATGCGGTGGTCAGTCGGGCTTGTCAGCAGTTTTGTGCTTCGACGGTATGGGCTCAAGGGCCTCGTCATCGAATTGGGGTAGTAGCCTGCGTTTCGGGTAACTCTTAGTTGGGCGCTCAAGGCCGTATTCCTCAGCAGCCAGGACATTGGTCCATCTATCATTGAGCTGGTGTTTCTTTTTCAGGCTTCTTGTAGTGGCGATTAGCTGGCGTTTAAAGCGCTCTTGTTCGAGGGGTTCCTCTGGCACGATAAAATCTTCGTTGCTGAGGCTCACATCCTCTTCGGACATCGGCAGGTAATTGCTGTCCTCCGAGCCCTCGTTCTTGACAGGATCATCGGGTTGTGCTTGCCCATCCTCCCAATCATCATGTTCAGATGTTGGCTCTACATGAGCTTTGGGGTCTTCGGCATTCTCTGGAGTGCTATCGTCTTCGGTGCCGGTATTGTTGTCTTTGTCGCGGCGCGATTTTGAGCGGTGGCGCCGACGTTGATGCTTTGGAGGGGCTTCGACGGGCTTGTCCTCATCCGGATCCTTCTTGCCGTCATCGTCCTCCTTGGGTGTGTCCACCATGTACACGTCGTATGTGGAAGTGGTTGTACATCGTCTGGTAAACGGAGGGTCTTGGCCTTGTTCGTCTCCGACATCGTCGTCCATACTATCGCTGTCCTCGGAGGTGTAGTCCAGCATGTCGGTTAGGCCTTCGACAGTGGCTATGAAGTGGGTGGTGGGTGGGACGTAAAATTCCCTGGTCTCAGCCCCTAGTCCGGGTTGGGCATAGTTCGAAAGCGATCCTTCTGCAATGGCGAGTGATCGCATCAAGTCTAGAGCCTCGTTCAAAAGCAAGGTTTGGGCAGAGGAAAGAGAGTCCGTGGGGATATCCGGGGTTGGAGCCTCCTGGTCTCGCCTACTTAACACGGACCCCGAGAGTTTGGACTTGGAGTCCGGCGGAGTGTCCGGCACTTGAGCATCAAGGGGAGTTTGGTTCGTCATTGGGTTTGCCACTGACACCATCCCCTCTAGATCTCCGATAGAAAATTCCATAGTTGCAGAGAGTCCTGCGGGCTCTAAACTCCCATCTTCGGACCTGACAACCCATTATGGATCTAAGGCCAGAGCGGCAATTGGGGTCACGAACCCCTCGAAGATCAAGTCTCCTCGGATGTCGGCGGCATAGTTTAGGTTCCCAAAACTAATCTAATGACCAGGGGCGTAGCTGTCGATCTGCTTGAGGTGGCCAATTGAGTTGGCACGCAGCACGAAGCCGTTGAATACAAAAATCTGGGGAAGAAAGGTCTTCACGGCGGCATTGTTGTAGATGATTGACGGAGCCATCGATCCTCCTGCTGACAACACAGAGGAACTCTCAATGAAAGCACCAATGTCGGTGTCAAAACCGGTAGATCTCGGGTAGGGGGTCCCGAACTGTGCGTCTTAGGATCAAAGGTAACAGGAGACAGGGACACGATGTTTACCCAGGTTCGGGCCCTCTTAATGGAGGTAATACCCTACTTCCTGCTTGATTGACTTTGATGAGTATAGGGGTTACAAGAGTTGATCTACCTCGAGATCGTAATGGATAAACCCTAGATGTCTAGCCTATATGATTACGATTGCCTCTATGGACCTAACCCTCCGGTTTATATAGAAACTGGAGGGGGCTAGGGTTGTACAGAGTCGGTTTATAGAGAAAGGAATCTTCATATCCGGTGGCGGCGGGATCTCCTTCGCCTGTTCCTGGTGCAGGGGGCCACAGGGGGCTTCTCCTTCTCCTTGACTTGACGGCGAGCTCGGTGGCCGGCGCGCCATGATTCGGCGAGGCGCGCAGGCAGGCGGCTGAGCGGGGCGGCGGAGCCCACTGGTCGGCCTTGGCGTGCTGCGGTGGTGGGTGCTGGCGGCCAGTGCGGTGCTTCTCGTCGCGGTGAAGATCGGGCCGGGCCAGATCCAATCTGGCCGGATGTGAGGGCATCGACTAGAGCTCGGCTGGAGGCATGGTGGAGCGGCAGGTCTGGCGGGGACAGGCAGCGCGGCTATGGTGGAGCCAGTGATGTCCAGAGGTGGCGGCGTGAGCTCATGGTCAGGCAGGTGATGGCGCTGAGATGGCTCGACCAGAATGGAGTTCTGGCGAGCAACAAGCTGTCGATCACCCCTGTGCAGTGCGGCGAACGACGGTGCGCTCCGGGTAGTGCCGGCACAGGAGTTCGTGGTGAGACAGATCTGGGTTGTCGCAAGGCCGTCCCTTGAAGTGGGCGACGACCGTCGTGGGCGGTCCTGGACTTTACCGGAGGAGTGGGGTGGCCGTGGTTCTTTGTCCAGGCTGGGTGTTGGTGGTGTGGTCGTGTTTTCCCCTTGCCATGCGTGCGGCCGGTCGTCGACCCTCGGCTTTGCGACTACGTCAACTAGGTGCTGCGGTGGGGACGGTGTGAGGCTACTTGGACAGTGCAGCCATTCCCTGGAGATGTGGTGAAGTGCGATGCGCGGATGAAAATCTTACACGGATTTTGCCGGGTCGGCGATGGTGCCACCTATGGTTGTCATTCCCCTCCTTGGAGGCATCGTCGAAGCGTGTTCGTCATTTCTCTTACTCTTCTGGAACCGGTGGCTGTCTCCGGGCGAAAGCCTCGATTCGGTGGTGGATCTGCACGATGGCGGCGTCCTCGACATCGTCCCTCCGCTGGGAGCATGGTGTTTGGAGACATGGATGCTTCCTCGTTGTTCTCCTTCAGTGCTCGTCATTGTCCTTCCTTGATCCTCGACGACGCTATGTACGCCCGTCGCCGGTGTGTCCAAGACGACGTCTTCTTGGGATTGGATCGAGTCCTGCCATTCACTTGCCACTTCCTCTTAGGCGCTCAGAATGGATGGTGCGTCGACAAGAGAAGCTCTGCGGTAGTTGTGGTCTTTGGAGGTGACCGGCGTCGGTCGTGATGCGGTGTTGTGTTTCATCTTAGGATAGGCCCTCTGGTGTTGTAGTTTGCTTTGCGGTGGTGCCCGTCTTTGGTCTTTCTCGGGTGTGGTGTGAGCTACACTCGTTGTTCGCAGCGAGTGCTAGTTTTCTTGTAGTTGACTTTCTATCTTCTATAAAGCTATGGTACGCCTAGACGTACTCTCAAAAAATATGGTGTGTCTTGTTTATCTACAAGACTACAGACGTAAAGGACACATAGGCGATGAATCGGGTTGAAAGTGACTAAGAGCAACTCCAACGGTCCGTCTACCAGACTTCCTGTAAAGCACCAGGATGATTGTAAATTTTAGGGAAAATTTCCCGAAAGCTACTTTTTTCGGGGGGCGGCGGTGGTGCAATGGGTTTCAGCGGTCATGTTGCGGCCAAAAGTTTACGGGAAGCAAAACTTCTCCTAAATTTGAAGAAAATTCGGGCCAAGTTTAAGGATCCTGTAAATTTATTCTATGAAATTTGTTGGAGGTATTTATTCACGCAAATTTTCTTTAAACGACAGTTTTTTTCTTTACAGATACGGGATGCGTTAGAGTTGCTCTAACGCCGAGTTTCCGTATAAAAGGAAGATTGCAAATCGTTTTGACATTGCTATGAGCTCATGGATTTATTCACTGTCCGATGCTAAAAGGAAAAAGTGTCCCATGCTACTACGGCGGTCGCCATGATTGCGACTCGGAGAGCGACGGCCCGAAACGTCCGGCCCACTGCGGCTGCACACCCACCCCCGTCCGCCCACTCCGCGCCTCAACTCTCAACGGCCCCGCCGCCCCGGCACCCCCTCTTATCCGTCGAGATTCGCGCCGCGTAGCCGATCCAGGCGGTCACGCCTCGTCCAGTCGACACGCACGAGACGGCAGCGACCGAGGCAAAGCATCATATACATCCACCCCCCCCTGCTCCGTCCAGAATTAAACAAGGACGAAAGCAACCGACGAAGAGGGAGGGGCGGGCGGAGAAGAGAGAAAGTCGCCGGCTCGCCGCCGCCGTCGTCGTCGGCGAGGCCACGGTCGCCGCCCTCCGCTCCCGATCGAGGGCCTGCTTCGTTCGTACCGCAGAGGTACCCCGTCCGTTTCCCGCCGTCTCCTTGTTTCCTTAGCCGCCCGATTCGGCGCGGTGGTTCGTTGATTTGATTGATTGATTGGTTGTGTTGGTTCGGCCGGTAGGTTTGGTTCGTTGGCCTCTTCAGTCTACAAGAACTCAGACAGCTCGCCGCCCACCCACCTACCATGTGGTGCGAGTTCCTTGGCGGCGTAATTGAAACCTCCAGGCGGCAGGTGGTGTGAGAGGTCCTTCCTCAATGCAGCCTCCGCATCTGCTGGTGAGTCCTGCTTGGTGGACTTCGTCGTGCTGAGATTGGGCGCTTGTTTCTTGGTTTCAAGAACTAGGTTGAAGTTGAACCCTGCGTGGCCGTGGCTAGTCCGGGCTGGATCATGGAGGTATGTAAAGCTCATTGGGTTTGCAGATTGCTGTAATTGTTGCGTTTCTTGTGTTGATATTTGTGATTATTTCATCAATTTGCAGCAACCAGGGCAGATCGCTTTTGCTCAAGCCTGATCAGTAGTGATTGTTCTCCAGTGAGCATGTCCTCGCCTAGCAAGACTTTGATGATGAGAGGGAAGAAAGCAAAGGTAGTGGAGGGGAATGCTCAGCTGCTCTGCAGTGATGCGCTCACCGAGGTCTTCCACAGGCTGCCTGCCCGCACCCTCGCTTCTTGCAGGATGGTATGCAAATCCTGGATGTCATTGCTTTCCGATGTGCATTTTGTTCACGAGCACCTGAACCGAAGCCAGCAGAAGTTGCTGCTCTTTGCAAATGACAGAGCAAATGATAGGTCTCTTGCCATGGTGCTCGCAGACGCCAATGGATACATGTACCAGCTGTCTAGGCCCTTGGTTGCTCAGACCCTGTTTGTGCACAACTCTTGCAACGGCCTGCTCTGCCTAGGTGACAGTAAAGGAGCAGTGGAGTTGCTCAACCCGACAACCGGTGAATCTCTTGTGTTGCCGAAGCCAATGTACACTGCAGGAAGCAGCCAATTCTCATCATGCAACTGGCACTGCTTGGGGTTTTGCCCGTCAACTAAGCAACACAAGATTGCACATTTTTACCCGGGAGCTCATGCTGGTTCTCTCGAGGTGCTCTGCGAGATATACACAATTGGAGATAGAGACTGGAGACAAATTGGGAGTCTCCGTGGGGCACCAATTGATAGAGGTATACATGTGAATGGTTCAGTGTATTATTTGACAAGGTTCCGTTATATCTCTTCATCACGTATCAATTGTTTGGATCTTCAACGTGAAAAGTTTGATGTCTTAATGCTTCCTCCACGCAAGACCTATGGAGGGCATTGTTCTTTGTCTGAGCTCGAGGGAAAACTATGTTTGTTAGTTGTGGATGGTGCGCTTGAAGGTATACCTCGTACAATGGACATATTAATGCTCGATGACGATGATAAGCAGAGTTGGACTCATAGATACCACATATCTTTGCCTCCGTTGATGCAATCATGTTATTTCACTCCAAGACACACACTTTTTCATGATTCCAAAATTTGGGTGCAGTTGTTTGCTCGGAACCTATACTGCTATGATCCAAATTCAAACTCTGAGGAATTGGAGATTGCCTGTCCAGAATCTGAGTTTCCTTTCAGCATTCATACGTTTGTTGAAAGTATAATTCCTCTGCGTCAAGATAATTTCATCAAGAAGATACAGTGATGTTGGTCTTCTTTATTCTTGAAGATAGATTTCAGCTTACAGATTTACATTATCTTTGTTGTTTTTTCTCTTCAAAAATGGACCTGTTAACTGCCTTAATTTGGCCTACTTTATCACTCTGTGATTAGTTATAAGAACAATCTTGAAAATTTCCTAACAACTCACTTTGTCTTGATTCTGAGAGTTGCATTAATTGTAATTTCATAATACACGGAAGACTTTATAGTCCAAGTTAGGAAGAATATTTTGCTCTTTTACATTTTGCTCTCTGTAATTGCTCAGGGAACAGCTTGGTTGAGATATTTTGCTCCAGCTTGTGAACCTGGATGGCTAGTCTGGCTTTGTGGCATTTAAAATCAGACTAATGACTTTCCATTACGGAGCTGCTCGTGACTAGTCTGGCTTTGTGGCATGTAAAAGCTTGGTTGCCGCCTTTTTTGCATGTAAAAGCTGGTTTGCATAGTCTGGCTTTCTGAAATTGACGCATGGTTGTGAGTGCACCCGTTTCTGCGTGTTTTGAAATTGATGCAGATTGTTCACATGATAGTCAACCCGTTTCTGCGTGTTTTGAAATTGATGCAGATTGTTCACATGATACTATCGTTTTTGTCTTCATAATGTTGTAAATGCAGCCTCAGGCCTCAAGCTGGCCATAGAGAGTACGGTTGCCATGTTGTGCAAGAGCTAGATTTCCCAAGCCCTGTACGCTAGGAAATCATGTTTGGCTCAAAGGAAAATTGATGATAACAGGAGTTGCTCCCCGGCTCCATTTTGCATCAAGAAAAGAAACCACAGCGTTCAGTTTCACATCAGCTCAGGTCAAACACAAAAGAAGAGATAGGCTCTCTACAGGATTCGAAACTAGAACAAACTTGAGCCATGCATTACATAGCTGAAGCAGCGACACTTTAAGGCCAGGCCATGTGATGTGCATCCAACTGAGGCATTTCTTCGAGAGCGGTTGATTGCCGCTTCCCATTACCATTTCCTCGGCATCCATCTTAGCTCTAGTTTCCTAGACAGGTCCCCTTCACAATCGACCTGCATCGCCGTCGGCGCGGAGCCGCCATTCCCCACCTTCTTCTGCTTCGACGGCACCTTTGCCCGCGTCGCCACCGGGTAAGGTACTCGTTGGAGAGGAGGGCATGCCGCTCTAGCTCGCGGCGCAGGTGAAGGTCGACACGCTGTGGCCGTACAGGTACTGCGACCAAACCACATGTATCGTGACACGCTGTGTCTGCAGGAGGATATGGCTTCATCTTGCCACGGCGTCGAGGTCCTGCGCTCAACGTACCGCAGGGCGGACATGCTCAGGAACAGAGCACCTGAACTGAAACGTACTCCCTCCGTCCGAAAATACATATAATTTCGACCTCTTTCCCAGTGAAAATTCAAAAGAAAATCGACCTCTTTGCGTTCTTGCAATACCCAAACTATGTGGTTGCTTTGACCATCAGTACGTTCTGAATGTCGTTATGATTGGTGAACAATGCAATATCCCAGATGATGCAAATGAGGATGATCTGATCCTTAAATGCCAATTTTTTTATTTCTTATTTTTGGGTGAGGAATGCCAATGTTGGCAGGGTTCGAACTTGAATAATTCTTAGAAATGCCACGGTCCTCGTGCCGAACGAACGCCATGTTGAAAAACATGGCGAAGTGGTCGCTGCATGAAGATCGACAGATCCAAGTTCTCAATTCCCAAATGAAAACAAAAACATAGGGCTTTACGCCAGCGTCGAAGGCTACACCAACACAACGAAGAAGAGGCCAGCGGACCAAATTGCAAAAGTAAGTCACCGCTGCCACTCCGGCAAGCCTTGCAAAGCTAGCCTAACTGGCTAGAGAGCCCGGCTAAAATCTACACCAACGAGCCATGCCACCGCTCGACTCCATCGAGATAGGGGGGCTCAAGAAAACTTTATTTACCAGATTTTCACGTGACTCACCTAAAAGCCCCAAAACAAGGAAAGATATGTCTCCATTTGGTAGATCGGTACCTCCCCCCACTCCAGAGGAAGGGTGACGTCTCACTCACCTTCGGAGAGGACATGACGATTTGTTGTCTTTTCTACACAAAGAAAGGCACTACTAAGGATATTTTATCTTTAAGCAATTTTACTTTCGACATGATTCATAAGCATGCCAAGCCCCGTGTAAGAAAGATAATTGAAAAATCATAACAATTTAGTTTTTTCTTAATTTATCATCAAAGGTTCTCCAATTGTTAGCATCCACGTCGGGCTAGACTAGTAGGCTTGACAGTTAGTCGTCAAAATAACATGATCCAAAGCACTTTTGGATCAAACTTTGTAATTTGCTGGAGACCGCGGAGGTAATGTGCAAACTCGGATTCTCCAAAACCGCGCCCTCCATAATTTTCTATCTCCCATTTCCATTTCTCTTATATCTGTGCAAATAATCGACATTCGCATTGATGGTTGCGGAGGCATGTCGAAGTACTGAGTCAATGTTGATAACGATGGTGGACGGTCATTCACTAGTGCGCACGCGTCGCTGATGTCCAAGCCGACAAGGTGTTGGCCAAGGCGGCGACAGAATGAGAAGGCGGGCAGTGCACGAGGCTCATGATTCGTACGAGACACTGGTGGAATTGACTCTAGGGTTGGGGCGGAGTCCATGGCGTCATCAGTAGGGCTGCGGACGTTGTAGGCATCGCTGCAGCGAGGAATGAGCGGTGGCGGCGCGGGCGCGGAGAAGGAACATGAGTGAAAATGTCTCCCGTGTCAAGTCATTTTTAAAAGGAATATGAACCCTTACTCCTACAAATGTAGGCACGAGGAATTATGTTGGATCCGAATTATACATTCCTAGCTATAAAGTACGGGTTGTCAACTATGCTAGAATATCATTTTTACGACATATCCATCAAAACGGCAGTTGTTATGGAATTCGATGTGTTTTATCGACCCCTTTAGAATTCCTCTTAGTTTGGTCATCGGATGAGATTTGGGGACTGTGTTAATAATTAAAGCAAAAGTTGTGGTTATACAAAAAATGCTCAAAAGGTGGTGTTTATAAGTTCTTGTTAAAATGGGGTTTGTGTAAATGATACATACTTCCTCCGTCCTAAAATTCTTCTCTCAAATTTGTCTTAGATTTATCTAGACAAATCTAATCTAAGACAAATCTGAGACAAGAATTTTGGAACGGAGGAAATACAATTTATGGAATGCTCTTTGTTTTCCTTTTCCTACAATTTTGACTTTGTACTCTCACTACGTGTCCTACCCAACAAAGCGTACACACAACAACACGGGGATTCCCAACACGGAGGGGCGCAAAGTCATCGGGTGGACCCGTGAAACCATCGAACCAACTGAACAAGCACAGCTGACACCCACCCCTCCGCCACCGCAGTCGCCGGTGACCAGGACGCGCGCCCGAATTCGCCGGCGGCGAGGAGAAGGGCGCCGAGTATGGGGTGCTCCCTCTCGGGGCTCAACGCCCTCTACGACGCAGCGACTGGCGGCGGCGACGTGTGGATCAACGAGCGCCGCTTCCGCGTCCTCCGCCAGATCGGCGAGGGCGGCTTCGCCTTCGTCTACCTCGTCAAGGAGCACGACGCCTCCTCCTACGCCGCGCGCGACAGGCACCCCTCCCACGTCTCAGGTACCCCCCACCCGATCCCGCCCCACTAGCCTCCATGTCTCGCGTGTGTCACAGGTTATGCGCGTCCGTTTTGAACCCGTGAAATGAAATCCTTCACATTTCTTGAGCCGGCAAATGCACCCGTGTGGTTCAGTGTGCAGAATCGTGTGAATTTTGCTACTTCCGCTCCGCCCCTGCTACTAGATGTTGTCATGAGCAGGGTTTTAGTTTTGTAATGCTGGTTGTTGCATAGAACTGAAGTTTTTGTTTCCGTTGGTGCGTGAATCTGGGAATTTTATGAGATTTCTATGATTCTGATGCTGCCGTTCTAATGTTGGTTCAGACGACGGGACATATGCTATGAAGAAGGTGCTGATACAGAGCAGGGAGCAACTGGATCTGGTGAAGGAGGAGATCCGCGTTTCGTCCTTGTTCAACCACCCCAATCTGCTACCGCTTCTTGACCATGCCATCATAGCAGTTAAGGTAATACCAATATCAGTTTTGCTAAAGCACATCTAGATGTGCCATAAGTATTGCACATCTAAGTCATATGTCATTGATCTTACATTGAGATTCGTGTGAATATTTTCTTTCTCTTTTTTCTTTTTCTCTTTATGCTTGATTCACTCACTTAAATATGCAATAACTAGAGCACATCTAGATGTGCCCTAGACACACACAATATAACATGGTTTGCACCTGTCTTCCGTGCCCTGTGATGCCATATGCCATAGTCTTGAAGTATGTACAATCATGTTGAAGCTAGGCAAGTTAGCTGAGCTTTGGTAAATACTGTACACATGTCTGACAATCGAGGCATGTTTGTTTGGCGATTACAATCTAGAGATACAACAATTAATTGTTTGAAATAAACTCAGTAATGTCTTAGCCTGCCATAACATCTTATAGGCAACTTAATGTTAATTATTCGTCAATCATCACACCTTTGAATGTACATTTCATGTCGAGATGTCTTATATGATATTATAGAGTACACAGGGAGATTGGAGCCATGAAGCCTACTTACTCTTCCCAGTCCATTTGGATGGTACTCTGTTCGACAATGCTGCAGTCATGCAGTCAAGGAAAGAGTTTTATTCGGTGGTCGATGTTTTGCGAATATTCCAACAGGTCAGCTTTTTTACTGGAAAGTAGTATGAATCTACTATGCTCAACAACAAAAAAAGCAGTATGAATCTACTTTTTCTTGATGATGTCATAGTGATATTTGGAACTTTCTTGATTTCATCATTGTAGTGATCTTTTACCGTTTATTAAGCTTGATGTTCAGTATTGACCAATTTATTGTCATGCTATTTTTCAACAATTTTTCTGAAGAACAAGCTTTTGTCCCAACTTATGTGCCGTTGATTACTCTGCATTAATTTCTCTTGTGTATTACTCAAACATTGACTTGCATATATTATAGAGTATAATCACAGGTGACGATGCACTATATTCTTTGTACTACATAAATGTGACTACAGTTTAACTCTTGCTAACTTGGGACTAGCTCAGCTTCAGGATTTAGAAGATATCATCGTATTATGCCCCTATCTTGCTTTATTATCTGTTTACTAGGCATTTCGTTTGTACATTCAATGTATGGAAGTATTAGAAGTGTACATTACAATACTGACTTGAATTTGAAAAGTATAGTTAGCCATTACATCTCCCCATCTCCCTTTGTCTACTAATATAAATGTACCAGCAGATTTGTGAAGGACTGAAGCACATGCATAGTCTTGATCCACCATATGCCCATAATGATGTCAAGCCTGGCAATGTTCTTGTAACCTGCCGAAAAGGGCAAGCACCTCTTGCAACTTTGATGGATTTTGGAAGTTCACGGCCTGCAAGAAATCAAATTCGTTCTCGTTCTGAAGCATTACGGTTGCAGGTATGTCTTAGCTCCATGGCCTTTTCATGAAAGACAGCTCTTCTTGATAACGTATTGGTTTTTGGTTTCCATATAATCATTTAGGATGTTTTGCCATTGTCCCATAACAGTACTTTTATTCACTTTCCAGATATATGGACAATTTATTAGAAATACTCTTCTGTTTCTAGTGTTATTTTTAGTTTCACGATTGTGAGTGACTTTGCTGCACATGTTAAGAAATGCGGGTGTTACTTTATTGTTTCCTTAAGCCGAAGCAAAATCGTCTAGATAACTCATCCTACTTTTGAGTATGCAGTTATTACTTAGAAAGGTTAGTGCTTAAAAGTAATGGCAATTGAAACATTACTAATGTATATCTTGCTTCTGTGCAGGAATGGGCTGCTGAGCATTGCTCTGCACCTTTTCGCGCACCTGAATTGTGGGACTGCCCGAGTCATGCTGATATTGATGAGAGGACAGACATTTGGTCGCTAGGTTGCACTCTTTACGCGATCATGTAAGTTCCATCATGGCTTGTTGCATGAGTAAATTTACTATGCTTGATCAAGTTTCATCTCCCATTGATTTATGTGTCAGTATGATTCTCAATTATTTTGTGGTGTACCGTTGCTCTAAATCTCCGACTGCTTCAGTGCATAATCCATTGGCACATTTATTAGAAATTATTTCAGCTTAGTATTTGTATCTCATTTTTTCGCAGTCTTGACAAGTGAGAAGTGACAGCCCGTGGAATTTAGTACTGTACAACAAATGCTGTTATCCCATCAACTTTTTAAGTCGGGAGTAATTAACAATGAAAGTAGCTATCAGTCATACCTTGTGCTTTAGATGGCGTACTGCTTAAAGATCAAACTCAAATTGGTTGAAGTTTCTAATCAAACATACTGGGTCTCGGAAGAGTCGTGAATGTGGTCAACTTATCAACTGGGGCGGTAACCTGTAATTACTTAATAAATCACTGATGCTCACATTTCTGTTCTTTGTAGGTATGGTGTTTCTCCCTTTGAGTATGCTCTTGGTGAATCTGGAGGAAGCTTGCAGCTGGCCATTATGAACGCGCAGTTGAAGTGGCCAGCGCTACCGAGCACCTACCCTGACGCACTTCACAAGTTTGTTACCTGGATGCTTCAGCCACAGCCTGAGATGCGCCCTCGCATCAATGACATACTTCTCCACGTTGACAAGCTTGTGGAGAAATACTCGCCTTAAAGCCAGCTTGCATATTCTGTTCTGACTTGTTTCTTCTTTATACGATTGCAAAAGGGGACATGTTGTAAGACTCATGCTCTAGGCCTTTTCATCCTTTGGAATAGGCTCAGTGTCAATTCTTTATGTAACTTTCAGGCTGTTACCGATATGTCGTTCTCTAACTCTTGGAAGTTATATTACTCGCTTATCTTGTACAAAATGTTTGCTGAATATGAAAAATACATGTGTTATTGTCTTCGCCTTCTACTTCCCCAGGCTCTTCCTGTTTTTGTTTAAGTACACAAGGAACAGTTATTTTAAAAAAAAACTGATTTATTTTTGTGACAAACATTGACAAAAGTTCTAAGAACTTGCAAAGATTCATCATCAAATCAGATTTGTGGAACTATGGCAACAAAAAAACAATATCGATACTCTGAAAATGCTACTTCCGAAAGCATTTTGGAGCACTTATTCTGGGGTTTTTTTCAAGCTCTTAGTACTTTTGTCAATGTTTGTCATAAAAAAAATCAGGTTTTTTGATTTTTATTTCAATTTTACTGTTTACCCAAGCTCATTTGAGCTCGGGCTGTGAAGGTTACTTTCCCTAACTAAGAGCATTGCCCCAAATCCCAATAGATTTTCAATACAGGCTCGTGCGGTACGAAAATAGCCCGTTCAATCGTTCAATTGTGTGCATTCACTGTTTGGACAACATAGCACGAACCTTAAAGCACATCATAGCCAAGCTCGTTATGAATCGGTTTCCCGTGATGCAAAAGATCCCACGTGGGTGGCTCTAGCGATGCAACCTTGTGCGGTGTGATACATGGTGTCAGGTTGCACGTAGTTTGTTCGTTTAACTCCTAATCTCGTTCACTTATTAGTCCCTTTCAGAAGATCGGTTCATAGTTTCGTTCATTGTAAATGCTCAATTCCGTGTTGATGTTTGGAGCTATTTTGGACAAATTTTGCCAAATTTGTCACGCATGTCGCCCGTTTGAAATTTCTTTTGACCAATAGCTTCATCTTGCAGTTTCAAACGACTTGCACGTTTTCTGTTTTGATAATCATAGACAAGTAGATCTACATCTTCCTCGTGGACTGTACATATATGTGGTCTTGTTTTAGTGACACTCCTTATTGTCCTTCACCTAGTCCCTCCTAATCATTCCTCTTGGCCTCCTCTCCCGCGTCGTGTTGCACTCGCGCCACTGCCTGCGTTGTTCCTTTCGGTCTCCTCTCCCGCGTCCTACTACACTAGCACGACCCTCGGCATTGTTCCTGTCGGCCTTCTCCCCCGCCTCCTGCTAAACTGGCGCCACTGTCGGCGTCATTCCTCTCGGACTACTCGCCCGCGTGCCCAGCCAATGCAGGACAACAAAGGCCATGCAAAAAAAAAAAATTGCTCCCCTAATGCAGCCGACCTACATGCAGGCGACCAAACGATGTGCAAAACATAGTTTTTAGCTTGCATATGCTCAGCCAGGCCCAACTGGGACAAGTATGCAAAAGGGCAAAAAAGATGCACAACCAAACACGCCCTTGATGATTGGATTGGAGCGCAGAGAGCACAATCATAAAAGGTTGGAAGAAATTTGTGAAGGTTGTCATTGAGATCTTCGGAGAGAAATATCTCCAAGCAACAAATGAAATGGACACTGCAAGCTTCTGCAGGTGAGTGCATCAAAAGGCTACATAACATGGGCAGCTGAAATGTCACTGTAAAGATGCAACCATAATTCTTCAAAGTTGTGTCATCAAACGATCTATGAATTTGACATTCATATTTTGGTTTGTCAGGGTCATCTAAATGTCTTGCAATGATCTCATTTATTTGCAAGGCTATCTAACATGGAGGCACCACTGGTGAACTTACAACACGGGTTACTATCTTGCATATGGAATATATCCTTCATGGTCAACATTTAGGAAGACAATATCAAACCCTCAAGGCAACAAGAAGCATTTGAGGTATTGCAAGCTCGATTTTCCATTGTTCGGGGCCCTGCAAGATTTCGAAACCAAAAGGATTTGATTTGGGGACCAAAGGCATTTGTGGAGCATCATGACAGCTGGTGCATCATCAGAACATGCGTGAGCATGCAGAACGTGATAAGAAAGGAGCGAGTCTAGCCGAAAGACTTCTGCTATGAGAATGAGGGGAAGAAAAAAAAATATACATCACGTGTCAACCATCGGAGGGATGAACACCGACTCTAGAAGTTTCATCAAGTGTATCAACAGATCAATCCTCCTTTTCAAAAATATAAAAATAAAAATAATCAACAGATCAAAGACTGCCGCGGGGCATGAACTACTTTTGGAAGACCTTGCTGAGCATTTGTGGGAGCTCCACGGACAATAAACTTCTTCATGTTTACTTTGATGCATTTGGACCATTTGTTATGTTTTAATCATAGATTATGGGTTTGAAACTGAAACATAATTATTTGAATTCTTATGATGATAAAATGAAGGTGCCTATGTGTTTAATGCAAGTGCAGAGAGAGCTAGATTTTTTTTTTTACATTTAGGGATGGGTTTATTCGGAAGTTGCAAAAGCAGCCCACATAAAAACCCCAAAAAACAAACAGTACTACTTATCTGGGAGTGGTCTGCTTCGTCTAGGGTTAGGGTTGCTCTGGCGATGGGCGAACTCACGTCACCGCCGCCCCCTACCACTGACGGAAGCGTCTCGGAACGCCGGAAGGAATCCCGCCCGGCTACGTCTCCGATGTCTCTGTCGTCTCAGAGTCTCCGTCGGTCTCCTGGGGATCCAATCCGTGCTTCGCACGGCAGTCATGAACCCAGGGTTGCGCCTATTAATATCCGCAACCCTAACTCTCGTGATACAAAGCCCGCGTCTAGTGCCGCCAACCCTCCTGACCCAGATCCCGGAAGATTTCGTCCTTCGCTAGCGATGTCGCGGTCATCGTCTGCTGCTAGAGGTGGGGGTGATCATGGGGGAGCCAATGAGGTTCCTGCCCACCCGAAGCCTTCCGGCGGCGGCGCGATCGTGGTAAGCAGGCCGACGAGTGTGCGGGCAGAAGAGGGGGGGATGGTGTTGGAAGACAGCAACTGGGATCGGCCGGCGTCTGTAGGCGGGATGCCGGAGGGAGCGGATGCACAAATTGGTGGGGAAGTGGATATGGACGACATCGCGTTTGTGGCAGTAGATTTTGACGAGGAAGATGAAGAAGAAGCCGAGCTTGGTTGGAAACTTATGAGCCTGTATAGATCACAGAAGCGCCCCAGCGCGAAAACCTTGTCTAATCACTTTGAGAAAATCTGGCAGCTGCGTACAGGAGTTGAATTCAAGCCTGTGCGGAAAAACTATTTCATAATCACCTTCTTCTCTGAAGGAGATTACAGATTTGTGGCCAGGGGAGGTCCATGGATCTATGACGGGGATGCAATGCTGGTGACCCCGTTCAATGATAATGCTCGGCCTTCTGAAACTGCTCTGGACTCCGTACCGATATGGGTGCGTGTTTTTTATGTTCCCTGGAAGAAGCAGACTAAGGCTTATGGAAGCGCTCTAGGAGGCACTTTGGGAGAGGTCCTGGAGGTGGATGCACCTGAGGTTGGTCACGGCACCAATGAGTTCTTAAGGATTCGAGTTAAATTGCCCTATAATAGGAGACTACAGAAAGAGGTCATGCTTGAGTATAAGGTGAAAGGTGTAACCAAACGCATGCAATTCAAGCTGAAATATGAAAGAGTCCCACACTTCTGCTTCTTTTGTGGGTTCATGGGGCATGACAAAGAGGCATGTGAGAAGAAGAGGCTGGGGCTCCAATCAAAGACATATGACTCCACCCTCCGTTGCTCCCCGTTCAAGAAGTATGAGCAGAGACCGGCGTTCACAGCCTCACCGGGCCAACCAAGGGCAAGGCGCGTGATGGATTTTTCTCTGGGTAGCGCTGGTTCATTGACTCGCCAAGCTGAACGACCGACGGCTAGCAGCAGCTCCAAGCAGGATCGTGAAATACCGGACAGAGTTGATGCTCATGATGGGTTTGAGGAGAAGGAGATGCCAGGGACAGTGGAGGCTGATGAGCTGCTAGCAAACCAGGTGGACAGAATTCGGCTGCAACTTGCTAAGGAGAAGCCAGAGTGTAGCAAAGTACAGCAGATGAAGGCGCAGTTTGAAGCACAAGCTAACGGTGAACAGGGAGGAGAACAGATTAGGCCACGCCAGAAAAAGAAGAGTGCTGGCATGGGAAAGAAAGTGCCAGCAGGGAGGAAACATGGACCGCTAGTAATCAAAGAAAAAATACCCAGCTCGGATGACATGATACCTGCTTTGTATGGCCTTGACTCCTTGAATGTCTCATTTGGTAGTGTTATGGATTCCATGGAATATAACGATTCAATTCTGGGGAAGAGGCAGGTGGATGGTCTAATTGGGCAGGTACAGGTTGATTTTGGTGGCAAGGCTCTGGTGCCGTTCGTGGACGCTCCTGTTGGCGGTGTTCAGAAGAAGGGGAAGACAGAACCTCAGCAAGGGGAAGATGAAGCAACTAGCAAGGTGTGTGAGGTGGACATGGAGGCAACCGGCCCCGGGGCCGCCGGTAAACTGACGGGGCCACGTGTGGCGCCCCGTCAGGAGCAATGAATTGCATTGTTTGGAACTGCCGGGGTGCGGGGAACACCTCGACAGTTCGTGATCTCGTGGCTCTCACTCGAGCCCATTCCCCGAGCTTTGTCTTTCTATGTGAAACTAGGCAGCAAAAAGATAAGATGTATCGTCTTCGTAATCGTGTTGGTCTGCGTGGTTTTGAAGGAGTTAGTAGTGAGGTTAGTAGTGGTGGATTAGCTTTGTTTTGGGACGAGTCTTTGTACGTTGATATTCATGATTGCAATAAAAGATGGATTGATGTGTATGTCCGGTTACCCGCTGATGATCAAATCTGGAGAATCACGTTTGTGTATGGGGAACCGAGGGTAGAAAATAGACACCTGATGTGGGAGGGGCTGAAAAGATTGAAAGCTCAAGATGACATACCATGGCTCTTGGCAGGAGATTTCAATGAGGTAATGTGGGACTATGAGCATTTGTCGGATACACCAAGGTCGCCCGGGCAGATGATTGCTTTCCGAGATGTGTTGGAAGCGTGCAACCTATCTGACCTCGGCTTCTCTGGCTATCCATTCACATATGATAATAAACGCAGTGGGCGGGCTAATGTGCAAGTGAGACTTGATAGGGCAGTGGCTGATAATACGTGGAGAAATAAATTCCCAGAGGCATCGGTGAAGCACTTGATTTCTTCCTGTTCAGATCACCTCCCCCTCCTCGTGCGATGTACGCCTGAATCCGGCGGCAGGGTGAGGTGTGTACGGCGTTATGAAGTAATGTGGGAACGTGATGCGGCTCTTGAGGAGGTTGTGGCAGATGCTTGGCGGGAGGGAGGTACAAAGCATGGCCTAAATGATATCAAAGTATCCTTGGATAAGTTGATGGGTAAACTTCATGGCTGGAGCCGCAAGAAATTTGGGAACGTAGTAAAGGAAATTGAAAAATCCAGAACCCGGGTAGAGGATCTAATGAACATGAATGCAGACCGAAAGGAAATCAGGAAAGAGTCAGAACACCTAGACGAATTATTGTACAGAGAGGAGATGTTGTGGCGCCAACGGTCTCGTATTGATTGGCTCAGAGAGGGTGACCGTAACACGCAGTTTTTCCATCAGCGAGCTGTTTGGCGAGCGAGGAAGAACAAGATTAAAGGGCTAGTGGACAGTACAGGTGTGAAGCAAACAGAACAGAAAGTGATGGAAGGCATGGCTTTGGACTTTTTCCAAAATCTGTTTACTGCTGATACTTCCTTGAATGCAGACCGGGTGGTGACCTTGTTTGATCGGGTAATTACGGCTGAAATGAATGCCAAATTGTGCTCTCCATTCTCTGATAAGGAGATCAGTGATGCGATGTTTCAGATCGGGCCACTAAAGGCACCGGGACCGGATGGTTTTCCGGCTAGATTTTTCCAAAAGCATTGGGCTATTGTCAAAGAGGATATCATTTCAGCAGTACAATTGTTTTTTGACTCAGGTCATATGCCAGACGGAGTTAATTTAACAACCATCGTTCTGATTTCCAAGATTGATGAGCCGGTCAAATTGTCAGATTTCCGTCCAATAAGCCTCTGCAATGTTATATATAAGGTGATTGCTAAGTGTTTAGTCAACAGATTAAGGCCCCTTTTGGGAGAGATTATTTCACCGGAGCAGAGTGCTTTTGTCCCCGGGAGGCTTATTACAGATAATGCATTTATGGCTTTTGAGTGTACTCATTTTATTAGACATGAGAAGAATCCAGAGAGAAGTTTTTGTGCATATAAGTTAGACTTGTCCAAGGCGTACGACAGGGTGGATTGGATATTCCTGGAGCGAGTGATGCAACAGTTGGGCTTTGATCATCGATGGGTGAGATGGATAATGGCATGTGTCACCTCGGTGAGATACACAGTAAAAATTAATGGAGCCCGCTCAGATTCATTTGCACCGTCGCGAGGTCTACGGCAGGGAGATCCTCTTTCACCATTTCTATTTTTGTTTGTTGCAGACGGTCTAGCAGCTTTGCTTAAGAAGGAGGTGGGAGATACACATATTTCACCTTTGAGAGTTTGTCCCAGAGCACCCGGTATTTCACACCTTTTATTCGCGGATGATACACTTTTGTTCTTTCGTGCAACAGAAGGGGAGGCACTTCGAATCAAGGGAGTACTGGATGTATATGCTAGTGCCACAGGACAACTAATTAACCCGCAGAAGTGCTCCATATTATTCGGTGAAAAGTGCAGACAAGGTGATAAGGAAGATGTCATACGGGTGCTGGAGGTGCAGAATATTAGTTTTGAAGAGAAATACCTCGGACTTCCTACTCCTAATGGGCGTATGAGCAAGGGCCGGTTTCAGAACATTCAAGAAAAACTCACAAAGAGGTTTGTTACGTGGTGTGACTCGATGGCACAGAGTGGGAGAGAAGTGCTAATCAAATCAATTGCTCAAGCACTCCCAACTTATTTAATGAGTGTGTTTAAGCTACCAGCATCAACTTGTGATGACCTAACTCGCATGGTGAGGAACTTCTGGTGGGGAGCTGAAAAAGGTCGACGCAAAACCCATTGGCGTGCATGGGAAAAGCTGATCCGCCCAAAGTCACATGGGGGTATGGGGTTTCGGGAATTTCGCTTATTCAACCAAGCACTGTTGGCACGCCAAGCTTGGCGAATTCTGACTCATCCGGACAGCTTGTGCTCACGGGTAATGAAGGCGAAGTATTTCCCGAATGGTAATCTGGAGGACACCGTTTTCCCATCTAATTCTTCACCAACTTGGCAAGGCATTGCTCATGGGCTTGAACTCTTGAAGCGGGGCATCATTTGGAGGGTTGGAAATGGCCAATCAATATGCATATGGAGAGACCGCTGGATCCCGAATGGAGGTTCTGGTAAACCTATCACCGTGCAGGGCCGGTGTCGTCTACGGAGAGTGTCCGAGCTGCTGGATGAACGAGGAGCATGGCGTATGGACCTTCTCCAAGAGTATTTTGCCCCTGTGGACATTGAGCAGATTGTTAAGATTCGAACTTGCACACGTCTAGGAGAGGATGTCCTCGCTTGGGAACCGGAGCGTAATGGTATCTTCACGGTGCGGAGCGCATACCGGCTGGCGCTCGATGAACGACTCCGTCCATCTTCAGTCGCAGCGAGCAGGGCACCGGACGGGCGACGAGCCGTCTGGGCTTTTTTATGGAGGTGCCCTGCTCCTCCAAAGGTGCGTGTGTTTGCTTGGAGGGTAGCGACAAACTGTCTTCCCACTTGGACAAATAAACATTCTCGTACTCTTAAACTGTCTAATCTTTGCCCTGTGTGTGCCACCGAACCGGAGGACACTTTCCATGCTTTATGTAGATGCTCCCAAGCGGTCGCCCTATGGCAGTCAATGGCGCAGCAGTGGAACATCCCAGACGTCCGGCGGCTAGTGAACACAGGACCGGAGTGGCTCCTCCATGTGCTCGCTGACCTGCCGGAGGAGGAGCGCATGTACACGCTTATGACAATTTGGCGCTGCTGGCACGTAAGGAATGAGATCGTCCACGACAAACGGCCACCACCAGTGGAGGCCTCGTCAAGGTTTCTGACTAGCTATATCAGCTCCTTGCTGGCCCTTCAGGCAGACCCTCTTGGCGATCACGTGAAAGGGAAGATGGTGGCTGGCCACCAGGACAGGAGGAAACCAATATCGTATGCGTACCAGGCAAAGGAGCAGGCTCCAAGCTGGGAGGCACCGCCAGCTGGGTGGGCAGCGCTTAACGTTGACGGCTCCTTCTGTGGCAAGGACGGGAGTGCTGGGGCGGGTATGGTTCTTCGAGACGAACATGGAGCTATAATCTTCTCTTCTAGCCGAGAATTACGGCAATGTGCGTCCCCGCTGGAATCTGAACTTGCAGCATGTAGGGAGGGCATTTCCCTAGCCTCCCAATGGTCTGCACTACCAATTGTTGTTCAAACGGACTGCCTAGATGTGGCCAAGCTGGTGAAGGAAGGTGGAGTGAACAGGTCGGAGCACCTGATGATGGTTCGTGAGATCACTAGGCTTCTACAGGAACGTGGGGAATATCTAGTCAAGCATGTAAGGAGAGAACAGAATGTTGTTAGCCATTATTTAGCGAACTATGGTAGAATAAATAAGCGCACTGCGGTGTGGCTTCGATCCGGTCCGGACGAGGTGCCGGACCTATGTAATGCAGATCTGGCTGCTGCTTGATGAATGAAACCCC